>NC_084853.1:23442342-23787342 GCF_951802175.1 Populus nigra
CCGACCAGAGTACCGGTTCGAAAGGGCCATAACTTTTGATCCGACCGTTGGATCACTCTAAAATTTTCACAGGAGTTTCCGGACGCTGTTTTCCTTGGAGTAGAAGTGGAATCTCTCCTCGGTGTCCCGGAGGTCTCGTCGCTCCCGACCAGAGTACCGGTTCGAAAGGGCCATAACTTTGGATCCGACCGTTGGATCACTCTAAAAATTTCACAGGAGTTTCCGGACGCTTCTTTCCTTGGAGTAGAAGTGGAATCTCTCCTCGGTGTCCCGGAGGTCTCGTCGCTCCCGACCAGAGTACCGGTTCGAAAGGGCCATAACTTTGGATCCGACCGTTGGATCACTCTAAAATTTTCACAGGAGTTTCCGGACGCTGATTTCCTTGGAGTAGAAATGGAATCTCTCCTCGGTGTCCCGGATGTCTCGTCGCTCCCGACCAGAGTACCGGTTCGAAAGGGCCATAACTTTTGATCCGACCGTTGGATCACTCTAAAATTTTAACAGGAGTTTCCGGACGCTGTTTTCCTTGGAGTAGAAGTGGAATCTCTCCTCGGTGTCCCGGAGGTCTCGTCGCTCCCGACCAGAGTACCGGTTCGAAAGGGCCATAACTTTTGATCCGACCGTTGGATCACTCTAAAATTTTCACAGGAGTTTCCGGACGCTGTTTTCCTTGGAGTAGAAGTGGAATCTCTCCTCGGTGTCCCAGAGGTCTCGTCGCTCCCGACCAGAGTACCGGTTCGAAAGGGCCATAACTTTTGATCCGACCGTTGGATCACTCTAAAAATTTCACAGGAGTTTCCGGACGCTTCTTTCCTTGGAGTAGAAGTGGAATCTCTCCTCGGTGTCCCGGAGGTCTCGTCGCTCCCGACCAGAGTACCGGTTCGAAAGGGCCATAACTTTGGATCCGACCGTTGGATCACTCTAAAATTTTCACAGGAGTTTCCGGACGCTGATTTCGTTGGAGTAGAAATGGAATCTCTCCTCGGTGTCCCGGATGTCTCGTCGCTCCCGACCAGAGTACCGGTTCGAAAGGGCCATAACTTTTGATCCGACCGTTGGATCACTCTAAAATTTTCACAGGAGTTTCCGGACGCTGTTTTCCTTGGAGTAGAAGTGGAATCTCTCCTCGGTGTCCCGGAGGTCTCGTCGCTCCCGACCAGAGTACCGGTTCGAAAGGGCCATAACTTTTGATCCGACCGTTGGATCACTCTAAAATTTTCACAGGAGTTTCCGGACGCTGTTTTCCTTGGAGTAGAAGTGGAATCTCTCCTCGGTGTCCCGGAGGTCTCGTCGCTCCCGACCATAGTACCGGTTCGAAAGGGCCATAACTTTGGATCCGACCGTTGGATCACTCTAAAAATTTCACAGGAGTTTCCGGACGCTTCTTTCCTTGGAGTAGAAGTGGAATCTCTCCTCGGTGTCCCGGAGGTCTCGTCGCTCCCGACCAGAGTACCGGTTCGAAAGGGCCATAACTTTGGATCCGACCGTTGGATCACTCTAAAATTTTCACAGGAGTTTCCGGACGCTGATTTCCTTGGAGTAGAACTGGAATCTCTCCTCGGTGTCCCGGATGTCTCGTCGCTCCCGACCAGAGTACCGGTTCGAAAGGGCCATAACTTTTGATCCGATCGTTGGATCACTCTAAAATTTTCACAGGAGTTTCCGGACGCTGTTTTCCTTGGAGTAGAAGTGGAATCTCTCCTCGGTGTCCCGGAGGTCTCGTCGCTCCCGACCAGAGTACCGGTTCGAAAGGGCCATAACTTTTGATCCGACCGTTGGATCACTCTAAAATTTTCACAGGAGTTTCCGGACGCTGTTTTCCTTGGAGTAGAAGTGGAATCTCTCCTCGGTGTCCCGGAGGTCTCGTCGCTCCCTACCAGAGTACCGGTTCGAAAGGGCCATAACTTTTGATCCGACCGTTGGATCACTCTAAAATTTTCACAGGAGTTTCCGGACGCTGTTTTCCTTGGAGTAGAAGTGGAATCTCTCCTCGGTGTCCCGGAGGTCTCGTCGCTCCCGACCAGAGTACCGGTTCGAAAGGGCCATAACTTTTGATCCGACCGTTGGATCACTCTAAAATTTTCACAGGAGTTTCCGGACGCTGTTTTCCTTGGAGTAGAAGTGGAATCTCTCCTCGGTGTCCCGGAGGTCTCGTCGCTCCCGACCAGAGTACCGGTTCGAAAGGGCCATAACTTTGGATCCGACCGTTGGATCACTCTAAAAATTTCACAGGAGTTTCCGGACGCTTCTTTCCTTGGAGTAGAAGTGGAATCTCTCCTCGGTGTCCCGGAGGTCTCGTCGCTCCCGACCAGAGTACCGGTTCGAAAGGGCCATAACTTTGGATCCGACCGTTGGATCACTCTAAAATTTTCACAGGAGTTTCCGGACGCTGATTTCCTTGGAGTAGAAATGGAATCTCTCCTCGGTGTCCCGGATGTCTCGTCGCTCCCGACCAGAGTACCGGTTCGAAAGGGCCATAACTTTTGATCCGACCGTTGGATCACTCTAAAATTTTCACAGGAGTTTCCGGACGCTGTTTTCCTTGGAGTAGAAGTGGAATCTCTCCTCGGTGTCCCGGAGGTCTCGTCGCTCCCGACCAGAGTACCGGTTCGAAAGGGCCATAACTTTTGATCCGACCGTTGGATCACTCTAAAATTTTCACAGGAGTTTCCGGACGCTGTTTTCCTTGGAGTAGAAGTGGAATCTCTCCTCGGTGTCCCGGAGGTCTTGTCGCTCCCGACCAGAGTACCGGTTCGAAAGGGCCATAACTTTGGATCCGACCGTTGGATCACTCTAAAAATTTCACAGGAGTTTCCGGACGCTTCTTTCCTTGGAGTAGAAGTGGAATCTCTCCTCGGTGTCCCGGAGGTCTCGTCGCTCCCGACCAGAGTACCGGTTCGAAAGGGCCATAACTTTGGATCCGACCGTTGGATCACTCTAAAATTTTCACAGGAGTTTCCGGACGCTGATTTCGTTGGAGTAGAAATGGAATCTCTCCTCGGTGTCCCGGATGTCTCGTCGCTCCCGACCAGAGTACCGGTTCGAAAGGGCCATAACTTTTGATCCGACCGTTGGATCACTCTAAAATTTTCACAGGAGTTTCCGGACGCTGTTTTCCTTGGAGTAGAAGTGGAATCTCTCCTCGGTGTCCCGGAGGTCTCGTCGCTCCCGACCAGAGTACCGGTTCGAAAGGGCCATAACTTTTGATCCGTCCGTTGGATCACTCTAAAATTTTCACAGGAGTTTCCGGACGCTGTTTTCCTTGGAGTAGAAGTGGAATCTCTCCTCGGTGTCCCGGAGGTCTCGTCGCTCCCGACCAGAGTACCGGTTCGAAAGGGCCATAACTTTGGATCCGACCGTTGGATCACTCTAAAATTTTCACAAAAGTTTCGGACGCTGTTTTCCTTGGAGTAGAAGTGGAATCTCTCCTCGGTGTCCCGGAGGTCTCGTCGCTCCCGACCAGAGTACTGGTTCGAAAGGGCCATAACTTTTGATCCGACCGTTGGATCACTCTAAAATTTTCACAGGAGTTTCCGGACGCTGATTTCCTTGGAGTAGAAATGGAATCTCTCCTCAGTGTCCCGGATGTCTCGTCGCTCCCGACCAGAGTACCGGTTCGAAAGGGCCATAACTTTTGATCCGACCGTTGGATCACTCTAAAATTTTCACAGGAGTTTCCGGACGCTGTTTTCCTTGGAGTAGAAGTGGAATCTCTCCTCGGTGTCCCGGAGGTCTCGTCGCTCCCGACCAGAGTACCGGTTCGAAAGGGCCATAACTTTTGATCCGACCGTTGGATCACTCTAAAATTTTCACAGGAGTTTCCGGACGCTGTTTTCCTTGGAGTAGAAGTGGAATCTCTCCTCGGTGTCCCGGAGGTCTCGTCGCTCCCGACCAGAGTACCGGTTCGAAAGGGCCATAACTTTGGATCCGACCGTTGGATCACTCTAAAAATTTCACAGGAGTTTCCGGACGCTTCTTTCCTTGGAGTAGAAGTGGAATCTCTCCTCGGTGTCCCGGAGGTCTCGTCGCTCCCGACCAGAGTACCGGTTCGAAAGGGCCATAACTTTGGATCCGACCGTTGGATCACTCTAAAATTTTCACAGGAGTTTCCGGACGCTGATTTCCTTGGAGTAGAAATGGAATCTCTCCTCGGTGTCCCGGATGTCTCGTCGCTCCCGACCAGAGTACCGGTTCGAAAGGGCCATAACTTTTGATCCGACCGTTGGATCACTCTAAAATTTTCACAGGAGTTTCCGGACGCTGTTTTCCTTGGAGTAGAAGTGGAATCTCTCCTCGGTGTCCCGGAGGTCTCGTCGCTCCCGACCAGAGTACCGGTTCGAAAGGGCCATAACTTTTGATCCGACCGTTGGATCACTCTAAAATTTTCACAGGAGTTTCCGGACGCTGTTTTCCTTGGAGTAGAAGTGGAATCTCTCCTCGGTGTCCCGGAGGTCTCGTCGCTCCCGACCAGAGTACCGGTTCGAAAGGGCCATAACTTTGGATCCGACCGTTGGATCACTCTAAAAATTTCACAGGAGTTTCCGGACGCTTCTTTCCTTGGAGTAGAAGTGGAATCTCTCCTCGGTGTCCCGGAGGTCTCGTCGCTCCCGACCAGAGTACCGGTTCGAAAGGGCCATAACTTTGGATCCGACCGTTGGATCACTCTAAAATTTTCACAGGAGTTTCCGGACGCTGATTTCGTTGGAGTAGAAATGGAATCTCTCCTCGGTGTCCCGGATGTCTCGTCGCTCCCGACCAGAGTACCGGTTCGAAAGGGCCATAACTTTTGATCCGACCGTTGGATCACTCTAAAATTTTCACAGGAGTTTCCGGACGCTGTTTTCCTTGGAGTAGAAGTGGAATCTCTCCTCGGTGTCCCGGAGGTCTCGTCGCTCCCGACCAGAGTACCGGTTCGAAAGGGCCATAACTTTTGATCCGTCCGTTGGATCACTCTAAAATTTTCACAGGAGTTTCCGGACGCTGTTTTCCTTGGAGTAGAAGTGGAATCTCTCCTCGGTGTCCCGGAGGTCTCGTCGCTCCCGACCAGAGTACCGGTTCGAAAGGGCCATAACTTTTGATCCGTCCGTTGGATCACTCTAAAATTTTCACAGGAGTTTCCGGACGCTGTTTTCCTTGGAGTAGAAGTGGAATCTCTCCTCGGTGTCCCGGAGGTCTCGTCGCTCCCGACCAGAGTACCGGTTCGAAAGGGCCATAACTTTGGATCCGACCGTTGGATCACTCTAAAATTTTCACAAAAGTTTCGGACGCTGTTTTCCTTGGAGTAGAAGTGGAATCTCTCCTCGGTGTCCCGGAGGTCTCGTCGCTCCCGACCAGAGTACTGGTTCGAAAGGGCCATAACTTTTGATCCGACCGTTGGATCACTCTAAAATTTTCACAGGAGTTTCCGGACGCTGATTTCCTTGGAGTAGAAATGGAATCTCTCCTCAGTGTCCCGGATGTCTCGTCGCTCCCGACCAGAGTACCGGTTCGAAAGGGCCATAACTTTTGATCCGACCGTTGGATCACTCTAAAATTTTCACAGGAGTTTCCGGACGCTGTTTTCCTTGGAGTAGAAGTGGAATCTCTCCTCGGTGTCCCGGAGGTCTCGTCGCTCCCGACCAGAGTACCGGTTCGAAAGGGCCATAACTTTTGATCCGACCGTTGGATCACTCTAAAATTTTTACAGGAGTTTCCGGACGCTGTTTTCCTTGGAGTAGAAGTGGAATCTCTCCTCGGTGTCCCGGAGGTCTCGTCGCTTCAGACCAGAGTACCGGTTCGAAAGGGCCATAACTTTTGATCCGACCGTTGGATCACTCTAAAATTTTCACAGGAGTTTCCGGACGCTGTTTTACTTGGAGTAGATGTGGAATCTCTCCTCGGTGTCCCGGAGGTCTCGTCGCCCCCGACCAGAGTACCGGTTCGAAAGGGCCATAACTTTTGATCCGACCGTTGGATCACTCTAAAATTTTCACAGGAGTTTCCGGACGCTGTTTTCCTTGGAGTAGAAGTGGAATCTCTCCTCGATGTCCCGGAGGTCTCGTCGCTCCCGACCAGAGTACCGGTTCGAAAGGGCCATAACTTTTGATCCGACCGTTGGATCACTCTAAAATTTTCACAGGAGTTTCCGGACGCTGTTTTCCTTGGAGTAGAAGTGGAATCTCTCCTCGGTGTCCCGGAGGTCTCGTCGCTCCCGACCAGAGTACCGGTTCGAAAGGGCCATAACTTTTGATCCGACCGTTGGATCACTCTAAAATTTTCACAGGAGTTTGCGGACGCTGTTTTCCTTGGAGTAGAAGTGGAATCTCTCCTCGGTGTCCCGGAGGTCTCGTCGCTCCCGACCAGAGTACCGGTTCGAAAGGGCCATAACTTTGGATCCGACCGTTGGATCACTCTAAAAATTTCACAGGAGTTTCCGGACGCTTCTTTCCTTGGAGTAGAAGTGGAATCTCTCCTCGGTGTCCCGGAGGTCTCGTCGCTCCCGACCAGAGTACCGGTTCGAAAGGGCCATAACTTTGGATCCGACCGTTGGATCACTCTAAAATTTTCACAGGAGTTTCCGGACGCTGATTTCGTTGGAGTAGAAATGGAATCTCTCCTCGGTGTCCCGGATGTCTCGTCGCTCCCGACCAGAGTACCGGTTCGAAAGGGCCATAACTTTTGATCCGACCGTTGGATCACTCTAAAATTTTCACAGGAGTTTCCGGACGCTGTTTTCCTTGGAGTAGAAGTGGAATCTCTCCTCGGTGTCCCGGAGGTCTCGTCGCTCCCGACCAGAGTACCGGTTCGAAAGGGCCATAACTTTTGATCCGACCGTTGGATCACTCTAAAATTTTCACAGGAGTTTCCGGACGCTGTTTTCCTTGGAGTAGAAGTGGAATCTCTCCTCGGTGTCCCGGAGGTCTCGTCGCTCCCGACCATAGTACCGGTTCGAAAGGGCCATAACTTTGGATCCGACCGTTGGATCACTCTAAAAATTTCACAGGAGTTTCCGGACGCTTCTTTCCTTGGAGTAGAAGTGGAATCTCTCCTCGGTGTCCCGGAGGTCTCGTCGCTCCCGACCAGAGTACCGGTTCGAAAGGGCCATAACTTTTGATCCGACCGTTGGATCACTCTAAAATTTTCACAGGAGTTTCCGGACGCTGTTTTCCTTGGAGTAGAAGTGGAATCTCTCCTCGGTGTCCCGGAGGTCTCGTCGCTCCCGACCAGAGTACCGGTTCGAAAGGGCCATAACTTTTGATCCGACCGTTGGATCACTCTAAAATTTTCACAGGAGTTTCCGGACGCTGTTTTCCTTGGAGTAGAAGTGGAATCTCTCCTCGGTGTCACGGAGGTCTCGTCGCTCCCGACCAGAGTACCGGTTCGAAAGGGCCATAACTTTTGATCCGACCGTTGGATCACTCTAAAATTTTCACAGGAGTTTCCGGACGCTGATTTCCTTGGAGTAGAAATGGAATCTCTCCTCAGTGTCCCGGATGTCTCGTCGCTCCCGACCAGAGTACCGGTTCGCAAGGGCCATAACTTTTGATCCGACCGTTGGATCACTCTAAAATTTTCACAGGAGTTTCCGGACGCTGTTTTCCTTGGAGTAGAAGTGGAATCTCTCCTCGGTGTCCCGGAGGTCTCGTCGCTCCCGACCAGAGTACCGGTTCGAAAGGGCCATAACTTTTGATCCGACCGTTGGATCACTCTAAAATTTTCACAGGAGTTTCCGGACGCTGTTTTCCTTGGAGTAGAAGTGGAATCTCTCCTCGGTGTCCCGGAGGTCTCGTCGCTCCCGACCAGAGTACCGGTTCGAAAGGGCCATAACTTTGGATCCGACCGTTGGATCACTCTAAAATTTTCACAGGAGTTTCCGGACGCTTCTTTCCTTGGAGTAGAAGTGGAATCGCTCCTCGGTGTCCCGGAGGTCTCGTCGTTCCCGACCAGAGTACCGGTTCGAAAGGGCCATAACTTTTGATCCGACCGTTGGATCACTCTAAACTTTTCACAGGAGTTTCCGGACGCTGTTTTCCTTGGAGTAGAAATGGAATCTCTCCTCAGTGTCCCGGAGGTCTCGTCGCTCCCGACCAGAGTACCGGTTCGCAAGGGCCATAACTTTTGATCCGACCGTTGGATCACTCTAAAATTTTCACAGGAGTTTCCGGACGCTGTTTTCCTTGGAGTAGAAGTGGAATCTCTCCTCGGTGTCACGGAGGTCTCGTCGCTCCCGACCAGAGTACCGGTTCGAAAGGGCCATAACTTTTGATCCGACCGTTGGATCACTCTAAAATTTTCACAGGAGTGTCCGGACGCTGATTTCCTTGGAGTAGAAATGGAATCTCTCCTCAGTGTCCCGGATGTCTCGTCGCTCCCGACCAGAGTACCGGTTCGCAAGGGCCATAACTTTTGATCCGACCGTTGGATCACTCTAAAATTTTCACAGGAGTTTCCGGACGCTGTTTTCCTTGGAGTAGAAGTGGAATCTCTCCTCGGTGTCACGGAGGTCTCGTCGCTCCCGACCAGAGTACCGGTTCGAAAGGGCCATAACTTTTGATCCGACCGTTGGATCACTCTAAAATTTTCACAGGAGTTTCCGGACGCTGATTTCCTTGGAGTAGAAATGGAATCTCTCCTCAGTGTCCCGGATGTCTCGTCGCTCCCGACCAGAGTACCGGTTCGCAAGGGCCATAACTTTTGATCCGACCGTTGGATCACTCTAAAATTTTCACAGGAGTTTCCGGACGCTGTTTTCCTTGGAGTAGAAGTGGAATCTCTCCTCGGTGTCCCGGAGGTCTCGTCGCTCCCGACCAGAGTACCGGTTCGAAAGGGCCATAACTTTTGATCCGACCGTTGGATCACTCTAAAATTTTCACAGGAGTTTCCGGACGCTGTTTTCCTTGGAGTAGAAGTGGAATCTCTCCTCGGTGTCCCGGAGGTCTCGTCGCTCCCGACCAGAGTACCGGTTCGAAAGGGCCATAACTTTGGATCCGACCGTTGGATCACTCTAAAATTTTCACAGGAGTTTCCGGACGCTGTTTTCCTTGGAGTAGAAGTGGAATCTCTCCTCGGTGTCCCGGAGGTCTCGTCGCTCCCGACCAGAGTACCGGTTCGAAAGGGCCATAACTTTGGATCCGACCGTTGGATCACTCTAAAATTTTCACAAAAGTTTCGGACGCTGTTTTCCTTGGAGTAGAAGTGGAATCTCTCCTCGGTGTCCCGGAGGTCTCGTCGCTCCCGACCAGAGTACTGGTTCGAAAGGGCCATAACTTTTGATCCGACCGTTGGATCACTCTAAAATTTTCACAGGAGTTTCCGGACGCTGATTTCCTTGGAGTAGAAATGGAATCTCTCCTCAGTGTCCCGGATGTCTCGTCGCTCCCGACCAGAGTACCGGTTCGAAAGGGCCATAACTTTTGATCCGACCGTTGGATCACTCTAAAATTTTCACAGGAGTTTCCGGACGCTGTTTTCCTTGGAGTAGAAGTGGAATCTCTCCTCGGTGTCCCGGAGGTCTCGTCGCTCCCGACCAGAGTACCGGTTCGAAAGGGCCATAACTTTTGATCCGACCGTTGGATCACTCTAAAATTTTTACAGGAGTTTCCGGACGCTGTTTTCCTTGGAGTAGAAGTGGAATCTCTCCTCGGTGTCCCGGAGGTCTCGTCGCTTCAGACCAGAGTACCGGTTCGAAAGGGCCATAACTTTGGATCCGACCGTTGGATCACTCTAAAATTTTCACAGGAGTTTCCGGACGCTGTTTTACTTGGAGTAGATGTGGAATCTCTCCTCGGTGTCCCGGAGGTCTCGTCGCCCCCGACCAGAGTACCGGTTCGAAAGGGCCATAACTTTTGATCCGACCGTTGGATCACTCTAAAATTTTCACAGGAGTTTCCGGACGCTGTTTTCCTTGGAGTAGAAGTGGAATCTCTCCTCGATGTCCCGGAGGTCTCGTCGCTCCCGACCAGAGTACCGGTTCGAAAGGGCCATAACTTTTGATCCGACCGTTGGATCACTCTAAAATTTTCACAGGAGTTTCCGGACGCTGTTTTCCTTGGAGTAGAAGTGGAATCTCTCCTCGGTGTCCCGGAGGTCTCGTCGCTCCCGACCAGAGTACCGGTTCGAAAGGGCCATAACTTTTGATCCGACCGTTGGATCACTCTAAAATTTTCACAGGAGTTTGCGGACGCTGTTTTCCTTGGAGTAGAAGTGGAATCTCTCCTCGGTGTCCCGGAGGTCTCGTCGCTCCCGACCAGAGTACCGGTTCGAAAGGGCCATAACTTTGGATCCGACCGTTGGATCACTCTAAAAATTTCACAGGAGTTTCCGGACGCTTCTTTCCTTGGAGTAGAAGTGGAATCTCTCCTCGGTGTCCCGGAGGTCTCGTCGCTCCCGACCAGAGTACCGGTTCGAAAGGGCCATAACTTTGGATCCGACCGTTGGATCACTCTAAAATTTTCACAGGAGTTTCCGGACGCTGATTTCGTTGGAGTAGAAATGGAATCTCTCCTCGGTGTCCCGGATGTCTCGTCGCTCCCGACCAGAGTACCGGTTCGAAAGGGCCATAACTTTTGATCCGACCGTTGGATCACTCTAAAATTTTCACAGGAGTTTCCGGACGCTGTTTTCCTTGGAGTAGAAGTGGAATCTCTCCTCGGTGTCCCGGAGGTCTCGTCGCTCCCGACCAGAGTACCGGTTCGAAAGGGCCATAACTTTTGATCCGACCGTTGGATCACTCTAAAATTTTCACAGGAGTTTCCGGACGCTGTTTTCCTTGGAGTAGAAGTGGAATCTCTCCTCGGTGTCCCGGAGGTCTCGTCGCTCCCGACCATAGTACCGGTTCGAAAGGGCCATAACTTTGGATCCGACCGTTGGATCACTCTAAAAATTTCACAGGAGTTTCCGGACGCTTCTTTCCTTGGAGTAGAAGTGGAATCTCTCCTCGGTGTCCCGGAGGTCTCGTCGCTCCCGACCAGAGTACCGGTTCGAAAGGGCCATAACTTTTGATCCGACCGTTGGATCACTCTAAAATTTTCACAGGAGTTTCCGGACGCTGTTTTCCTTGGAGTAGAAGTGGAATCTCTCCTCGGTGTCCCGGAGGTCTCGTCGCTCCCGACCAGAGTACCGGTTCGAAAGGGCCATAACTTTTGATCCGACCGTTGGATCACTCTAAAATTTTCACAGGAGTTTCCGGACGCTGTTTTCCTTGGAGTAGAAGTGGAATCTCTCCTCGGTGTCACGGAGGTCTCGTCGCTCCCGACCAGAGTACCGGTTCGAAAGGGCCATAACTTTTGATCCGACCGTTGGATCACTCTAAAATTTTCACAGGAGTTTCCGGACGCTGATTTCCTTGGAGTAGAAATGGAATCTCTCCTCAGTGTCCCGGATGTCTCGTCGCTCCCGACCAGAGTACCGGTTCGCAAGGGCCATAACTTTTGATCCGACCGTTGGATCACTCTAAAATTTTCACAGGAGTTTCCGGACGCTGTTTTCCTTGGAGTAGAAGTGGAATCTCTCCTCGGTGTCCCGGAGGTCTCGTCGCTCCCGACCAGAGTACCGGTTCGAAAGGGCCATAACTTTTGATCCGACCGTTGGATCACTCTAAAATTTTCACAGGAGTTTCCGGACGCTGTTTTCCTTGGAGTAGAAGTGGAATCTCTCCTCGGTGTCCCGGAGGTCTCGTCGCTCCCGACCAGAGTACCGGTTCGAAAGGGCCATAACTTTGGATCCGACCGTTGGATCACTCTAAAATTTTCACAGGAGTTTCCGGACGCTTCTTTCCTTGGAGTAGAAGTGGAATCGCTCCTCGGTGTCCCGGAGGTCTCGTCGTTCCCGACCAGAGTACCGGTTCGAAAGGGCCATAACTTTTGATCCGACCGTTGGATCACTCTAAACTTTTCACAGGAGTTTCCGGACGCTGTTTTCCTTGGAGTAGAAATGGAATCTCTCCTCAGTGTCCCGGAGGTCTCGTCGCTCCCGACCAGAGTACCGGTTCGCAAGGGCCATAACTTTTGATCCGACCGTTGGATCACTCTAAAATTTTCACAGGAGTTTCCGGACGCTGTTTTCCTTGGAGTAGAAGTGGAATCTCTCCTCGGTGTCACGGAGGTCTCGTCGCTCCCGACCAGAGTACCGGTTCGAAAGGGCCATAACTTTTGATCCGACCGTTGGATCACTCTAAAATTTTCACAGGAGTGTCCGGACGCTGATTTCCTTGGAGTAGAAATGGAATCTCTCCTCAGTGTCCCGGATGTCTCGTCGCTCCCGACCAGAGTACCGGTTCGCAAGGGCCATAACTTTTGATCCGACCGTTGGATCACTCTAAAATTTTCACAGGAGTTTCCGGACGCTGTTTTCCTTGGAGTAGAAGTGGAATCTCTCCTCGGTGTCACGGAGGTCTCGTCGCTCCCGACCAGAGTACCGGTTCGAAAGGGCCATAACTTTTGATCCGACCGTTGGATCACTCTAAAATTTTCACAGGAGTTTCCGGACGCTGATTTCCTTGGAGTAGAAATGGAATCTCTCCTCAGTGTCCCGGATGTCTCGTCGCTCCCGACCAGAGTACCGGTTCGCAAGGGCCATAACTTTTGATCCGACCGTTGGATCACTCTAAAATTTTCACAGGAGTTTCCGGACGCTGTTTTCCTTGGAGTAGAAGTGGAATCTCTCCTCGGTGTCCCGGAGGTCTCGTCGCTCCCGACCAGAGTACCGGTTCGAAAGGGCCATAACTTTTGATCCGACCGTTGGATCACTCTAAAATTTTCACAGGAGTTTCCGGACGCTGTTTTCCTTGGAGTAGAAGTGGAATCTCTCCTCGGTGTCCCGGAGGTCTCGTCGCTCCCGACCAGAGTACCGGTTCGAAAGGGCCATAACTTTGGATCCGACCGTTGGATCACTCTAAAATTTTCACAGGAGTTTCCGGACGCTTCTTTCCTTGGAGTAGAAGTGGAATCGCTCCTCGGTGTCCCGGAGGTCTCGTCGTTCCCGACCAGAGTACCGGTTCGAAAGGGCCATAACTTTTGATCCGACCGTTGGATCACTCTAAAATTTTCACAGGAGTTTCCGGACGCTGTTTTCCTTGGAGTAGAAATGGAATCTCTCCTCAGTGTCCCGGAGGTCTCGTCGCTCCCGACCAGAGTACCGGTTCGCAAGGGCCATAACTTTTGATCCGACCGTTGGATCACTCTAAAATTTTCACAGGAGTTTCCGGACGCTGTTTTCCTTGGAGTAGAAGTGGAATCTCTCCTCGGTGTCACGGAGGTCTTGTCGCTCCCGACCAGAGTACCGGTTCGAAAGGGCCATAACTTTTGATCCGACCGTTGGATCACTCTAAAATTTTCACAGGAGTTTCCGGACGCTGATTTCCTTGGAGTAGAAATGGAATCTCTCCTCAGTGTCCCGGATGTCTCGTCGCTCCCGACCAGAGTACCGGTTCGCAAGGGCCATAACTGTTGATCCGACCGTTGGATCACTCTAAAATTTTCACAGGAGTTTCCGGACGCTGTTTTCCTTGGAGTAGAAGTGGAATCTCTCCTCGGTGTCACGGAGGTCTCGTCGCTCCCGACCAGAGTACCGGTTCGAAAGGGCCATAACTTTTGATCCGACCGTTGGATCACTCTAAAATTTTCACAGGAGTTTCCGGACGCTGATTTCCTTGGAGTAGAAATGGAATCTCTCCTCAGTGTCCCGGATGTCTCGTCGCTCCCGACCAGAGTACCGGTTCGCAAGGGCCATAACTTTTGATCCGACCGTTGGATCACTCTAAAATTTTCACAGGAGTTTCCGGACGCTGTTTTCCTTGGAGTAGAAGTGGAATCTCTCCTCGGTGTCCCGGAGGTCTCGTCGCTCCCGACCAGAGTACCGGTTCGAAAGGGCCATAACTTTTGATCCGACCGTTGGATCACTCTAAAATTTTCACAGGAGTTTCCGGACGCTGATTTCCTTGGAGTAGAAATGGAATCTCTCCTCGGTGTCCCGGATGTCTCGTCGCTCCCGACCAGAGTACCGGTTCGCAAGGGCCATAACTTTTGATCCGACCGTTGGATCACTCTAAAATTTTCACAGGAGTTTCCGGACGCTTCTTTCCTTGGAGTAGAAGTGGAATCTCTCCTCGGTGTCCCGGAGGTCTCGTCGCTCCCGACCAGAGTACCGGTTCGAAAGGGCCATAACTTTTGATCCGACCGTTGGATCACTCTAAAATTTTCACAGGAGTTTCCGGACGCTGATTTCCTTGGAGTAGAAATGGAATCTCTCCTCAGTGTCCCGGATGTCTCGTCGCTCCCGACCAGAGTACCGGTTCGCAAGGGCCATAACTTTTGATCCGACCGTTGGATCACTCTAAAATTTTCACAGGAGTTTCCGGACGCTGTTTTCCTTGGAGTAGAAGTGGAATCTCTCCTCGGTGTCCCGGAGGTCTCGTCGCTCCCGACCAGAGTACCGGTTCGAAAGGGCCATAACTTTTGATCCGACCGTTGGATCACTCTAAAATTTTCACAGGAGTTTCCGGACGCTGATTTCCTTGGAGTAGAAATGGAATCTCTCCTCAGTGTCCCGGAGGTCTCGTCGCTCCCGACCAGAGTACCGGTTCGAAAGGGCCATAACTTTTGATCCGACCGTTGGATCACTCTAAAATTTTCACAGGAGTTTCCGGACGCTGATTTCCTTGGAGTAGAAATGGAATCTCTCCTCAGTGTCCCGGAGGTCTCGTCGCTCCCGACCAGAGTACCGGTTCGAAAGGGCCATAACTTTTGATCCGACCGTTGGATCACTCTAAAATTTTCACAGGAGTTTCCGGACGCTGATTTCCTTGGAGTAGAAATGGAATCTCTCCTCGGTGTCCCGGATGTCTCGTCGCTCCCGACCAGAGTACCGGTTCGAAAGGGCCATAACTTTTGATCCGACCGTTGGATCACTCTAAAATTTTCACAGGAGTTTCCGGACGCTGATTTCCTTGGAGTAGAAATGGAATCTCTCCTCAGTGTCCCGGATGTCTCGTCGCTCCCGACCAGAGTACCGGTTCGCAAGGGCCATAACTTTTGATCCGACCGTTGGATCACTCTAAAATTTTCACAGGAGTTTCCGGACGCGGTTTTCCTTGGAGTAGAAGTGGAATCTCTCCTCGGTGTCCCGGAGGTCTCGTCGCTCCCGACCAGAGTACCGGTTCGAAAGGGCCATAACTTTTGATCCGACCGTTGGATCACTCTAAAATTTTCACAGGAGTTTCCGGACGCTGTTTTCCTTGGAGTAGAAGTGGAATCTCTCCTCGGTGTCCCGGAGGTCTCGTCGCTCCCGACCAGAGTACCGGTTCGAAAGGGCCATAACTTTGGATCCGACCGTTGGATCACTCTAAAAATTTCACAGGAGTTTCCGGACACTTCTTTCCTTGGAGTAGAAGTGGAATCGCTCCTCGGTGTCCCGGAGGTCTCGTCGTTCCCGACTAGAGTACCGGTTCGAAAGGGCCATAACTTTTGATCCGACCGTTGGATCACTCTAAAATTTTCACAGGAGTTTCCGGACGCTGTTTTCCTTGGAGTAGAAGTGGAATCTCTCCTCGGTGTCCCGGAGGTCTCGTCGCTCCCGACCAGAGTACCGGTTCGAAAGGGCCATAACTTTTGATCCGACCGTTGGATCACTCTAAAATTTTCACAGGAGTTTCCGGACGCTGTTTTCCTTGGAGTAGAAATGGAATCTCTCCTCAGTGTCCCGGAGGTCTCGTCGCTCCCGACCAGAGTACCGGTTCGCAAGGGCCATAACTTTTGATCCGACCGTTGGATCACTCTAAAATTTTCACAGGAGTTTCCGGACGCTGTTTTCCTTGGAGTAGAAGTGGAATCTCTCCTCGGTGTCACGGAGGTCTCGTCGCTCCCGACCAGAGTACCGGTTTGAAAGGGCCATAACTTTTGATCCGACCGTTGGATCACTCTAAAATTTTCACAGGAGTTTCCGGACGCTGTTTTCCTTGGAGTAGAAGTGGAATCTCTCCTCGGTGTCCCGGAGGTCTCGTCGCTCCCGACCAGAGTACCGGTTCGAAAGGGCCATAACTTTTGATCCGACCGTTGGATCACTCTAAAATTTTCACAGGAGTTTCCGGACGCTGTTTTCCTTGGAGTAGAAGTGGAATCTCTCCTCGGTGTCCCGGAGGTCTCGTCGCTCCCGACCAGAGTACCGGTTCGAAAGGGCCATAACTTTGGATCCGACCGTTGGATCACTCTAAAATTTTCACAGGAGTTTCCGGACGCTTCTTTCCTTGGAGTAGAAGTGGAATCGCTCCTCGGTGTCCCAGAGGTCTCGTCGTTCCCGACCAGAGTACCGGTTCAAAAGGGCCATAACTTTTGATCCGACCGTTGGATCACTCTAAAATTTTCACAGGAGTTTCCGGACGCTGTTTTCCTTGGAGTAGAAATGGAATCTCTCCTCAGTGTCCCGGAGGTCTCGTCGCTCCCGACCAGAGTACCGGTTCGCAAGGGCCATAACTTTTGATCCGACCGTTGGATCACTCTAAAATTTTCACAGGAGTTTCCGGACGCTGTTTTCCTTGGAGTAGAAGTGGAATCTCTCCACGGTGTCACGGAGGTCTCGTCGCTCCCGACCAGAGTACCGGTTCGAAAGGGCCATAACTTTTGATCCGACCGTTGGATCACTCTAAAATTTTCACAGGAGTTTCCGGACGCTGATTTCCTTGGAGTAGAAATGGAATCTCTCCTCGGTGTCCCGGATGTCTCGTCGCTCCCGACCAGAGTACCGGTTCGCAAGGGCCATAACTTTTGATCCGACCGTTGGATCACTCTAAAATTTTCACAGGAGTTTCCGGACGCTGTTTTCCTTGGAGTAGAAGTGGAATCTCTCCTCGGTGTCCCGGAGGTCTCGTCGCTCCCGACCAGAGTACCGGTTCGAAAGGGCCATAACTTTTGATCCGACCGTTGGATCACTCTAAAATTTTCACAGGAGTTTCCGGACGCTGATTTCCTTGGAGTAGAAATGGAATCTCTCCTCAGTGTCCCGGATGTCTCGTCGCTCCCGACCAGAGTACCGGTTCGCAAGGGCCATAACTTTTGATCCGACCGTTGGATCACTCTAAAATTTTCACAGGAGTTTCCGGACGCTGTTTTCCTTGGAGTAGAAGTGGAATCTCTCCTCGGTGTCCCGGAGGTCTCGTCGCTCCCGACCAGAGTACCGGTTCGAAAGGGCCATAACTTTTGATCCGACCGTTGGATCACTCTAAAATTTTCACAGGAGTTTCTGGACGCTGATTTCCTTGGAGTAGAAATGGAATCTCTCCTCAGTGTCCCGGAGGTCTCGTCGCTCCCGACCAGAGTACCGGTTCGAAAGGGCCATAACTTTTGATCCGACCGTTGGATCACTCTAAAATTTTCACAGGAGTTTCCGGACGCTGATTTCCTTGGAGTAGAAATGGAATCTCTCCTCAGTGTCCCGGAGGTCTCGTCGCTCCCGACCAGAGTACCGGTTCGAAAGGGCCATAACTTTTGATCCGATCGTTGGATCACTCTAAAATTTTCACAGGAGTTTCCGGACGCTGATTTCCTTGGAGTAGAAATGGAATCTCTCCTCGGTGTCCCGGATGTCTCGTCGCTCCCGACCAGAGTACCGGTTCGAAAGGGCCATAACTTTTGATCCGACCGTTGGATCACTCTAAAATTTTCACAGGAGTTTCCGGACGCTGATTTCCATGGAGTAGAAATGGAATCTCTCCTCAGTGTCCCGGATGTCTCGTCGCTCCCGACCAGAGTACCGGTTCGCAAGGGCCATAACTTTTGATCCGACCGTTGGATCACTCTAAAATTTTCACAGGAGTTTCCGGACGCGGTTTTCCTTGGAGTAGAAGTGGAATCTCTCCTCGGTGTCCCGGAGGTCTCGTCGCTCCCGACCAGAGTACCGGTTCGAAAGGGCCATAACTTTTGATCCGACCGTTGGATCACTCTAAAATTTTCACAGGAGTTTCCGGACGCTTCTTTCCTTGGAGTAGAAGTGGAATCGCTCCTCGGTGTCCCGGAGGTCTCGTCGTTCCCGACTAGAGTACCGGTTCGAAAGGGCCATAACTTTTGATCCGACCGTTGGATCACTCTAAAATTTTCACAGGAGTTTCCGGACGCTGTTTTCCTTGGAGTAGAAGTGGAATCTCTCCTCGGTGTCCCGGAGGTCTCGTCGCTCCCGACCAGAGTACCGGTTCGAAAGGGCCATAACTTTTGATCCGACCGTTGGATCACTCTAAAATTTTCACAGGAGTTTCCGGACGCTGTTTTCCTTGGAGTAGAAGTGGAATCTCTCCTCGGTGTCCCGGAGGTCTCGTCGCTCCCGACCAGAGTACCGGTTCGAAAGGGCCATAACTTTGGATCCGACCGTTGGATCACTCTAAAAATTTCACAGGAGTTTCCGGACGCTTCTTTCCTTGGAGTAGAAGTGGAATCGCTCCTCGGTGTCCCGGAGGTCTCGTCGTTCCCGACGAGAGTACCGGTTCGAAAGGGCCATAACTTTTGATCCGACCGTTGGATCACTCTAAAATTTTCACAGGAGTTTCCGGACGCTGTTTTCCTTGGAGTAGAAGTGGAATCTCTCCTCGGTGTCCCGGAGGTCTCGTCGCTCCCGACCAGAGTACCGGTTCGAAAGGGCCATAACTTTTGATCCGACCGTTGGATCACTCTAAAATTTTCACAGGAGTTTCCGGACTCTGTTTTCCTTGGAGTAGAAGTGGAATCTCTCCTCGGTGTCCCGGAGGTCTCGTCGCTCCCGACCATAGTACCGGTTCGAAAGGGCCATAACTTTTGATCCGACCGTTGGATCACTCTAAAATTTTCACAGGAGTTTCCGGACGCTGATTTACTTGGAGTAGAAATGGAATCTCTCCTCAGTGTCCCGGATGTCTCGTCGCTCCCGACCAGAGTACCGGTTCGAAAGGGCCATAACTTTGGATCCGACCGTTGGATCACTCTAAAATTTTCACAGGAGTTTCCGGACGCTTCTTTCCTTGGAGTAGAAGTGGAATCGCTCCTCGGTGTCCCAGAGGTCTCGTCGTTCCCGACCAGAGTACCGGTTCAAAAGGGCCATAACTTTTGATCCGACCGTTGGATCACTCTAAAATTTTCACAGGAGTTTCCGGACGCTGATTTACTTGGAGTAGAAGTGGAATCTCTCCTCGGTGTCCCGGAGGTCTCGTCGCTCCCGACCAGAGTACCGGTTCGAAAGGGCCATAACTTTTGATCCGACCGTTGGATCACTCTAAAATTTTCACAGGAGTTTCCGGACGCTGTTTTCCTTGGAGTAGAAGTGGAATCTCTCCTCGGTGTCCCGGAGGTCTCGTCGCTCCCGACCAGAGTACCGGTTCGAAAGGGCCATAACTTTGGATCCGACCGTTGGATCACTCTAAAAATTTCACAGGAGTTTCCGGACGCTTCTTTCCTTGGAGTAGAAGTGGAATCGCTCCTCGGTGTCCCGGAGGTCTCGTCGTTCCCGACGAGAGTACCGGTTCGAAAGGGCCATAACTTTTGATCCGACCGTTGGATCACTCTAAAATTTTCACAGGAGTTTCCGGACGCTGTTTTCCTTGGAGTAGAAGTGGAATCTCTCCTCGGTGTCCCGGAGGTCTCGTCGCTCCCGACCAGAGTACCGGTTCGAAAGGGCCATAACTTTTGATCCGACCGTTGGATCACTCTAAAATTTTCACAGGAGTTTCCGGACTCTGTTTTCCTTGGAGTAGAAGTGGAATCTCTCCTCGGTGTCCCGGAGGTCTCGTCGCTCCCGACCATAGTACCGGTTCGAAAGGGCCATAACTTTTGATCCGACCGTTGGATCACTCTAAAATTTTCACAGGAGTTTCCGGACGCTGATTTACTTGGAGTAGAAATGGAATCTCTCCTCAGTGTCCCGGATGTCTCGTCGCTCCCGACCAGAGTACCGGTTCGAAAGGGCCATAACTTTTGATCCGACCGTTGGATCACTCTAAAATTTTCACAGGAGTTTCCGGACGCTGATTTCCTTGGAGTAGAAATGGAATCTCTCCTCAGTGTCCCGGAGGTCTCGTCGCTCCCGACCAGAGTACCGGTTCGAAAGGGCCATAACTTTTGATCCGACCGTTGGATCACTCTAAAATTTTCACAGGAGTTTCCGGACGCTGATTTCCTTGGAGTAGAAATGGAATCTCTCCTCGGTGTCCCGGATGTCTCGTCGCTCCCGACCAGAGTACCGGTTCGAAAGGGCCATAACTTTTGATCCGACCGTTGGATCACTCTAAAATTTTCACAGGAGTTTCCGGACGCTGATTTCCTTGGAGTAGAAATGGAATCTCTCCTCAGTGTCCCGGATGTCTCGTCGCTCCCGACCAGAGTACCGGTTCGCAAGGGCCATAACTTTTGATCCGACCGTTGGATCACTCTAAAATTTTCACAGGAGTTTCCGGACGCTGTTTTCCTTGGAGTAGAAGTGGAATCTCTCCTCGGTGTCCCGGAGGTCTCGTCGCTCCCGACCAGAGTACCGGTTCGAAAGGGCCATAACTTTTGATCCGACCGTTGGATCACTCTAAAAATTTCACAGGAGTTTCCGGACACTTCTTTCCTTGGAGTAGAAGTGGAATCGCTCCTCGGTGTCCCGGAGGTCTCGTCGTTCCCGACTAGAGTACCGGTTCGAAAGGGCCATAACTTTTGATCCGACCGTTGGATCACTCTAAAATTTTCACAGGAGTTTCCGGACGCTGTTTTCCTTGGAGTAGAAGTGGAATCTCTCCTCGGTGTCCCGGAGGTCTCGTCGCTCCCGACCAGAGTACCGGTTCGAAAGGGCCATAACTTTTGATCCGACCGTTGGATCACTCTAAAATTTTCACAGGAGTTTCCGGACGCTGTTTTCCTTGGAGTAGAAGTGGAATCTCTCCTCGGTGTCCCGGAGGTCTCGTCGCTCCCGACCAGAGTACCGGTTCGAAAGGGCCATAACTTTGGATCCGACCGTTGGATCACTCTAAAAATTTCACAGGAGTTTCCGGACGCTTCTTTCCTTGGAGTAGAAGTGGAATCGCTCCTCGGTGTCCCGGAGGTCTCGTCGTTCCCGACGAGAGTACCGGTTCGAAAGGGCCATAACTTTTGATCCGACCGTTGGATCACTCTAAAATTTTCACAGGAGTTTCCGGACGCTGTTTTCCTTGGAGTAGAAGTGGAATCTCTCCTCGGTGTCCCGGAGGTCTCGTCGCTCCCGACCAGAGTACCGGTTCGAAAGGGCCATAACTTTTGATCCGACCGTTGGATCACTCTAAAATTTTCACAGGAGTTTCCGGACGCTGTTTTCCTTGGAGTAGAAGTGGAATCTCTCCTCGGTGTCCCGGAGGTCTCGTCGCTCCCGACCATAGTACCGGTTCGAAAGGGCCATAACTTTTGATCCGACCGTTGGATCACTCTAAAATTTTCACAGGAGTTTCCGGACGCTGATTTACTTGGAGTAGAAATGGAATCTCTCCTCAGTGTCCCGGATGTCTCGTCGCTCCCGACCAGAGTACCGGTTCGAAAGGGCCATAACTTTTGATCCGACCGTTGGATCACTCTAAAATTTTCACAGGAGTTTCCGGACGCTGATTTCCTTGGAGTAGAAATGGAATCTCTCCTCAGTGTCCCGGAGGTCTCGTCGCTCCCGACCAGAGTACCGGTTCGAAAGGGCCATAACTTTTGATCCGACCGTTGGATCACTCTAAAATTTTCACAGGAGTTTCCGGACGCTGATTTCCTTGGAGTAGAAATGGAATCTCTCCTCGGTGTCCCGGATGTCTCGTCGCTCCCGACCAGAGTACCGGTTCGAAAGGGCCATAACTTTTGATCCGACCGTTGGATCACTCTAAAATTTTCACAGGAGTTTCCGGACGCTGATTTCCTTGGAGTAGAAATGGACTCTCTCCTCAGTGTCCCGGATGTCTCGTCGCTCCCGACCAGAGTACCGGTTCGCAAGGGCCATAACTTTTGATCCGACCGTTGGATCACTCTAAAATTTTCACAGGAGTTTCCGGACGCTGTTTTCCTTGGAGTAGAAGTGGAATCTCTCCTCGGTGTCCCGGAGGTCTCGTCGCTCCCGACCAGAGTACCGGTTCGAAAGGGCCATAACTTTTGATCCGACCGTTGGATCACTCTAAAATTTTCACAGGAGTTTCCGGACGCTGTTTTCCTTGGAGTAGAAGTGGAATCTCTCCTCGGTGTCCCGGAGGTCTCGTCGCTCCCGACCAGAGTACCGGTTCGAAAGGGCCATAACTTTGGATCCGACCGTTGGATCACTCTAAAAATTTCACAGGAGTTTCCGGACGCTTCTTTCCTTGGAGTAGAAGTGGAATCGCTCCTCGGTGTCCCGGAGGTCTCGTCGTTCCCGACGAGAGTACCGGTTCGAAAGGGCCATAACTTTTGATCCGACCGTTGGATCACTCTAAAATTTTCACAGGAGTTTCCGGACGCTGTTTTCCTTGGAGTAGAAGTGGAATCTCTCCTCGGTGTCCCGGAGGTCTCGTCGCTCCCGACCAGAGTACCGGTTCGAAAGGGCCATAACTTTTGATCCGACCGTTGGATCACTCTAAAATTTTCACAGGAGTTTCCGGACGCTGATTTCCTTGGAGTAGAAATGGAATCTCTCCTCGGTGTCCCGGATGTCTCGTCGCTCCCGACCAGAGTACCGGTTCGAAAGGGCCATAACTTTTGATCCGACCGTTGGATCACTCTAAAATTTTCACAGGAGTTTCCGGACGCTGATTTCCTTGGAGTAGAAATGGACTCTCTCCTCAGTGTCCCGGATGTCTCGTCGCTCCCGACCAGAGTACCGGTTCGCAAGGGCCATAACTTTTGATCCGACCGTTGGATCACTCTAAAATTTTCACAGGAGTTTCCGGACGCTGTTTTCCTTGGAGTAGAAGTGGAATCTCTCCTCGGTGTCCCGGAGGTCTCGTCGCTCCCGACCAGAGTACCGGTTCGAAAGGGCCATAACTTTGGATCCGACCGTTGGATCACTCTAAAAATTTCACAGGAGTTTCCGGACACTTCTTTCCTTGGAGTAGAAGTGGAATCGCTCCTCGGTGTCCCGGAGGTCTCGTCGTTCCCGACTAGAGTACCGGTTCGAAAGGGCCATAACTTTTGATCCGACCGTTGGATCACTCTAAAATTTTCACAGGAGTTTCCGGACGCTGTTTTCCTTGGAGTAGAAGTGGAATCTCTCCTCGGTGTCCCGGAGGTCTCGTCGCTCCCGACCAGAGTACCGGTTCGAAAGGGCCATAACTTTTGATCCGACCGTTGGATCACTCTAAAATTTTCACAGGAGTTTCCGGACGCTGTTTTCCTTGGAGTAGAAGTGGAATCTCTCCTCGGTGTCCCGGAGGTCTCGTCGCTCCCGACCAGAGTACCGGTTCGAAAGGGCCATAACTTTGGATCCGACCGTTGGATCACTCTAAAAATTTCATAGGAGTTTCCGGACGCTTCTTTCCTTGGAGTAGAAGTGGAATCGCTCCTCGGTGTCCCGGAGGTCTCGTCGTTCCCGACGAGAGTACCGGTTCGAAAGGGCCATAACTTTTGATCCGACCGTTGGATCACTCTAAAATTTTCACAGGAGTTTCCGGACGCTGTTTTCCTTGGAGTAGAAGTGGAATCTCTCCTCGGTGTCCCGGAGGTCTCGTCGCTCCCGACCAGAGTACCGGTTCGAAAGGGCCATAACTTTTGATCCGACCGTTGGATCACTCTAAAATTTTCACAGGAGTTTCCGGACGCTGTTTTCCTTGGAGTAGAAGTGGAATCTCTCCTCGGTGTCCCGGAGGTCTCGTCGCTCCCGACCATAGTACCGGTTCGAAAGGGCCATAACTTTTGATCCGACCGTTGGATCACTCTAAAATTTTCACAGGAGTTTCCGGACGCTGATTTACTTGGAGTAGAAATGGAATCTCTCCTCAGTGTCCCGGATGTCTCGTCGCTCCCGACCAGAGTACCGGTTCGAAAGGGCCATAACTTTTGATCCGACCGTTGGATCACTCTAAAATTTTCACAGGAGTTTCCGGACGCTGATTTCCTTGGAGTAGAAATGGAATCTCTCCTCAGTGTCCCGGAGGTCTCGTCGCTCCCGACCAGAGTACCGGTTCGAAAGGGCCATAACTTTTGATCCGACCGTTGGATCACTCTAAAATTTTCACAGGAGTTTCCGGACGCTGATTTCCTTGGAGTAGAAATGGAATCTCTCCTCGGTGTCCCGGATGTCTCGTCGCTCCCGACCAGAGTACCGGTTCTAAAGGGCCATAACTTTTGATCCGACCGTTGGATCACTCTAAAATTTTCACAGGAGTTTCCGGACGCTGATTTCCTTGGAGTAGAAATGGACTCTCTCCTCAGTGTCCCGGATGTCTCGTCGCTCCCGACCAGAGTACCGGTTCGCAAGGGCCATAACTTTTGATCCGACCGTTGGATCACTCTAAAATTTTCACAGGAGTTTCCGGACGCTGTTTTCCTTGGAGTAGAAGTGGAATCTCTCCTCGGTGTCCCGGAGGTCTCGTCGCTCCCGACCAGAGTACCGGTTCGAAAGGGCCATAACTTTTGATCCGACCGTTGGATCACTCTAAAATTTTCACAGGAGTTTCCGGACGCTGTTTTCCTTGGAGTAGAAGTGGAATCTCTCCTCGGTGTCCCGGAGGTCTCGTCGCTCCCGACCAGAGTACCGGTTCGAAAGGGCCATAACTTTGGATCCGACCGTTGGATCACTCTAAAAATTTCACAGGAGTTTCCGGACGCTTCTTTCCTTGGAGTAGAAGTGGAATCGCTCCTCGGTGTCCCGGAGGTCTCGTCGTTCCCGACGAGAGTACCGGTTCGAAAGGGCCATAACTTTTGATCCGACCGTTGGATCACTCTAAAATTTTCACAGGAGTTTCCGGACGCTGTTTTCCTTGGAGTAGAAGTGGAATCTCTCCTCGGTGTCCCGGAGGTCTCGTCGCTCCCGACCAGAGTACCGGTTCGAAAGGGCCATAACTTTGGATCCGACCGTTGGATCACTCTAAAAATTTCACAGGAGTTTCCGGACGCTTCTTTCCTTGGAGTAGAAGTGGAATCTCTCCTCGGTGTCCCGGAGGTCTCGTCGCTCCCGACCAGAGTACCGGTTCGAAAGGGCCATAACTTTGGATCCGACCGTTGGATCACTCTAAAAATTTCACAGGAGTTTCCGGACGCTTCTTTCCTTGGAGTAGAAGTGGAATCGCTCCTCGGTGTCCCGGAGGTCTCGTCGTTCCCGACGAGAGTACCGGTTCGAAAGGGCTATAACTTTTGATCCGACCGTTGGATCACTCTAAAATTTTCACAGGAGTTTCCGGACGCTGTTTTCCTTGGAGTAGAAGTGGAATCTCTCCTCGGTGTCCCGGAGGTCTCGTCGCTCCCGACCAGAGTACCGGTTCGAAAGGGCCATAACTTTTGATCCGACCGTTGGATCACTCTAAAATTTTCACAGGAGTTTCCGGACGCTGTTTTCCTTGGAGTAGAAGTGGAATCTCTCCTCGGTGTCCCGGAGGTCTCGTCGCTCCCGACCAGAGTACCGGTTCGAAAGGGCCATAACTTTTGATCCGACCGTTGGATCACTCTAAAATTTTCACAGGAGTTTCCGGACGCTGATTTACTTGGAGTAGAAATGGAATCTCTCCTCAGTGTCCCGGATGTCTCGTCGCTCCCGACCAGAGTACCGGTTCGAAAGGGCCATAACTTTTGATCCGACCGTTGGATCACTCTAAAATTTTCACAGGAGTTTCCGGACGCTGATTTCCTTGGAGTAGAAATGGAATCTCTCCTCAGTGTCCCGGAGGTCTCGTCGCTCCCGACCAGAGTACCGGTTCGAAAGGGCCATAACTTTTGATCCGACCGTTGGATCACTCTAAAATTTTCACAGGAGTTTCCGGACGCTGATTTCCTTGGAGTAGAAATGGAATCTCTCCTCGGTGTCCCGGATGTCTCGTCGCTCCCGACCAGAGTACCGGTTCGAAAGGGCCATAACTTTTGATCCGACCGTTGGATCACTCTAAAATTTTCACAGGAGTTTCCGGACGCTGATTTCCTTGGAGTAGAAATGGAATCTCTCCTCAGTGTCCCGGATGTCTCGTCGCTCCCGACCAGAGTACCGGTTCGCAAGGGCCATAACTTTTGATCCGACCGTTGGATCACTCTAAAATTTTCACAGGAGTTTCCGGACGCTGTTTTCCTTGGAGTAGAAGTGGAATCTCTCCTCGGTGTCCCGGAGGTCTCGTCGCTCCCGACCAGAGTACCGGTTCGAAAGGGCCATAACTTTTGATCCGACCGTTGGATCACTCTAAAATTTTCACAGGAGTTTCCGGACGCTGTTTTCCTTGGAGTAGAAGTGGAATCTCTCCTCGGTGTCCCGGAGGTCTCGTCGCTCCCGACCAGAGTACCGGTTCGAAAGGGCCATAACTTTGGATCCGACCGTTGGATAAAATTTTCACAGGAGTTTCCGGACGCTGATTTCCTTGGAGTAGAAATGGAATCTCTCCTCGGTGTCCCGGATGTCTCGTCGATCCCGACCAGAGTACCGGTTCGAAAGGGCCATAACTTTTGATCCGACCGTTGGATCACTCTAAAATTTTCACAGGAGTTTCCGGACGCTGTTTTCCTTGGAGTAGAAGTGGAATCTCTCCTCGGTGTCCCGGATGTCTCGTCGCTCCAGACCAGAGTACCGGTTCGAAAGGGCCATAACTTTTGATCCGACCGTTGGATCACTCTAAAATTTTCACAGGAGTTTCCGGACGCTGTTTTACTTGGAGTAGATGTGGAATCTCTCCTCGGTGTCCCGGAGGTCTCGTCGCCCCCGACCAGAGTACCGGTTCGAAAGGGCCATAACTTTTGATCCGACCGTTGGATCACTCTATAATTTTCACAGGAGTTTCCGGACGCTGTTTTCCTTGGAGTAGAAGTGGAATCTCTCCTCGGTGTCCCGGAGGTCTTGTCGCTCCCGACCAGAGTACCAGTTCGAAAGGGCCATAACTTTGGATCCGACCGTTGGATCACTCTAAAAATTTCACAGGAGTTTCCGGACGCTTCTTTCCTTGGAGTAGAAGTGGAATCGCTCCTCGGTGTCCCGGAGGTCTCGTCGTTCCCGACTAGAGTACCGGTTCGAAAGGGCCATAACTTTTGATCCGACCGTTGGATCACTCTAAAATTTTCACAGGAGTTTCCGGACGCTGTTTTCCTTGGAGTAGAAGTGGAATCTCTCCTCGGTGTCCCGGAGGTCTCGTCGCTCCCGACCAGAGTACCGGTTCGAAAGGGCCATAACTTTTGATCCGACCGTTGGATCACTCTAAAATTTTCACAGGAGTTTCCGGACGCTGTTTTCCTTGGAGTAGAAGTGGAATCTCTCCTCGGTGTCACGGAGGTCTCGTTGCTCCCGACCAGAGTACCGGTTCGAAAGGGCCATAACTTTTGATCCGACCGTTGGATCACTCTAAAATTTTCACAGGAGTTTCCGGACGCTGATTTCCTTGGAGTAGAAATGGAATCTCTCCTCAGTGTCCCGGATGTCTCGTCGCTCCCGACCAGAGTACCGGTTCGAAAGGGCCATAACTTTTGATCCGACCGTTGGATCACTCTAAAATTTTCACAGGAGTTTCCGGACGCTGATTTCCTTGGAGTAGAAATGGAATCTCTCCTCAGTGTCCCGGATGTCTCGTCGCTCCCGACCAGAGTACCGGTTCGAAAGGGCCATAACTTTTGATCCGACCGTTGGATCACTCTAAAATTTTCACAGGAGTTTCCGGACGCTGTTTTCCTTGGAGTAGAAGTGGAATCTCTCCTCGGTGTCCCGGATGTCTCGTCGCTCCAGACCAGAGTACCGGTTCGAAAGGGCCATAACTTTTGATCCGACCGTTGGATCACTCTAAAATTTTCACAGGAGTTTCCGGACGCTGTTTTACTTGGAGTAGATGTGGAATCTCTCCTCGGTGTCCCGGAGGTCTCGTCGCCCCCGACCAGAGTACCGGTTCGAAAGGGCCATAACTTTTGATCCGACCGTTGGATCACTCTAAAATTTTCACAGGAGTTTCCGGACGCTGTTTTCCTTGGAGTAGAAGTGGAATCTCTCCTCGGTGTCCCGGAGGTCTTGTCGCTCCCGACCAGAGTACCAGTTCGAAAGGGCCATAACTTTTGATCCGACCGTTGGATCACTCTAAAATTTTCACAGGAGTTTCCGGACGCTTCTTTCCTTGGAGTAGAAGTGGAATCGCTCCTCGGTGTCCCGGAGGTCTCGTCGGTCCCGACTAGAGTACCGGTTCGAAAGGGCCATAACTTTTGATCCGACCGTTGGATCACTCTAAAATTTTCACAGGAGTTTCCGGACGCTGTTTTCCTTGGAGTAGAAGTGGAATCTCTCCTCGGTGTCCCGGAGGTCTCGTCGCTCCCGACCAGAGTACCGGTTCGAAAGGGCCATAACTTTTGATCCGACCGTTGGATCACTCTAAAATTTTCACAGGAGTTTCCGGACGCTGTTTTCCTTGGAGTAGAAGTGGAATCTCTCCTCGGTGTCACGGAGGTCTCGTTGCTCCCGACCAGAGTACCAGTTCGAAAGGGCCATAACTTTTGATCCGACCGTTGGATCACTCTAAAATTTTCACAGGAGTTTCCGGACGCTGATTTCCTTGGAGTAGAAATGGAATCTCTCCTCAGTGTCCCGGATGTCTCGTCGCTCCCGACCAGAGTACCGGTTCGAAAGGGCCATAACTTTTGATCCGACCGTTGGATCACTCTAAAATTTTCACAGGAGTTTCCGGACGCTGATTTCTTGGAGTAGAAATGGAATCTCTCCTCAGTGTCCCGGATGTCTCGTCGCTCCCGACCAGAGTACCGGTTCGAAAGGGCCATAACTTTTGATCCGACCGTTGGATCACTCTAAAATTTTCACAAGAGTTTCCGGACGCTGTTTTCCTTGGAGTAGAAGTGGAATCTCTCCTCGGTGTCCCGGATGTCTCGTCGCTCCAGACCAGAGTACCGGTTCGAAAGGGCCATAACTTTTGATCCGACCGTTGGATCACTCTAAAATTTTCACAGGAGTTTCCGGACGCTGTTTTACTTGGAGTAGATGTGGAATCTCTCCTCGGTGTCCCGGAGGTCTCGTCGCCCCCGACCAGAGTACCGGTTCGAAAGGGCCATAACTTTTGATCCGACCGTTAGATCACTCTAAAATTTTCACAGGAGTTTCCGGACTCTGATTTCCTTGGAGTAGAAATGGAATCTCTCCTCGGTGTCCCGGATGTCTCGTCGATCCCGACCAGAGTACCGGTTCGAAAGGGCCATAACTTTTGATCCGACCGTTGGATCACTCTAAAATTTTCACAGGAGTTTCCGGACGCTGTTTTCCTTGGAGTAGAAGTGGAATCTCTCCTCGGTGTCCCGGATGTCTCGTCGCTCCAGACCAGAGTACCGGTTCGAAAGGGCCATAACTTTTGATCCGACCGTTGGATCACTCTAAAATTTTCACAGGAGTTTCCGGACGCTGTTTTACTTGGAGTAGATGTGGAATCTCTCCTCGGTGTCCCGGAGGTCTCGTCGCCCCCGACCAGAGTACCGGTTCGAAAGGGCCATAACTTTTGATCCGACCGTTGGATCACTCTATAATTTTCACAGGAGTTTCCGGACGCTGTTTTCCTTGGAGTAGAAGTGGAATCTCTCCTCGGTGTCCCGGAGGTCTTGTCGCTCCCGACCAGAGTACCAGTTCGAAAGGGCCATAACTTTGGATCCGACCGTTGGATCACTCTAAAAATTTCACAGGAGTTTCCGGACGCTTCTTTCCTTGGAGTAGAAGTGGAATCGCTCCTCGGTGTCCCGGAGGTCTCGTCGTTCCCGACTAGAGTACCGGTTCGAAAGGGCCATAACTTTTGATCCGACCGTTGGATCACTCTAAAATTTTCACAGGAGTTTCCGGACGCTGTTTTCCTTGGAGTAGAAGTGGAATCTCTCCTCGGTGTCCCGGAGGTCTCGTCGCTCCCGACCAGAGTACCGGTTCGAAAGGGCCATAACTTTTGATCCGACCGTTGGATCACTCTAAAATTTTCACAGGAGTTTCCGGACGCTGTTTTCCTTGGAGTAGAAGTGGAATCTCTCCTCGGTGTCACGGAGGTCTCGTTGCTCCCGACCAGAGTACCGGTTCGAAAGGGCCATAACTTTTGATCCGACCGTTGGATCACTCTAAAATTTTCACAGGAGTTTCCGGACGCTGATTTCCTTGGAGTAGAAATGGAATCTCTCCTCAGTGTCCCGGATGTCTCGTCGCTCCCGACCAGAGTACCGGTTCGAAAGGGCCATAAGTTTTGATCCGACCGTTGGATCACTCTAAAATTTTCACAGGAGTTTCCGGACGCTGATTTCCTTGGAGTAGAAATGGAATCTCTCCTCAGTGTCCCGGATGTCTCGTCGCTCCCGACCAGAGTACCGGTTCGAAAGGGCCATAACTTTTGATCCGACCGTTGGATCACTCTAAAATTTTCACAGGAGTTTCCGGACGCTGTTTTCCTTGGAGTAGAAGTGGAATCTCTCCTCGGTGTCCCGGATGTCTCGTCGCTCCAGACCAGAGTACCGGTTCGAAAGGGCCATAACTTTTGATCCGACCGTTGGATCACTCTAAAATTTTCACAGGAGTTTCCGGACGCTGTTTTACTTGGAGTAGATGTGGAATCTCTCCTCGGTGTCCCGGAGGTCTCGTCGCCCCCGACCAGAGTACCGGTTCGAAAGGGCCATAACTTTTGATCCGACCGTTGGATCACTCTAAAATTTTCACAGGAGTTTCCGGACGCTGATTTCCTTGGAGTAGAAATGGAATCTCTCCTCGGTGTCCCGGATGTCTCGTCGATCCCGACCAGAGTACCGGTTCGAAAGGGCCATAACTTTTGATCCGACCGTTGGATCACTCTAAAATTTTCACAGGAGTTTCCGGACGCTGTTTTCCTTGGAGTAGAAATGGAATCTCTCCTCGGTGTCCCGGAGGTCTCGTCGCTCCCGACCAGAGTACCGGTTCGAAAGGGCCATAACTTTGGATCCGACCGTTGGATCACTCTAAAATTTTCACAGGAGTTTCCGGACGCTGTTTTCCTTGGAGTAGAAGTGGAATCTCTCCTCGGTGTCCCGGAGGTCTCGTCGCTCCCGACCAGAGTACCGGTTCGAAAGGGCCATAACTTTGGATCCGACCGTTGGATCACTCTAAAAATTTCACAGGAGTTTCCCGACGCTTCTTTCCTTGGAGTAGAAGTGGAATCGCTCCTCGGTGTCCCGGAGGTCTCGTCGTTCCCGACCAGAGTACCGGTTCGAAAGGGCCATAACTTTTGATCCGACCGTTGGATCACTCTAAAATTTTCACAGGAGTTTCCGGACGCTGTTTTCCTTGGAGTAGAAGTGGAATCTCTCCTCGATGTCCCGGAGGTCTCGTTGCTCCCGACCAGAGTACCGGTTCGAAAGGGCCATAACTTTTGATCCGACCGTTGGATCACTCTAAAATTTTCACAGGAGTTTCCGGACGCTGATTTCCTTGGAGTAGAAATGGAATCTCTCCTCAGTGTCCCGGATGTCTCGTCGCTCCCGACCAGAGTACCGGTTCGAAAGGGCCATAACTTTTGATCCGACCGTTGGATCACTCTAAAATTTTCACAGGAGTTTCCGGACGCTGATTTCCTTGGAGTAGAAATGGAATCTCTCCTCAGTGTCCCGGATGTCTCGTCGCTCCCGACCAGAGTACCGGTTCGAAAGGGCCATAACTTTTGATCCGACCGTTGGATCACTCTAAAATTTTCACAGGAGTTTCCGGACGCTGTTTTCCTTGGAGTAGAAGTGGAATCTCTCCTCGATGTCCCGGATGTCTCGTCGCTCCAGACCAGAGTACCGGTTCGAAAGGGCCATAACTTTTGATCCGACCGTTGGATCACTCTAAAATTTTCACAGGAGTTTCCGGACGCTGTTTTACTTGGAGTAGATGTGGAATCTCTCCTCGGTGTCCCGGAGGTCTCGTCGCCCCCGACCAGAGTACCGGTTCGAAAGGGCCATAACTTTTGATCCGACCGTTGGATCACTCTAAAATTTTCACAGGAGTTTCCGGACGCTGATTTCCTTGGAGTAGAAATGGAATCTCTCCTCGGTGTCCCGGATGTCTCGTCGCTCCCGACCAGAGTACCGGTTCGAAAGGGCCATAACTTTTGATCCGACCGTTGGATCACTCTAAAATTTTCACAGGAGTTTCCGGACGCTGTTTTCCTTGGAGTAGAAGTGGAATCTCTCCTCGGTGTCCCGGAGGTCTCGTCGCTCCCGACCAGAGTACCGGTTCGAAAGGGCCATAACTTTGGATCCGACCGTTGGATCACTCTAAAATTTTCACAGGAGTTTCCGGACGCTGTTTTCCTTGGAGTAGAAGTGGAATCTCTCCTCGGTGTCCCGGAGGTCTCGTCGCTCCCGACCAGAGTACCGGTTCGAAAGGGCCATAACTTTGGATCCGACCGTTGGATCACTCTAAAAATTTCACAGGAGTTTCCGGACGCTTCTTTCCTTGGAGTAGAAGTGGAATCGCTCCTCGGTGTCCCGGAGGTCTCGTCGCTCCCGACCAGAGTACCGGTTCGAAAGGGCCATAACTTTTGATCCGACCGTTGGATCACTCTAAAATTTTCACAGGAGTTTCCGGACGCTGTTTTCCTTGGAGTAGAAGTGGAATCTCTCCTCGATGTCCCGGATGTCTCGTCGCTCCCGACCAGAGTACCGGTTCGAAAGGGCCATAACTTTTGATCCGACCGTTGGATCACTCTAAAATTTTCACAGGAGTTTCCGGACGCTGTTTTCCTTGGAGTAGAAGTGGAATCTCTCCTCGGTGTCCCGGAGGTCTCGTCGCTCCCGACCAGATTACCGGTTCGAAAGGGCCATAACTTTTGATCCGACCGTTGGATCACTCTAAAATTTTCACAGGAGTTTCCGGACGCTGTTTTCCTTGGAGTAGAAGTGGAATCTCTCCTCGGTGTCCCGGAGGTCTCGTCGCCCCCGTCCAGAGTACCGGTTCGAAAGGGCCATAACTTTTGATCCGACCGTTGGATCACTCTAAAATTTTCACAAAAGTTTCCGGACGCTGTTTTCCTTGGAGTAGAAGTGGAATCTCTCCTCGGTGTCCCGGAGGTCTCATCGCTCCCGACCAGAGTACCGGTTCGAAAGGGCCATAACTTTTGATCCGACCGTTGGATCACTCTAAAATTTTCACAGGAGTTTCCAGACGCTGATTTCCTTGGAGTAGAAATGGAATCTCTCCTCAGTGTCCCGGATGTCTCGTCGCTCCCGACCAGAGTACCGGTTCGAAAGGGCCATAACTTTTGATCCGACCGTTGGATCACTCTAAAATTTTCACAGGAGTTTCCGGACGCTGTTTTCCTTGGAGTAGATGTGGAATCTCTCCTCGGTGTCCCGGAGGTCTCGTCGCTCCCGACCACACTACCGGTTCGAAAGGGCCATAACTTTTGATCCGACCGTTAGATCACTCTAAAATTTTTACAGGAGTTTCCGGACGCTGTTTTCCTTGGAGTAGAAGTGGAATCTCTCCTCGGTGTCCCGGAGGTCTCGTCGCTCCAGATCAGAGTACCGGTTCGAAAGGGCCATAACTTTTGATCCGACCGTTGGATCACTCTAAAATTTTCACAGGAGTTTCCGGACGCTGTTTTACTTGGAGTAGATGTGGAATCTCTCCTCGGTGTCCCGGAGGTCTCGTCGCCCCCGACCAGAGTACCGGTTCGAAAGGGCCATAACTTTTGATCCGACCGTTGGATCACTCTAAAATTTTCACAGGAGTTTCCGGACGCTGTTTTCCTTTGAGTAGAAGTGGAATCTCTCCTCGATGTCCCGGAGGTCTCGTCGCTCCCGACCAGAGTACCGGTTCGAAAGGGCAATAACTTTTGATCCGACCGTTGGATCACTCTAAAATTTTCACAGGAGTTTCCGGACGCTGTTTTCCTTGGAGTAGAAGTGGAATCTCTCCTCGGTGTCCCGGAGGTCTTGTTGCTCCCGACCAGAGTACCGGTTCGAAAGGGCCATAACTTTGGATCCGACCGTTGGATCACTCTAAAATTTTCACAGGAGTTCCCGGACGCTGTTTTCCTTGGAGTAGATGTGGAATCTCTCCTCGGTGTCCCGGAGGTCTCGTCGCTCCCGACCACACTACCGGTTCGAAAGGGCCATAACTTTTGATCCGACCGTTGGATCACTCTAAAATTTTTACAGGAGTTTCCGGACGCTGTTTTCCTTGGAGTAGAAGTGGAATCTCTCCTCGGTGTCCCGGAGGTCTCGTCGCTCCCGACCAGATTACCGGTTCGAAAGGGCCATAACTTTTGATCCGACCGTTGGATCACTCTAAAATTTTCACAGGAGTTTCCGGACGCTGTTTTCCTTGGAGTAGAAGTGGAATCTCTCCTCGGTGTCCCGGAGGTCTCGTCGCTCCCGACCAGAGTACCGGTTCGAAAGGGCCATGACTTTTGATCCGACCGTTGGATCACTCTAAAATTTTCACAGGAGTTTCCGGACGCTGTTTTACTTGGAGTAGATGTGGAATCTCTCCTCGGTGTCCCGGAGGTGTCGTCGCCCCCGACCAGAGTACCGGTTCGAAAGGGCCATAACTTTTGATCCGACCGTTAGATCACTCTAAAATTTTTACAGGAGTTTCCGGACGCTGTTTTCCTTGGAGTAGAAGTGGAATCTCTCCTCGGTGTCCCGGAGGTCTCGTCGCTCCCGACCAGATTACCGGTTCGAAAGGGCCATAACTTTTGATCCGACCGTTGGATCACTCTAAAATTTTCACAGGAGTTTCCGGACGCTGTTTTCCTTGGAGTAGAAGTGGAATCTCTCCTCGGTGTCCCGGAGGTCTCGTCGCTCCCGACCAGAGTACCGGTTCGAAAGGGCCATGACTTTTGATCCGACCGTTGGATCACTCTAAAATTTTCACAGGAGTTTCCGGACGCTGTTTTACTTGGAGTAGATGTGGAATCTCTCCTCGGTGTCCCGGAGGTGTCGTCGCCCCCGACCAGAGTACCGGTTCGAAAGGGCCATAACTTTTGATCCGACCGTTGGATCACTCTAAAATTTTCACAGGAGTTTCCGGACGCTGTTTTCCTTGGAGTAGAAGTGGAATCTCTCCTCGATGTCCCGGAGGTCTCGTCGCTCCCGACCAGAGTACCGGTTCGAAAGGGCCATAACTTTTGATCCGACCGTTGGATCACTCTAAAATTTTCACAGGAGTTTCCGGACGCTGTTTTCCTTGGAGTAGAAGTGGAATCTCTCCTCGGTGTCCCGGATGTCTCGTCGCTCCAGACCAGAGTACCGGTTCGAAAGGGCCATAACTTTTGATCCGACCGTTGGATCACTCTAAAATTTTCACAGGAGTTTCCGGACGCTGTTTTACTTGGAGTAGATGTGGAATCTCTCCTCGGTGTCCCGGAGGTCTCGTCGCCCCCGACCAGAGTACCGGTTCGAAAGGGCCATAACTTTTGATCCGACCGTTGGATCACTCTAAAATTTTCACAGGAGTTTCCGGACGCTGATTTCCTTGGAGTAGAAATGGAATCTCTCCTCGGTGTCCCGGATGTCTCGTCGATCCCGACCAGAGTACCGGTTCGAAAGGGCCATAACTTTTGATCCGACCGTTGGATCACTCTAAAATTTTCACAGGAGTTTCCGGACGCTGTTTTCCTTGGAGTAGAAATGGAATCTCTCCTCGGTGTCCCGGAGGTCTCGTCGCTCCCGACCAGAGTACCGGTTCGAAAGGGCCATAACTTTGGATCCGACCGTTGGATCACTCTAAAATTTTCACAGGAGTTTCCGGACGCTGTTTTCCTTGGAGTAGAAGTGGAATCTCTCCTCGGTGTCCCGGAGGTCTCGTCGCTCCCGACCAGAGTACCGGTTCGAAAGGGCCATAACTTTGGATCCGACCGTTGGATCACTCTAAAAATTTCACAGGAGTTTCCCGACGCTTCTTTCCTTGGAGTAGAAGTGGAATCGCTCCTCGGTGTCCCGGAGGTCTCGTCGTTCCCGACCAGAGTACCGGTTCGAAAGGGCCATAACTTTTGATCCGACCGTTGGATCACTCTAAAATTTTCACAGGAGTTTCCGGACGCTGTTTTCCTTGGAGTAGAAGTGGAATCTCTCCTCGATGTCCCGGAGGTCTCGTTGCTCCCGACCAGAGTACCGGTTCGAAAGGGCCATAACTTTTGATCCGACCGTTGGATCACTCTAAAATTTTCACAGGAGTTTCCGGACGCTGATTTCCTTGGAGTAGAAATGGAATCTCTCCTCAGTGTCCCGGATGTCTCGTCGCTCCCGACCAGAGTACCGGTTCGAAAGGGCCATAACTTTTGATCCGACCGTTGGATCACTCTAAAATTTTCACAGGAGTTTCCGGACGCTGATTTCCTTGGAGTAGAAATGGAATCTCTCCTCAGTGTCCCGGATGTCTCGTCGCTCCCGACCAGAGTACCGGTTCGAAAGGGCCATAACTTTTGATCCGACCGTTGGATCACTCTAAAATTTTCACAGGAGTTTCCGGACGCTGTTTTCCTTGGAGTAGAAGTGGAATCTCTCCTCGATGTCCCGGATGTCTCGTCGCTCCAGACCAGAGTACCGGTTCGAAAGGGCCATAACTTTTGATCCGACCGTTGGATCACTCTAAAATTTTCACAGGAGTTTCCGGACGCTGTTTTCCTTGGAGTAGAAGTGGAATCTCTCCTCGGTGTCCCGGAGGTCTCGTCGCTCCCGACCAGATTACCGGTTCGAAAGGGCCATAACTTTTGATCCGACCGTTGGATCACTCTAAAATTTTCACAGGAGTTTCCGGACGCTGTTTTCCTTGAAGTAGAAGTGGAATCTCTCCTCGGTGTCCCGGAGGTCTCGTCGCCCCCGTCCAGAGTACCGGTTCGAAAGGGCCATAACTTTTGATCCGACCGTTGGATCACTCTAAAATTTTCACAAAAGTTTCCGGACGCTGTTTTCCTTGGAGTAGAAGTGGAATCTCTCCTCGGTGTCCCGGAGGTCTCATCGCTCCCGACCAGAGTACCGGTTCGAAAGGGCAATAACTTTTGATCCGACCGTTGGATCACTCTAAAATTTTCACAGGAGTTTCCGGACGCTGTTTTCCTTGGAGTAGAAGTGGAATCTCTCCTCGGTGTCCCGGAGGTCTCGTCGCTCCCGACCAGAGTACCGGTTCGAAAGGGCCATGACTTTTGATCCGACCGTTGGATCACTCTAAAATTTTCACAGGAGTTTCCGGACGCTGTTTTACTTGGAGTAGATGTGGAATCTCTCCTCGGTGTCCCGGAGGTGTCGTCGCCCCCGACCAGAGTACCGGTTCGAAAGGGCCATAACTTTTGATCCGACCGTTAGATCACTCTAAAATTTTTACAGGAGTTTCCGGACGCTGTTTTCCTTGGAGTAGAAGTGGAATCTCTCCTCGGTGTCCCGGAGGTCTCGTCGCTCCCGACCAGATTACCGGTTCGAAAGGGCCATAACTTTTGATCCGACCGTTGGATCACTCTAAAATTTTCACAGGAGTTTCCGGACGCTGTTTTCCTTGGAGTAGAAGTGGAATCTCTCCTCGGTGTCCCGGAGGTCTCGTCGCTCCCGACCAGAGTACCGGTTCGAAAGGGCCATAACTTTTGATCCGACCGTTGGATCACTCTAAAATTTTCACAGGAGTTTCCGGACGCTGTTTTCCTTGGAGTAGAAGTGGAATCTCTCCTCGGTGTCGCGGAGGTCTCGTCGCTCCCGACCAGAGTACCGGTTCGAAAGGGCCATAACTTTTGATCCGACCGTTGGATCACTCTAAAATTTTCACAGGAGTTTCCGGACGCTGTTTTCCTTGGAGTAGAAGTGGAATCTCTCCTCGTTGTCCCGGAGGTCTCGTCGCTCCCGACCAGAGTACCGGTTCGAAAGGGCCATAACTTTTGATCCGACCGTTGGATCACTATAAAATTTTCACAGGAGTTTCCGGACGCTGTTTTCCTTGGAGTAGAAGTGGAATATCTCCTCGGTGTCCCGGAGGTCTCGTCGCCCCCGACCAGAGTACCGGTTCGAAAGGGCCATAACTTTTGATCCTACCGTTGGATCACTCTAAAATTTTCACAGGAGTTTCCGGACGCTGTTTTCCTTGGAGTAGAAGTGGAATATCTCCTCGTTGTCCCGGAGGTCTCGTCGCTCCCGACCAGAGTACCGGTTCGAAAGGGCCATAACTTTTGATCCGACCGTTGGATCACTCTAAAATTTTCACAGGAGTTTCCGGACGCTGTTTTCCTTGGAGTAGAAGTGGAATCTCTCATCGGTGTCCCGGAGGTCTCGTCGCTCCCGACCAGAGTACCGGTTCGAAAGGGCCATAACTTTTGATCTGACCGTTGGATCACTCTAAAATTTTCACAGGAGTTTCCGGACGCTGTTTTCCTTGGAGTAGAAGTGGAATCTCTCCTCGGTGTCCCGGAGGTCTCGTCGCTCCCGACCAGAGTACCGGTTCGAAAGGGCCATAACTTTTGATCCGACCGTTGGATCACTCTAAAATTTTCACAGGAGTTTCCGGACGCTGTTTTCCTTGGAGTAGAAGTGGAATCTCTCCTCGGTGTCCCGGAGGTCTCGTCGCTCCCGACCAGAGTACCGGTTCGAAAGGTCCATAACTTTTGATCCGACCGTTGGATCACTCTAAAATTTTCACAGGAGTTTCCGGACGCTGTTTTCCTTGGAGTAGAAGTGGAATCTCTCCTCGGTGTCGCGGAGGTCTCGTCGCTCCCGACCAGAGTACCGGTTCGAAAGGGCCATAACTTTTGATCCGACCGTTGGATCACTCTAAAATTTTCACAGGAGTTTCCGGACGCTGATTTCCTTGGAGTAGAAGTGGAATCTCTCCTCGGTGTCCCGGATGTCTCGTCGCTCCCGACCAGAGTACCGGTTCGAAAGGGCCATAACTTTTGATCCGACCGTTGGATCAGTCTAAAATTTTCACAGGAGTTTCCGGACGCTGTTTTCCTTGGAGTAGAAGTGGAATCTCTCCTCGATGTCCCGGAGGTCTCGTCGCTCCCGACCAGAGTACCGGTTCGAAAGGGCCATAACTTTGGATCCGACCGTTGGATCTCTCTAAAATTTTCACAGGAGTTTCCGGACGATGTTTTCCTTGGAGTAGATGTGGAATCGCTCCTCGGTGTCCCGGATGTCTCGTCGCACCCGACCAGAGTACCGGTTCGAAAGGGCCATGACTTTTGATCCGACCGTTGGATCACTCTAAAATTTTCACAGGAGTTTCCGGACGCTGTTTTACTTGGAGTAGATGTGGAATCTCTCCTCGGTGTCCCGGAGGTCTCGTCGCTCCCGACCAGAGTACCGGTTCGAAAGGGCCATAACTTTTGATCCGACCGTTGGATCACTCTAAAATTTTCACAGGAGTTTCCGGACGCTGTTTTCCTTGGAGTAGAAGTGGAATCTCTCCTCGGTGTCCCGGAGGTCTCGTCGCTCCCGACCAGAGTACCGGTTCGAAAGGTCCATAACTTTTGATCCGACCGTTGGATCACTCTAAAATTTTCACAGGAGTTTCCGGACGCTGTTTTCCTTGGAGTAGAAGTGGAATCTCTCCTCGGTGTCGCGGAGGTCTCGTCGCTCCCGACCAGAGTACCGGTTCGAAAGGGCCATAACTTTTGATCCGACCGTTGGATCACTCTAAAATTTTCACAGGAGTTTCCGGACGCTGATTTCCTTGGAGTAGAAGTGGAATCTCTCCTCGGTGTCCCGGATGTCTCGTCGCTCCCGACCAGAGTACCGGTTCGAAAGGGCCATAACTTTTGATCCGACCGTTGGATCAGTCTAAAATTTTCACAGGAGTTTCCGGACGCTGTTTTCCTTGGAGTAGAAGTGGAATCTCTCCTCGATGTCCCGGAGGTCTCGTCGCTCCCGACCAGAGTACCGGTTCGAAAGGGCCATAACTTTGGATCCGACCGTTGGATCTCTCTAAAATTTTCACAGGAGTTTCCGGACGATGTTTTCCTTGGAGTAGATGTGGAATCGCTCCTCGGTGTCCCGGATGTCTCGTCGCACCCGACCAGAGTACCGGTTCGAAAGGGCCATGACTTTTGATCCGACCGTTGGATCACTCTAAAATTTTCACAGGAGTTTCCGGACGCTGTTTTACTTGGAGTAGATGTGGAATCTCTCCTCGGTGTCCCGGAGGTGTCGTCGCCCCCGACCAGAGTACCGGTTCGAAAGGGCCATCACTTTTGATCCGACCGTTGGATCACTCTAAAATTTTCACAGGAGTTTCCGGACGCTGTTTTCCTTGGAGTAGAAGTGGAATCTCTCCTCGGTGTCCCGGAGGTCTCGTCGCTCCCGACCAGAGTACCGGTTCGAAAGGTCCATAACTTTTGATCCGACCGTTGGATCACTCTAAAATTTTCACAGGAGTTTCCGGACGCTGTTTTCCTTGGAGTAGAAGTGGAATCTCTCCTCGGTGTCGCGGAGGTCTCGTCGCTCCCGACCAGAGTACCGGTTCGAAAGGGCCATAACTTTTGATCCGACCGTTGGATCACTCTAAAATTTTCACAGGAGTTTCCGGACGCTGATTTCCTTGGAGTAGAGGTGGAATCTCTCCTCGGTGTCCCGGATGTCTCGTCGCTCCCGACCAGAGTACCGGTTCGAAAGGGCCATAACTTTTGATCCGACCGTTGGATCAGTCTAAAATTTTCACAGGAGTTTCCGGACGCTGTTTTCCTTGGAGTAGAAGTGGAATCTCTCCTCGATGTCCCGGAGGTCTCGTCGCTCCCGACCAGAGTACCGGTTCGAAAGGGCCATAACTTTGGATCCGACCGTTGGATCTCTCTAAAATTTTCACAGGAGTTTCCGGACGATGTTTTCCTTGGAGTCGATGTGGAATCGCTCCTCGGTGTCCCGGATGTCTCGTCGCACCTGACCAGAGTACCGGTTCGAAAGGGCCATGACTTTTGATCCGACCGTTGGATCACTCTAAAATTTTCACAGGAGTTTCCGGACGCTGTTTTACTTGGAGTAGATGTGGAATCTCTCCTCGGTGTCCCGGAGGTGTCGTCGCCCCCGACCAGAGTACCGGTTCGAAAGGGCCATAACTTTTGATCCGACCGTTGGATCAGTCTAAAATTTTCACAGGAGTTTCCGGACGCTGTTTTCCTTGGAGTAGAAGTGGAATCTCTCCTCGATGTCCCGGAGGTCTCGTCGCTCCCGACCAGAGTACCGGTTCGAAAGGGCCATAACTTTGGATCCGACCGTTGGATCTCTCTAAAATTTTCACAGGAGTTTCCGGACGCTGTTTTCCTTGGAGTAGATGTGGAATCGCTCCTCGGTGTCCCGGATGTCTCGTCGCACCCGACCAGAGTACCGGTTCGAAAGGGCCATGACTTTTGATCCGACCGTTGGATCACTCTAAAATTTTCACAGGAGTTTCCGGACGCTGTTTTCCTTGGAGTAGAAGTGGAATCTCTCCTCGGTGTCGCGGAGGTCTCGTCGCCCCCGACCAGAGTACCGGTTCGAAAGGGCCATAACTTTTGATCCTACCGTTGGATCACTCTAAAATTTTCACAGGAGTTTCCGGACGCTGTTTTCCTTGGAGTAGAAGTGGAATATCTCCTCGTTGTCCCGGAGGTCTCGTCGCTCCCGACCAGAGTACCGGTTCGAAAGGGCCATAACTTTTGATCCGACCGTTGGATCACTCTAAAATTTTCACAGGAGTTTCCGGACGCTGTTTTCCTTGGAGTAGAAGTGGAATCTCTCCTCGGTGTCCCGGAGGTCTCGTCGCTCCCGACCAGAGTACCGGTTCGAAAGGGCCATAACTTTTGATCTGACCGTTGGATCACTCTAAAATTTTCACAGGAGTTTCCGGACGCTGTTTTCCTTGGAGTAGAAGTGGAATCTCTCCTCGGTGTCCCGGAGGTCTCGTCGCTCCCGACCAGAGTACCGGTTCGAAAGGGCCATGACTTTTGATCCGACCGTTGGATCACTCTAAAATTTTCACAGGAGTTTCCGGACGCTGTTTTACTTGGAGTAGATGTGGAATCTCTCCTCGGTGTCCCGGAGGTGTCGTCGCCCCCGACCAGAGTACCGGTTCGAAAGGGCAATAACTTTTGATCCGACCGTTGGATCACTCTAAAATTTTCACAGGAGTTTCCGGACGCTGTTTTCCTTGGAGTAGAAGTGGAATCTCTCCTCGGTGTCCCGGAGGTCTCGTCGCTCCCGACCAGAGTACCGGTTCGAAAGGGCCATAACTTTTGATCTGACCGTTGGATCACTCTAAAATTTTCACAGGAGTTTCCGGACGCTGTTTTCCTTGGAGTAGAAGTGGAATCTCTCCTCGGTGTCCCGGAGGTCTCGTCGCTCCCGACCAGAGTACCGGTTCGAAAGGTCCATAACTTTTGATCCGACCGTTGGATCACTCTAAAATTTTCACAGGAGTTTCCGGACGCTGTTTTCCTTGGAGTAGAAGTGGAATCTCTCCTCGGTGTCGCGGAGGTCTCGTCGCTCCCGACCAGAGTACCGGTTCGAAAGGGCCATAACTTTTGATCCGACCGTTGGATCACTCTAAAATTTTCACAGGAGTTTCCGGACGCTGATTTCCTTGGAGTAGAAGTGGAATCTCTCCTCGGTGTCCCGGATGTCTCGTCGCTCCCGACCAGAGTACCGGTTCGAAAGGGCCATAACTTTTGATCCGACCGTTGGATCAGTCTAAAATTTTCACAGGAGTTTCCGGACGCTGTTTTCCTTGGAGTAGAAGTGGAATCTCTCCTCGATGTCCCGGAGGTCTCGTCGCTCCCGACCAGAGTACCGGTTCGAAAGGGCCATAACTTTGGATCCGACCGTTGGATCTCTCTAAAATTTTCACAGGAGTTTCCGGACGATGTTTTCCTTGGAGTAGATGTGGAATCGCTCCTCGGTGTCCCGGATGTCTCGTCGCACCCGACCAGAGTACCGGTTCGAAAGGGCCATGACTTTTGATCCGACCGTTGGATCACTCTAAAATTTTCACAGGAGTTTCCGGACGCTGTTTTACTTGGAGTAGATGTGGAATCTCTCCTCGGTGTCCCGGAGGTCTCGTCGCTCCCGACCAGAGTACCGGTTCGAAAGGGCCATAACTTTTGATCCGACCGTTGGATCACTCTAAAATTTTCACAGGAGTTTCCGGACGCTGTTTTCCTTGGAGTAGAAGTGGAATCTCTCCTCGGTGTCCCGGAGGTCTCGTCGCTCCCGACCAGAGTACCGGTTCGAAAGGTCCATAACTTTTGATCCGACCGTTGGATCACTCTAAAATTTTCACAGGAGTTTCCGGACGCTGTTTTCCTTGGAGTAGAAGTGGAATCTCTCCTCGGTGTCGCGGAGGTCTCGTCGCTCCCGACCAGAGTACCGGTTCGAAAGGGCCATAACTTTTGATCCGACCGTTGGATCACTCTAAAATTTTCACAGGAGTTTCCGGACGCTGATTTCCTTGGAGTAGAAGTGGAATCTCTCCTCGGTGTCCCGGATGTCTCGTCGCTCCCGACCAGAGTACCGGTTCGAAAGGGCCATAACTTTTGATCCGACCGTTGGATCAGTCTAAAATTTTCACAGGAGTTTCCGGACGCTGTTTTCCTTGGAGTAGAAGTGGAATCTCTCCTCGATGTCCCGGAGGTCTCGTCGCTCCCGACCAGAGTACCGGTTCGAAAGGGCCATAACTTTGGATCCGACCGTTGGATCTCTCTAAAATTTTCACAGGAGTTTCCGGACGATGTTTTCCTTGGAGTAGATGTGGAATCGCTCCTCGGTGTCCCGGATGTCTCGTCGCACCCGACCAGAGTACCGGTTCGAAAGGGCCATGACTTTTGATCCGACCGTTGGATCACTCTAAAATTTTCACAGGAGTTTCCGGACGCTGTTTTACTTGGAGTAGATGTGGAATCTCTCCTCGGTGTCCCGGAGGTGTCGTCGCCCCCGACCAGAGTACCGGTTCGAAAGGGCCATCACTTTTGATCCGACCGTTGGATCACTCTAAAATTTTCACAGGAGTTTCCGGACGCTGTTTTCCTTGGAGTAGAAGTGGAATCTCTCCTCGGTGTCCCGGAGGTCTCGTCGCTCCCGACCAGAGTACCGGTTCGAAAGGTCCATAACTTTTGATCCGACCGTTGGATCACTCTAAAATTTTCACAGGAGTTTCCGGACGCTGTTTTCCTTGGAGTAGAAGTGGAATCTCTCCTCGGTGTCGCGGAGGTCTCGTCGCTCCCGACCAGAGTACCGGTTCGAAAGGGCCATAACTTTTGATCCGACCGTTGGATCACTCTAAAATTTTCACAGGAGTTTCCTGACGCTGATTTCCTTGGAGTAGAAGTGGAATCTCTCCTCGGTGTCCCGGATGTCTCGTCGCTCCCGACCAGAGTACCGGTTCGAAAGGGCCATAACTTTTGATCCGACCGTTGGATCAGTCTAAAATTTTCACAGGAGTTTCCGGACGCTGTTTTCCTTGGAGTAGAAGTGGAATCTCTCCTCGATGTCCCGGAGGTCTCGTCGCTCCCGACCAGAGTACCGGTTCGAAAGGGCCATAACTTTGGATCCGACCGTTGGATCTCTCTAAAATTTTCACAGGAGTTTCCGGACGATGTTTTCCTTGGAGTCGATGTGGAATCGCTCCTCGGTGTCCCGGATGTCTCGTCGCACCTGACCAGAGTACCGGTTCGAAAGGGCCATGACTTTTGATCCGACCGTTGGATCACTCTAAAATTTTCACAGGAGTTTCCGGACGCTGTTTTACTTGGAGTAGATGTGGAATCTCTCCTCGGTGTCCCGGAGGTGTCGTCGCCCCCGACCAGAGTACCGGTTCGAAAGGGCCATAACTTTTGATCCGACCGTTGGATCAGTCTAAAATTTTCACAGGAGTTTCCGGACGCTGTTTTCCTTGGAGTAGAAGTGGAATCTCTCCTCGATGTCCCGGAGGTCTCGTCGCTCCCGACCAGAGTACCGGTTCGAAAGGGCCATAACTTTGGATCCGACCGTTGGATCTCTCTAAAATTTTCACAGGAGTTTCCGGACGATGTTTTCCTTGGAGTAGATGTGGAATCGCTCCTCGGTGTCCCGGATGTCTCGTCGCACCCGACCAGAGTACCGGTTCGAAAGGGCCATGACTTTTGATCCGACCGTTGGATCACTCTAAAATTTTCACAGGAGTTTCCGGACGCTGTTTTCCTTGGAGTAGAAGTGGAATATCTCCTCGGTGTCCCGGAGGTCTCGTCGCCCCCGACCAGAGTACCGGTTCGAAAGGGCCATAACTTTTGATCCTACCGTTGGATCACTCTAAAATTTTCACAGGAGTTTCCGGACGCTGTTTTCCTTGGAGTAGAAGTGGAATATCTCCTCGTTGTCCCGGAGGTCTCGTCGCTCCCGACCAGAGTACCGGTTCGAAAGGGCCATAACTTTTGATCCGACCGTTGGATCACTCTAAAATTTTCACAGGAGTTTCCGGACGCTGTTTTCCTTGGAGTAGAAGTGGAATCTCTCCTCGGTGTCCCGGAGGTCTCGTCGCTCCCGACCAGAGTACCGGTTCGAAAGGGCCATAACTTTTGATCTGACCGTTGGATCACTCTAAAATTTTCACAGGAGTTTCCGGACGCTGTTTTCCTTGGAGTAGAAGTGGAATCTCTCCTCGGTGTCCCGGAGGTCTCGTCGCTCCCGACCAGAGTACCGGTTCGAAAGGGCCATGACTTTTGATCCGACCGTTGGATCACTCTAAAATTTTCACAGGAGTTTCCGGACGCTGTTTTACTTGGAGTAGATGTGGAATCTCTCCTCGGTGTCCCGGAGGTGTCGTCGCCCCCGACCAGAGTACCGGTTCGAAAGGGCAATAACTTTTGATCCGACCGTTGGATCACTCTAAAATTTTCACAGGAGTTTCCGGACGCTGTTTTCCTTGGAGTAGAAGTGGAATCTCTCCTCGGTGTCCCGGAGGTCTCGTCGCTCCCGACCAGAGTACCGGTTCGAAAGGGCCATAACTTTTGATCTGACCGTTGGATCACTCTAAAATTTTCACAGGAGTTTCCGGACGCTGTTTTCCTTGGAGTAGAAGTGGAATCTCTCCTCGGTGTCCCGGAGGTCTCGTCGCTCCCGACCAGAGTACCGGTTCGAAAGGGCCATAACTTTTGATCCGACCGTTGGATCACTCTAAAATTTTCACAGGAGTTTCCGGACGCTGTTTTCCTTGGAGTAGAAGTGGAATCTCTCCTCGTTGTCCCGGAGGTCTCGTCGCTCCCGACCAGAGTACCGGTTCGAAAGGGCCATAACTTTTGATCCGACCGTTGGATCACTCTAAAATTTTCACAGGAGTTTCCGGACGCTGTTTTCCTTGGAGTAGAAGTGGAATCTCTCCTCGGTGTCGCGGAGGTCTCGTCGCTCCCGACCAGAGTACCGGTTCGAAAGGGCCATAACTTTTGATCCGACCGTTGGATCACTCTAAAATTTTCACAGGAGTTTCCGGACGCTGTTTTCCTTGGAGTAGAAGTGGAATCTCTCCTCGTTGTCCCGGAGGTCTCGTCGCTCCCGACCAGAGTACCGGTTCGAAAGGGCCATAACTTTTGATCCGACCGTTGGATCACTATAAAATTTTCACAGGAGTTTCCGGACGCTGTTTTCCTTGGAGTAGAAGTGGAATCTCTCCTCGGTGTCCCGGAGGTCTCGTCGCCCCCGACCAGAGTACCGGTTCGAAAGGGCCATAACTTTTGATCCTACCGTTGGATCACTCTAAAATTTTCACAGGAGTTTCCGGACGCTGTTTTCCTTGGAGTAGAAGTGGAATATCTCCTCGGTGTCCCGGAGGTCTCGTCGCTCCCGACCAGAGTACCGGTTCGAAAGGGCCATAACTTTTGATCCGACCGTTGGATCACTCTAAAATTTTCACAGGAGTTTCCGGACGCTGTTTTCCTTGGAGTAGAAGTGGAATCTCTCCTCGGTGTCCCGGAGGTCTCGTCGCTCCCGACCAGAGTACCGGTTCGAAAGGGCCATAACTTTTGATCCGACCGTTGGATCACTCTAAAATTTTCACAGGAGTTTCCGGACGCTGTTTTCCTTGGAGTAGAAGTGGAATCTCTCCTCGGTGTCGCGGAGGTCTCGTCGCTCCCGACCAGAGTACCGGTTCGAAAGGGCCATAACTTTTGATCCGACCGTTGGATCACTCTAAAATTTTCACAGGAGTTTCCGGACGCTGTTTTCCTTGGAGTAGAAGTGGAATCTCTCCTCGTTGTCCCGGAGGTCTCGTCGCTCCCGACCAGAGTACCGGTTCGAAAGGGCCATAACTTTTGATCCGACCGTTGGATCACTCTAAAATTTTCACAGGAGTTTCCGGACGCTGTTTTCCTTGGAGTAGAAGTGGAATCTCTCCTCGGTGTCGCGGAGGTCTCGTCGCTCCCGACCAGAGTACCGGTTCGAAAGGGCCATAACTTTTGATCCGACCGTTGGATCACTCTAAAATTTTCACAGGAGTTTCCGGACGCTGATTTCCTTGGAGTAGAAGTGGAATCTCTCCTCGGTGTCCCGGATGTCTCGTCGCTCCCGACCAGAGTACCGGTTCGAAAGGGCCATAACTTTTGATCCGACCGTTGGATCAGTCTAAAATTTTCACAGGAGTTTCCGGACGCTGTTTTCCTTGGAGTAGAAGTGGAATCTCTCCTCGATGTCCCGGAGGTCTCGTCGCTCCCGACCAGAGTACCGGTTCGAAAGGGCCATAACTTTGGATCCGACCGTTGGATCTCTCTAAAATTTTCACAGGAGTTTCCGGACGATGTTTTCCTTGGAGTAGATGTGGAATCGCTCCTCGGTGTCCCGGATGTCTCGTCGCACCCGACCAGAGTACCGGTTCGAAAGGGCCATGACTTTTGATCCGACCGTTGGATCACTCTAAAATTTTCACAGGAGTTTCCGGACGCTGTTTTACTTGGAGTAGATGTGGAATCTCTCCTCGGTGTCCCGGAGGTGTCGTCGCCCCCGACCAGAGTACCGGTTCGAAAGGGCCATCACTTTTGATCCGACCGTTGGATCACTTTAAAATTTTCACAGGAGTTTCCGGACGCTGTTTTCCTTGGAGTAGAAGTGGAATCTCTCCTCGGTGTCCCGGAGGTCTCGTCGCTCCCGACCAGAGTACCGGTTCGAAAGGGCCATAACTTTTGATCCGACCGTTGGATCACTCTAAAATTTTCACAGGAGTTTCCGGACGCTGTTTTCCTTGGAGTAGAAGTGGAATCTCTCCTCGGTGTCCCGGAGGTCTCGTCGCTCCCGACCAGAGTACCGGTTCGAAGGGGCCATAACTTTTGATCCGACCGTTGGATCACTCTAAAATTTTCACAGGAGTTTCCGGACGCTGTTTTCCTTGGAGTAGAAGTGGAATCTCTCCTCGGTGTCGCGGAGGTCTCGTCGCTCCCGACCAGAGTACCGGTTCGAAAGGGCCATAACTTTTGATCCGACCGTTGGATCACTCTAAAATTTTCACAGGAGTTTCCGGACGCTGTTTTCCTTGGAGTAGAAGTGGAATCTCTCCTCGTTGTCCCGGAGGTCTCGTCGCTCCCGACCAGAGTACCGGTTCGAAAGGGCCATAACTTTTGATCCGACCGTTGGATCACTATAAAATTTTCACAGGAGTTTCCGGACGCTGTTTTCCTTGGAGTAGAAGTGGAATATCTCCTCGGTGTCCCGGAGGTCTCGTCGCCCCCGACCAGAGTACCGGTTCGAAAGGGCCATAACTTTTGATCCTACCGTTGGATCACTCTAAAATTTTCACAGGAGTTTCCGGACGCTGTTTTCCTTGGAGTAGAAATGGAATCTCTCCTCGGTGTCCCGGAGGTCTCGTCGCTCCCGACCAGAGTACCGGTTCGAAAGGGCCATAACTTTTGATCTGACCGTTGGATCACTCTAAAATTTTCACAGGAGTTTCCGGACGCTGTTTTCCTTGGAGTAGAAGTGGAATCTCTCCTCGGTGTCCCGGAGGTCTCGTCGCTCCCGACCAGAGTACCGGTTCGAAAGGGCCATAACTTTTGATCCGACCGTTGGATCACTCTAAAATTTTCACAGGAGTTTCCGGACGCTGTTTTCCTTGGAGTAAAAGTGGAATCTCTCCTCGGTGTCCCGGAGGTCTCGTCGCTCCCGACCAGAGTACCGGTTCGAAAGGTCCATAACTTTTGATCCGACCGTTGGATCACTCTAAAATTTTCACAGGAGTTTCCGGACGCTGTTTTCCTTGGAGTAGAAGTGGAATCTCTCCTCGGTGTCGCGGAGGTCTCGTCGCTCCCGACCAGAGTACCGGTTCGAAAGGGCCATAACTTTTGATCCGACCGTTGGATCACTCTAAAATTTTCACAGGAGTTTCCGGACGCTGATTTCCTTGGAGTAGAAGTGGAATCTCTCCTCGGTGTCCCGGATGTCTCGTCGCTCCCGACCAGAGTACCGGTTCGAAAGGGCCATAACTTTTGATCCGACCGTTGGATCAGTCTAAAATTTTCACAGGAGTTTCCGGACGCTGTTTTCCTTGGAGTAGAAGTGGAATCTCTCCTCGATGTCCCGGAGGTCTCGTCGCTCCCGACCAGAGTACCGGTTCGAAAGGGCCATAACTTTTGATCCGACCGTTGGATCTCTCTAAAATTTTCACAGGAGTTTCCGGACGATGTTTTCCTTGGAGTAGATGTGGAATCGCTCCTCGGTGTCCCGGATGTCTCGTCGCACCCGACCAGAGTACCGGTTCGAAAGGGCCATGACTTTTGATCCGACCGTTGGATCACTCTAAAATTTTCACAGGAGTTTCCGGACGCTGTTTTACTTGGAGTAGATGTGGAATCTCTCCTCGGTGTCCCGGAGGTGTCGTCGCCCCCGACCAGAGTACCGGTTCGAAAGGGCCATCACTTTTGATCCGACCGTTGGATCACTTTAAAATTTTCACAGGAGTTTCCGGACGCTGTTTTCCTTGGAGTAGAAGTGGAATCTCTCCTCGGTGTCCCGGAGGTCTCGTCGCTCCCGACCAGAGTACCGGTTCGAAAGGGCCATAACTTTTGATCCGACCGTTGGATCACTCTAAAATTTTCACAGGAGTTTCCGGACGCTGTTTTCCTTGGAGTAGAAGTGGAATCTCTCCTCGGTGTCCCGGAGGTCTCGTCGCTCCGGACCAGAGTACCGGTTCGAAAGGGCCATAACTTTTGATCCGACCGTTGGATCACTCTAAAATTTTCACAGGAGTTTCCGGACGCTGTTTTCCTTGGAGTAGAAGTGGAATCTCTCCTCGGTGTCCCGGAGGTCTCGTCGCTCCCGACCAGAGTACCGGTTCGAAAGGGCCATAACTTTGGATCCGACCGTTGGATCACTCTAAAATTTTCACAGGAGTTTCCGGACGCTGTTTTACTTGGAGTAGATGTGGAATCTCTCCTCGGTGTCCCGGAGGTGTCGTCGCCCCCGACCAGAGTACCGGTTCGAAAGGGCCATAACTTTTGATCCGACCGTTGGATCAGTCTAAAATTTTCACAGGAGTTTCCGGACGATGTTTTCCTTGGAGTAGATGTGGAATCTCTCCTCGGTGTCCCGTATGTCTCGTCGCTCCCGACGAGAGTACCGGTTCGAAAGGGCCATGACTTTTGATCCGACCGTTGGATCACTCTAAAATTTTCACAGGAGTTTCCGGACGCTGTTTTACTTGGAGTAGATGTGGAATCTCTCCTCGGTGTCCCGGAGGTGTCGTCGCCCCCGACCAGAGTACCGGTTCGAAAGGGCCATAACTTTTGATCCGACCGTTGGATCACTCTAAAATTTTCACAGGAGTTTCCGGACGCTGTTTTCCTTGGAGTAGTAGTGGAATCTCTCCTCGGTGTCCCGGAGGTCTCGTCGCTCCCGACCAGAGTACCGGTTCGAAAGGGCCATAACTTTTGATCCGACCGTTGGATCACTCTAAAATTTTCACAGGAGTTTCCGGACGCTGTTTTCCTTGGAGTAGAAGTGGAATCTCTCCTCGGTGTCCCGGAGGTATCGTCGCTCCCGACCAGAGTACCGGTTCGAAAGGGCCATAACTTTTGAACCGACCGTTGGATCACTCTAAAATTTTCACAGGAGTTTCCGGACGCTGATTTCCTTGGAGTAGAAGTGGAATCTCTCCTCGGTGTCCCGGATGTCTCGTCGCTCCCGACCAGAGTACCGGTTCGAAAGGGCCATAACTTTTGATCCGACCGTTGGATCAGTCTAAAATTTTCACAGGAGTTTCCGGACGCTGTTTTCCTTGGAGTAGAAGTGGAATCTCTCCTCGATGTCCCGGAGGTCTCGTCGCTCCCGACCAGAGTACCGGTTCGAAAGGGCCATAACTTTTGATCCGACCGTTGGATCACTCTAAAATTTTCACAGGAGTTTCCGGACGCTGTTTTCCTTGGAGTAGAAGTGGAATCTCTCCTCGGTGTCCCGGAGGTCTCGTCGCTCCCGACCAGAGTACCGGTTCGAAAGGGCCATAACTTTTGATCTGACCGTTGGATCACTCTAAAATTTTCACAGGAGTTTCCGGACGCTGTTTTCCTTGGAGTAGAAGTGGAATCTCTCCTCGGTGTCCCGGAGGTCTCGTCGCTCCCGACCAGAGTACCGGTTCGAAAGGGCCATAACTTTTGATCCGACCGTTGGATCACTCTAAAATTTTCACAGGAGTTTCCGGACGCTGTTTTCCTTGGAGTAGAAGTGGAATCTCTCCTCGGTGTCCCGGAGGTCTCGTCGCTCCCGACCAGAGTACCGGTTCGAAAGGGCCATAACTTTTGATCCGACCGTTGGATCACTCTAAAATTTTCACAGGAGTTTCCGGACGCTGTTTTCCTTGGAGTAGAAGTGGAATCTCTCCTCGGTGTCGCGGAGGTCTCGTCGCTCCCGACCAGAGTACCGGTTCGAAAGGGCCATAACTTTTGATCCGACCGTTGGATCACTCTAAAATTTTCACAGGAGTTTCCGGACGCTGATTTCCTTGGAGTAGAAGTGGAATCTCTCCTCGGTGTCCCGGATGTCTCGTCGCTCCCGACCAGAGTACCGGTTCGAAAGGGCCATAACTTTTGATCCGACCGTTGGATCAGTCTAAAATTTTCACAGGAGTTTCCGGACGCTGTTTTCCTTGGAGTAGAAGTGGAATCTCTCCTCGATGTCCCGGAGGTCTCGTCGCTCCCGACCAGAGTACCGGTTCGAAAGGGCCATAACTTTGGATCCGACCGTTGGATCACTCTAAAATTTTCACAGGAGTTTCCGGACGATGTTTTCCTTGGAGTAGATGTGGAATCTCTCCTCGGTGTCCCGGATGTCTCGTCGCTCCCGACCAGAGTACCGGTTCGAAAGGGCCATGACTTTTGATCCGACCGTTGGATCACTCTAAAATTTTCACAGGAGTTTCCGGACGCTGATTTCCTTGGAGTAGAAGTGGAATCTCTCCTCGGTGTCCCGGATGTCTCGTCGCTCCCGACCAGAGTACCGGTTCGAAAGGGCCATAACTTTTGATCCGACCGTTGGATCAGTCTAAAATTTTCACAGGAGTTTCCGGACGCTGTTTTCCTTGGAGTAGAAGTGGAATCTCTCCTCGATGTCCCGGAGGTCTCGTCGCTCCCGACCAGAGTACCGGTTCGAAAGGGCCATAACTTTGGATCCGACCGTTGGATCACTCTAAAATTTTCACAGGAGTTTCCGGACGATGTTTTCCTTGGAGTAGATGTGGAATCTCTCCTCGGTGTCCCGGATGTCTCGTCGCTCCCGACCAGAGTACCGGTTCGAAAGGGCCATGACTTTTGATCCGACCGTTGGATCACTCTAAAATTTTCACAGGAGTTTCCGGACGCTGTTTTACTTGGAGTAGATGTGGAATCTCTCCTCGGTGTCCCGGAGGTGTCGTCGCCCCCGACCAGAGTACCGGTTCGAAAGGGCCATAACTTTTGATCCGACCGTTGGATCACTCTAAAATTTTCGCAGGAGTTTCCGGACGCTGTTTTCCTTGGAGTAGAATTGGAATCTCTCCTCGGTGTCCCGGAGGTCTCGTCGCTCCCGACTAGAGTACCGGTTCGAAAGGGCCATAACTTTTGATCCGACCGTTGGATCACTCTAAAATTTTCACAGGAGTTTCCGGACGCTGTTTTCCTTGGAGTAGAAGTGGAATCTCTCCTCGGTGTCGCGGAGGTCTCGTCGCTCCCGACCAGAGTACCGGTTCGAAAGGGCCATAACTTTTGATCCGACCGTTGGATCACTCTAAAATTTTCACAGGAGTTTCCGGACGCTGATTTCCTTGGAGTAGAAGTGGAATCTCTCCTCGGTGTCCCGGATGTCTCGTCGCTCCCGACCAGAGTACCGGTTCGAAAGGGCCATAACTTTTGATCCGACCGTTGGATCAGTCTAAAATTTTCACAGGAGTTTCCGGACGCTGTTTTCCTTGGAGTAGAAGTGGAATCTCTCCTCGATGTCCCGGAGGTCTCGTCGCTCCCGACCAGAGTACCGGTTCGAAAGGGCCATAACTTTGGATCCGACCGTTGGATCACTCTAAAATTTTCACAGGAGTTTCCGGACGATGTTTTCCTTGGAGTAGATGTGGAATCTCTCCTCGGTGTCCCGGATGTCTCGTCGCTCCCGACCAGAGTACCGGTTCGAAAGGGCCATGACTTTTGATCCGACCGTTGGATCACTCTAAAATTTTCACAGGAGTTTCCGGACGCTGTTTTCCTTGGAGTAGAAGTGGAATCTCTCCTCGGTGTCCCGGAGGTATCGTCGCTCCCGACCAGAGTACCGGTTCGAAAGGGCCATAACTTTTGAACCGACCGTTGGATCACTCTAAAATTTTCACAGGAGTTTCCGGACGCTGATTTCCTTGGAGTAGAAGTGGAATCTCTCCTCGGTGTCCCGGATGTCTCGTCGCTCCCGACCAGAGTACCGGTTCGAAAGGGCCATAACTTTTGATCCGACCGTTGGATCAGTCTAAAATTTTCACAGGAGTTTCCGGACGCTGTTTTCCTTGGAGTAGAAGTGGAATCTCTCCTCGATGTCCCGGAGGTCTCGTCGCTCCCGACCAGAGTACCGGTTCGAAAGGGCCATAACTTTTGATCCGACCGTTGGATCACTCTAAAATTTTCACAGGAGTTTCCGGACGCTGTTTTCCTTGGAGTAGAAGTGGAATCTCTCCTCGGTGTCCCGGAGGTCTCGTCGCTCCCGACCAGAGTACCGGTTCGAAAGGGCCATAACTTTTGATCTGACCGTTGGATCACTCTAAAATTTTCACAGGAGTTTCCGGACGCTGTTTTCCTTGGAGTAGAAGTGGAATCTCTCCTCGGTGTCCCGGAGGTCTCGTCGCTCCCGACCAGAGTACCGGTTCGAAAGGGCCATAACTTTTGATCCGACCGTTGGATCACTCTAAAATTTTCACAGGAGTTTCCGGACGCTGTTTTCCTTGGAGTAGAAGTGGAATCTCTCCTCGGTGTCGCGGAGGTCTCGTCGCTCCCGACCAGAGTACCGGTTCGAAAGGGCCATAACTTTTGATCCGACCGTTGGATCACTCTAAAATTTTCACAGGAGTTTCCGGACGCTGATTTCCTTGGAGTAGAAGTGGAATCTCTCCTCGGTGTCCCGGATGTCTCGTCGCTCCCGACCAGAGTACCGGTTCGAAAGGGCCATAACTTTTGATCCGACCGTTGGATCAGTCTAAAATTTTCACAGGAGTTTCCGGACGCTGTTTTCCTTGGAGTAGAAGTGGAATCTCTCCTCGATGTCCCGGAGGTCTCGTCGCTCCCGACCAGAGTACCGGTTCGAAAGGGCCATAACTTTGGATCCGACCGTTGGATCACTCTAAAATTTTCACAGGAGTTTCCGGACGATGTTTTCCTTGGAGTAGATGTGGAATCTCTCCTCGGTGTCCCGGATGTCTCGTCGCTCCCGACCAGAGTACCGGTTCGAAAGGGCCATGACTTTTGATCCGACCGTTGGATCACTCTAAAATTTTCACAGGAGTTTCCGGACGCTGATTTCCTTGGAGTAGAAGTGGAATCTCTCCTCGGTGTCCCGGATGTCTCGTCGCTCCCGACCAGAGTACCGGTTCGAAAGGGCCATAACTTTTGATCCGACCGTTGGATCAGTCTAAAATTTTCACAGGAGTTTCCGGACGCTGTTTTCCTTGGAGTAGAAGTGGAATCTCTCCTCGATGTCCCGGAGGTCTCGTCGCTCCCGACCAGAGTACCGGTTCGAAAGGGCCATAACTTTGGATCCGACCGTTGGATCACTCTAAAATTTTCACAGGAGTTTCCGGACGATGTTTTCCTTGGAGTAGATGTGGAATCTCTCCTCGGTGTCCCGGATGTCTCGTCGCTCCCGACCAGAGTACCGGTTCGAAAGGGCCATGACTTTTGATCCGACCGTTGGATCACTCTAAAATTTTCACAGGAGTTTCCGGACGCTGTTTTACTTGGAGTAGATGTGGAATCTCTCCTCGGTGTCCCGGAGGTCTCGTCGCTCCCGACCAGAGTACCGGTTCGAAAGGGCCATAACTTTGGATCCGACCGTTGGATCACTCTAAAATTTTCACAGGAGTTTCCGGACGATGTTTTCCTTGGAGTAGATGTGGAATCTCTCCTCGGTGTCCCGGATGTCTCGTCGCTCCCGACCAGAGTACCGGTTCGAAAGGGCCATGACTTTTGATCCGACCGTTGGATCACTCTAAAATTTTCACAGGAGTTTCCGGACGCTGTTTTACTTGGAGTAGATGTGGAATCTCTCCTCGGTGTCCCGGAGGTGTCGTCGCCCCCGACCAGAGTACCGGTTCGAAAGGGCCATAACTTTTGATCCGACCGTTGGATCACTCTAAAATTTTCGCAGGAGTTTCCGGACGCTGTTTTCCTTGGAGTAGAATTGGAATCTCTCCTCGGTGTCCCGGAGGTCTCGTCGCTCCCGACTAGAGTACCGGTTCGAAAGGGCCATAACTTTTGATCCGACCGTTGGATCACTCTAAAATTTTCACAGGAGTTTCCGGACGCTGTTTTCCTTGGAGTAGAAGTGGAATCTCTCCTCGGTATCGCGGAGGTCTCGTCGCTCCCGACCAGAGTACCGGTTCGAAAGGGCCATAACTTTTGATCCGACCGTTGGATCACTCTAAAATTTTCACAGGAGTTTCCGGACGCTGATTTCCTTGGAGTAGAAGTGGAATCTCTCCTCGGTGTCCCGGATGTCTCGTCGCTCCCGACCAGAGTACCGGTTCGAAAGGGCCATAACTTTGGATCCGACCGTTGGATCACTCTAAAATTTTCACAGGAGTTTCCGGACGATGTTTTCCTTGGAGTAGATGTGGAATCTCTCCTCGGTGTCCCGGATGTCTCGTCGCTCCCGACCAGAGTACCGGTTCGAAAGGGCCATGACTTTTGATCCGACCGTTGGATCACTCTAAAATTTTCACAGGAGTTTCCGGACGCTGTTTTACTTGGAGTAGATGTGGAATCTCTCCTCGGTGTCCCGGAGGTCTCGTCGCTCCCGACCAGAGTACCGGTTCGAAAGGGCCATAACTTTGGATCCGACCGTTGGATCACTCTAAAATTTTCACAGGAGTTTCCGGACGATGTTTTCCTTGGAGTAGATGTGGAATCTCTCCTCGGTGTCCCGGATGTCTCGTCGCTCCCGACCAGAGTACCGGTTCGAAAGGGCCATGACTTTTGATCCGACCGTTGGATCACTCTAAAATTTTCACAGGAGTTTCCGGACGCTGTTTTACTTGGAGTAGATGTGGAATCTCTCCTCGGTGTCCCGGAGGTGTCGTCGCCCCCGACCAGAGTACCGGTTCGAAAGGGCCATAACTTTTGATCCGACCGTTGGATCACTCTAAAATTTTCGCAGGAGTTTCCGGACGCTGTTTTCCTTGGAGTAGAATTGGAATCTCTCCTCGGTGTCCCGGAGGTCTCGTCGCTCCCGACTAGAGTACCGGTTCGAAAGGGCCATAACTTTTGATCCGACCGTTGGATCACTCTAAAATTTTCACAGGAGTTTCCGGACGCTGTTTTCCTTGGAGTAGAAGTGGAATCTCTCCTCGGTGTCGCGGAGGTCTCGTCGCTCCCGACCAGAGTACCGGTTCGAAAGGGCCATAACTTTTGATCCGACCGTTGGATCACTCTAAAATTTTCACAGGAGTTTCCGGACGCTGATTTCCTTGGAGTAGAAGTGGAATCTCTCCTCGGTGTCCCGGATGTCTCGTCGCTCCCGACCAGAGTACCGGTTCGAAAGGGCCATAACTTTTGATCCGACCGTTGGATCAGTCTAAAATTTTCACAGGAGTTTCCGGACGCTGTTTTCCTTGGAGTAGAAGTGGAATCTCTCCTCGATGTCCCGGAGGTCTCGTCGCTCCCGACCAGAGTACCGGTTCGAAAGGGCCATAACTTTGGATCCGACCGTTGGATCACTCTAAAATTTTCACAGGAGTTTCCGGACGATGTTTTCCTTGGAGTAGATGTGGAATCTCTCCTCGGTGTCCCGGATGTCTCGTCGCTCCCGACCAGAGTACCGGTTCGAAAGGGCCATGACTTTTGATCCGACCGTTGGATCACTCTAAAATTTTCACAGGAGTTTCCGGACGCTGTTTTCCTTGGAGTAGAAGTGGAATCTCTCCTCGGTGTCCCGGAGGTATCGTCGCTCCCGACCAGAGTACCGGTTCGAAAGGGCCATAACTTTTGAACCGACCGTTGGATCACTCTAAAATTTTCACAGGAGTTTCCGGACGCTGATTTCCTTGGAGTAGAAGTGGAATCTCTCCTCGGTGTCCCGGATGTCTCGTCGCTCCCGACCAGAGTACCGGTTCGAAAGGGCCATAACTTTTGATCCGACCGTTGGATCAGTCTAAAATTTTCACAGGAGTTTCCGGACGCTGTTTTCCTTGGAGTAGAAGTGGAATCTCTCCTCGATGTCCCGGAGGTCTCGTCGCTCCCGACCAGAGTACCGGTTCGAAAGGGCCATAACTTTTGATCCGACCGTTGGATCACTCTAAAATTTTCACAGGAGTTTCCGGACGCTGTTTTCCTTGGAGTAGAAGTGGAATCTCTCCTCGGTGTCCCGGAGGTCTCGTCGCTCCCGACCAGAGTACCGGTTCGAAAGGGCCATAACTTTTGATCTGACCGTTGGATCACTCTAAAATTTTCACAGGAGTTTCCGGACGCTGTTTTCCTTGGAGTAGAAGTGGAATCTCTCCTCGGTGTCCCGGAGGTCTCGTCGCTCCCGACCAGAGTACCGGTTCGAAAGGGCCATAACTTTTGATCCGACCGTTGGATCACTCTAAAATTTTCACAGGAGTTTCCGGACGCTGTTTTCCTTGGAGTAGAAGTGGAATCTCTCCTCGGTGTCGCGGAGGTCTCGTCGCTCCCGACCAGAGTACCGGTTCGAAAGGGCCATAACTTTTGATCCGACCGTTGGATCACTCTAAAATTTTCACAGGAGTTTCCGGACGCTGATTTCCTTGGAGTAGAAGTGGAATCTCTCCTCGGTGTCCCGGATGTCTCGTCGCTCCCGACCAGAGTACCGGTTCGAAAGGGCCATAACTTTTGATCCGACCGTTGGATCAGTCTAAAATTTTCACAGGAGTTTCCGGACGCTGTTTTCCTTGGAGTAGAAGTGGAATCTCTCCTCGATGTCCCGGAGGTCTCGTCGCTCCCGACCAGAGTACCGGTTCGAAAGGGCCATAACTTTGGATCCGACCGTTGGATCACTCTAAAATTTTCACAGGAGTTTCCGGACGATGTTTTCCTTGGAGTAGATGTGGAATCTCTCCTCGGTGTCCCGGATGTCTCGTCGCTCCCGACCAGAGTACCGGTTCGAAAGGGCCATGACTTTTGATCCGACCGTTGGATCACTCTAAAATTTTCACAGGAGTTTCCGGACGCTGTTTTCCTTGGAGTAGAAGTGGAATCTCTCCTCGGTGTCCCGGAGGTATCGTCGCTCCCGACCAGAGTACCGGTTCGAAAGGGCCATAACTTTTGAACCGACCGTTGGATCACTCTAAAATTTTCACAGGAGTTTCCGGACGCTGATTTCCTTGGAGTAGAAGTGGAATCTCTCCTCGGTGTCCCGGATGTCTCGTCGCTCCCGACCAGAGTACCGGTTCGAAAGGGCCATAACTTTTGATCCGACCGTTGGATCAGTCTAAAATTTTCACAGGAGTTTCCGGACGCTGTTTTCCTTGGAGTAGAAGTGGAATCTCTCCTCGATGTCCCGGAGGTCTCGTCGCTCCCGACCAGAGTACCGGTTCGAAAGGGCCATAACTTTTGATCCGACCGTTGGATCACTCTAAAATTTTCACAGGAGTTTCCGGACGCTGTTTTCCTTGGAGTAGAAGTGGAATCTCTCCTCGGTGTCCCGGAGGTCTCGTCGCTCCCGACCAGAGTACCGGTTCGAAAGGGCCATAACTTTTGATCTGACCGTTGGATCACTCTAAAATTTTCACAGGAGTTTCCGGACGCTGTTTTCCTTGGAGTAGAAGTGGAATCTCTCCTCGGTGTCCCGGAGGTCTCGTCGCTCCCGACCAGAGTACCGGTTCGAAAGGGCCATAACTTTTGATCCGACCGTTGGATCACTCTAAAATTTTCACAGGAGTTTCCGGACGCTGTTTTCCTTGGAGTAGAAGTGGAATCTCTCCTCGGTGTCGCGGAGGTCTCGTCGCTCCCGACCAGAGTACCGGTTCGAAAGGGCCATAACTTTTGATCCGACCGTTGGATCACTCTAAAATTTTCACAGGAGTTTCCGGACGCTGATTTCCTTGGAGTAGAAGTGGAATCTCTCCTCGGTGTCCCGGATGTCTCGTCGCTCCCGACCAGAGTACCGGTTCGAAAGGGCCATAACTTTTGATCCGACCGTTGGATCAGTCTAAAATTTTCACAGGAGTTTCCGGACGCTGTTTTCCTTGGAGTAGAAGTGGAATCTCTCCTCGATGTCCCGGAGGTCTCGTCGCTCCCGACCAGAGTACCGGTTCGAAAGGGCCATAACTTTGGATCCGACCGTTGGATCACTCTAAAATTTTCACAGGAGTTTCCGGACGATGTTTTCCTTGGAGTAGATGTGGAATCTCTCCTCGGTGTCCCGGATGTCTCGTCGCTCCCGACCAGAGTACCGGTTCGAAAGGGCCATGACTTTTGATCCGACCGTTGGATCACTCTAAAATTTTCACAGGAGTTTCCGGACGCTGTTTTCCTTGGAGTAGAAGTGGAATCTCTCCTCGGTGTCCCGGATGTCTCGTCGCTCCCGACCAGAGTACCGGTTCGAAAGGGCCATAACTTTTGATCCGACCGTTGGATCAGTCTAAAATTTTCACAGGAGTTTCCGGACGCTGTTTTCCTTGGAGTAGAAGTGGAATCTCTCCTCGATGTCCCGGAGGTCTCGTCGCTCCCGACCAGAGTACCGGTTCGAAAGGGCCATAACTTTGGATCCGACCGTTGGATCACTCTAAAATTTTCACAGGAGTTTCCGGACGATGTTTTCCTTGGAGTAGATGTGGAATCTCTCCTCGGTGTCCCGGATGTCTCGTCGCTCCCGACCAGAGTACCGGTTCGAAAGGGCCATGACTTTTGATCCGACCGTTGGATCACTCTAAAATTTTCACAGGAGTTTCCGGACGCTGTTTTACTTGGAGTAGATGTGGAATCTCTCCTCGGTGTCCCGGAGGTCTCGTCGCTCCCGACCAGAGTACCGGTTCGAAAGGGCCATAACTTTGGATCCGACCGTTGGATCACTCTAAAATTTTCACAGGAGTTTCCGGACGATGTTTTCCTTGGAGTACATGTGGAATCTCTCCTCGGTGTCCCGGATGTCTCGTCGCTCCCGACCAGAGTACCGGTTCGAAAGGGCCATGACTTTTGATCCGACCGTTGGATCACTCTAAAATTTTCACAGGAGTTTCCGGACGCTGTTTTACTTGGAGTAGATGTGGAATCTCTCCTCGGTGTCCCGGAGGTGTCGTCGCCCCCGACCAGAGTACCGGTTCGAAAGGGCCATAACTTTTGATCCGACCGTTGGATCACTCTAAAATTTTCGCAGGAGTTTCCGGACGCTGTTTTCCTTGGAGTAGAATTGGAATCTCTCCTCGGTGTCCCGGAGGTCTCGTCGCTCCCGACCAGAGTACCGGTTCGAAAGGGCCATAACTTTTGATCCGACCGTTGGATCACTCTAAAATTTTCACAGGAGTTTCCGGACGCTGTTTTCCTTGGAGTAGAAGTGGAATCTCTCCTCGGTGTCGCGGAGGTCTCGTCGCTCCCGACCAGAGTACCGGTTCGAAAGGGCCATAACTTTTGATCCGACCGTTGGATCACTCTAAAATTTTCACAGGAGTTTCCGGACGCTGATTTCCTTGGAGTAGAAGTGGAATCTCTCCTCGGTGTCCCGGATGTCTCGTCGCTCCCGACCAGAGTACCGGTTCGAAAGGGCCATAACTTTTGATCCGACCGTTGGATCAGTCTAAAATTTTCACAGGAGTTTCCGGACGCTGTTTTCCTTGGAGTAGAAGTGGAATCTCTCCTCGATGTCCCGGAGGTCTCGTCGCTCCCGACCAGAGTACCGGTTCGAAAGGGCCATAACTTTGGATCCGACCGTTGGATCACTCTAAAATTTTCACAGGAGTTTCCGGACGATGTTTTCCTTGGAGTAGATGTGGAATCTCTCCTCGGTGTCCCGGATGTCTCGTCGCTCCCGACCAGAGTACCGGTTCGAAAGGGCCATGACTTTTGATCCGACCGTTGGATCACTCTAAAATTTTCACAGGAGTTTCCGGACGCTGTTTTCCTTGGAGTAGAAGTGGAATCTCTCCTCGGTGTCCCGGAGGTATCGTCGCTCCCGACCAGAGTACCGGTTCGAAAGGGCCATAACTTTTGAACCGACCGTTGGATCACTCTAAAATTTTCACAGGAGTTTCCGGACGCTGATTTCCTTGGAGTAGAAGTGGAATCTCTCCTCGGTGTCCCGGATGTCTCGTCGCTCCCGACCAGAGTACCGGTTCGAAAGGGCCATAACTTTTGATCCGACCGTTGGATCAGTCTAAAATTTTCACAGGAGTTTCCGGACGCTGTTTTCCTTGGAGTAGAAGTGGAATCTCTCCTCGATGTCCCGGAGGTCTCGTCGCTCCCGACCAGAGTACCGGTTCGAAAGGGCCATAACTTTTGATCCGACCGTTGGATCACTCTAAAATTTTCACAGGAGTTTCCGGACGCTGTTTTACTTGGAGTAGATGTGGAATCTCTCCTCGGTGTCCCGGAGGTGTCGTCGCCCCCGACCAGAGTACCGGTTCGAAAGGGCCATAACTTTTGATCCGACCGTTGGATCAGTCTAAAATTTTCACAGGAGTTTCCGGACGCTGTTTTCCTTGGAGTAGAAGTGGAATCTCTCCTCGGTGTCCCGGAGGTCTCGTCGCTCCCGACCAGAGTACCGGTTCGAAAGGGCCATAACTTTTGATCCGACCGTTGGATCACTCTAAAATTTTCACAGGAGTTTCCGGACGCTGTTTTCCTTGGAGTAGAAGTGGAATCTCTCCTCGGTGTCCCGGAGGTATCGTCGCTCCCGACCAGAGTACCGGTTCGAAAGGGCCATAACTTTTGATCCGACCGTTGGATCACTCTAAAATTTTCACAGGAGTTTCCGGACGCTGTTTTCCTTGGAGTAGAAGTGGAATCTCTCCTCGGTGTCGCGGAGGTCTCGTCGCTCCCGACCAGAGTACCGGTTCGAAAGGGCCATAACTTTTGATCCGACCGTTGGATCACTCTAAAATTTTCACAGGAGTTTCCGGACGCTGATTTCCTTGGAGTAGAAGTGGAATCTCTCCTCGGTGTCCCGGATGTCTCGTCGCTCCCGACCAGAGTACCGGTTCGAAAGGGCCATAACTTTTGATCCGACCGTTGGATCAGTCTAAAATTTTCACAGGAGTTTCCGGACGCTGTTTTCCTTGGAGTAGAAGTGGAATCTCTCCTCGATGTCCCGGAGGTCTCGTCGCTCCCGACCAGAGTACCGGTTCGAAAGGGCCATAACTTTGGATCCGACCGTTGGATCACTCTAAAATTTTCACAGGAGTTTCCGGACGATGTTTTCCTTGGAGTAGATGTGGAATCTCTCCTCGGTGTCCCGGATGTCTCGTCGCTCCCGACCAGAGTACCGGTTCGAAAGGGCCATGACTTTTGATCCGACCGTTGGATCACTCTAAAATTTTCACAGGAGTTTCCGGACGCTGATTTCCTTGGAGTAGAAGTGGAATCTCTCCTCGGTGTCCCGGATGTCTCGTCGCTCCCGACCAGAGTACCGGTTCGAAAGGGCCATAACTTTTGATCCGACCGTTGGATCAGTCTAAAATTTTCACAGGAGTTTCCGGACGCTGTTTTCCTTGGAGTAGAAGTGGAATCTCTCCTCGATGTCCCGGAGGTCTCGTCGCTCCCGACCAGAGTACCGGTTCGAAAGGGCCATAACTTTGGATCCGACCGTTGGATCACTCTAAAATTTTCACAGGAGTTTCCGGACGATGTTTTCCTTGGAGTAGATGTGGAATCTCTCCTCGGTGTCCCGGATGTCTCGTCGCTCCCGACCAGAGTACCGGTTCGAAAGGGCCATGACTTTTGATCCGACCGTTGGATCACTCTAAAATTTTCACAGGAGTTTCCGGACGCTGTTTTACTTGGAGTAGATGTGGAATCTCTCCTCGGTGTCCCGGAGGTGTCGTCGCCCCCGACCAGAGTACCGGTTCGAAAGGGCCATAACTTTTGATCCGACCGTTGGATCACTCTAAAATTTTCACAGGAGTTTCCGGACGCTGTTTTCCTTGGAGTAGAAGTGGAATCTCTCCTCGGTGTCCCGGAGGTCTCGTCGCTCCCGACCAGAGTACCGGTTCGAAAGGGCCATAACTTTTGATCCGACCGTTGGATCACTCTAAAATTTTCACAGGAGTTTCCGGACGCTGTTTTCCTTGGAGTAGAAGTGGAATCTCTCCTCGGTGTCCCGGAGGTATCGTCGCTCCCGACCAGAGTACCGGTTCGAAAGGGCCATAACTTTTGATCCGACCGTTGGATCACTCTAAAATTTTCACAGGAGTTTCCGGACGCTGATTTCCTTGGAGTAGAAGTGGAATCTCTCCTCGGTGTCCCGGATGTCTCGTCGCTCCCGACCAGAGTACCGGTTCGAAAGGGCCATAACTTTTGATCCGACCGTTGGATCAGTCTAAAATTTTCACAGGAGTTTCCGGACGCTGTTTTCCTTGGAGTAGAAGTGGAATCTCTCCTCGATGTCCCGGAGGTCTCGTCGCTCCCGACCAGAGTACCGGTTCGAAAGGGCCATAACTTTGGATCCGACCGTTGGATCACTCTAAAATTTTCACAGGAGTTTCCGGACGATGTTTTCCTTGGAGTAGATGTGGAATCTCTCCTCGGTGTCCCGGATGTCTCGTCGCTCCCGACCAGAGTACCGGTTCGAAAGGGCCATGACTTTTGATCCGACCGTTGGATCACTCTAAAATTTTCACAGGAGTTTCCGGACGCTGTTTTACTTGGAGTAGATGTGGAATCTCTCTTCGGTGTCCCGGAGGTGTCGTCGCCCCCGACCAGAGTACCGGTTCGAAAGGGCCATAACTTTTGATCCGACCGTTGGATCACTCTAAAATTTTCACAGGAGTTTCCGGACGCTGTTTTCCTTGGAGTAGAAGTGGAATCTCTCCTCGGTGTCCCGGAGGTCTCGTCGCCCCCGACCAGAGTACCGGTTCGAAAGGGCCATAACTTTTGATCCGACCGTTGGATCACTCTAAAATTTTCACAGGAGTTTCCGGACGCTGTTTTCCTTGGAGTAGAAGTGGAATCTCTCCTCGGTGTCTCGGAGGTCTCGTCGCCCCCGACCAGAGTACCGGTTCGAAAGGGCCATAACTTTTGATCCGACCGTTGGATCACTCTAAAATTTTCACAGGAGTTTCCGGACGCAGTTTTCCTTGGAGTAGAAGTGGAATCTCTCCTCGGTGTCCCGGAGGTCTCGTCGCCCCCGACCAGAGTACCGGTTCGAAAGGGCCATAACTTTTGATCCGACCGTTGGATCACTCTAAAATTTTCACAGGAGTTTCCGGACGCTGTTTTCCTTGGAGTAGAAGTGGAATCTCTCCTCGGTGTCCCGAAGGTCTCGTCGCCCCAGACCAGAGTACCGGTTCGAAAGGGCCATAACTTTTGATCCGACCGTTGGATCACTCTAAAATTTTCACAGGAGTTTCCGGACGCTGATTTCCTTGGAGTAGACGTGGAATCTCTCCTCGGTGTCCCGGAGGTCTCGTCGCCCCCGACCAGAGTACCGGTTCGAAAGGGCCATAACTTTTGATCCGACCGTTGGATCACTCTAAAATTTTCACAGGAGTTTCCGGACGCTGTTTTCCTTGGAGTAGAAGTGGAATCTCTCCTCGGTGTCCCGGAGGTCTCGTCGCTCCCGACCAGAGTACCGGTTCGAAAGGGCCATAACTTTTGATCCGACCGTTGGATCACTCTAAAATTTTCACAGGAGTTTCCGGACGCTGTTTTCCTTGGAGTAGAACTGGAATCTCTCTTCAGTGTTCCGGATGTCTCGTCGCTCCCGACCAGAGTACCGGTTCGAAAGGGCCATCACTTTTGATCCGACCGTTGGATCAGTCTAAAATTTTCACAGGAGTTTCCGGACGCTGTTTTCCTTGGAGTAGAAGTGGAATCTCTCCTCGGTGTCCTGGAGGTCTCGTCGCTCCCGACCAGAGTACCGGTTCGAAAGGGCTATAACTTTTGATCCGACCGTTGGATCACTCTAAAATTTTCACAGGAGTTTCCGGACGCTGTTTTCCTTGGAGTAGAAGTGGAATCTCTCCTCGGTGTCCCGGAGGTCTCGTCGCTCCCGACCAGAGTACCGGTTCGAAAGGGCCATAACTTTTGATCCGACCGTTGGATCACTCTAAAATTTTCACAGGAGTTTCCGGACGCTGTTTTCCTTGGAGTAGAAGTGGAATCTCTCCTCCGTGTCCCGGAGGTCTCGTCGCCCCCGACCAGAGTACCGGTTCGAAAGGGCCATAACTTTTGATCCGACCGTTGGATCACTCTAAAATTTTCACAGGAGTTTCCGGACGCTGTTTTCCTTGCAGTAGAAGTGGAATCTCTCCTCGGTGTCCCGGAGGTCTCGTCGCTCCCGACCAGAGTACCGGTTCGAAAGGGCCATAACTTTGGATCCGACCGTTGGATCACTCTAAAATTTTCACAGGAGTTTCCGGACGCTGTTTTCCTTGGAGTAGAAGTGGAATCTCTCCTCGGTGTCCCGGAGGTCTCGTCGCCCCCGACCAGAGTACCGGTTCGAAAGGGCCATAACTTTTGATCCGACCGTTGGATCACTCTAAAATTTTCACAGGAGTTTCCGGACGCTGTTTTCCTTGGAGTAGAAGTGGAATCTCTCCTCGGTGTCCCGGAGGTCTCGTCGCTCCCGACCAGAGTACCGGTTCGAAAGGGCCATAACTTTGGATCCGACCGTTGGATCACTCTAAAACTTTCACAGGAGTTTCCGGACGCTGTTTTCCTTGGAGTAGAAGTGGAATCTCTCCTCGGTGTCCCGGAGGTCTCGTCGCTCCCGACCAGAGTACCGGTTCGAAAGGGCCATAACTTTTGATCCGACCGTTGGATCACTCTAAAATTTTCACAGGAGTTTCCGGACGCTGTTTTCCTTGGAGTAGAAGTGGAATCTCTCCTCGGTGTCCCGGATGTCTCGTCGCTCCCGACCAGAGTACCGGTTCGAAAGGGCCATGACTTTTGATCCGACCGTTGGATCACTCTAAAATTTTCACAGGAGTTTCCGGACGCTTTTTTTCTTGGAGTAGAAGTGGAATCTCTCCTCGGTGTCCCGGAGGTCTCGTCGCTCCCGACCAGAATACCGGTTCGAAAGGGCCATAACTTTGGATCCGACCGTTGGATCACTCTAAAATTTTCACAGGAGTTTCCGGACGCTGATTTCCTTGGAGTAGAAGTGGAATCTCTCCTCGGTGTCCCGGATGTCTCGTCGCTCCCGACCAGAGTACCGGTTCGAAAGGGCCATAACTTTTGATCCGACCGTTGGATCACTCTAAAATTTTCACAGGAGTTTCCGGACGCTTTTTTTCTTGGAGTAGAAGTGGAATCTCTCCTCGGTGTCCCGGAGGTCTCGTCGCTCCCGACCAGAATACCGGTTCGAAAGGGCCATAACTTTTGATCCGACCGTTGGATCACTCTAAAATTTTCACAGGAGTTTCCGGACGCTGTTTTCCTTGGAGTAGAAGTGGAATCTCTCCTCGTTGTCCCGGAGGTGTCGTCGCCCCCGACCAGAGTACCGGTTTGAAAGGGCCATAACTTTGGATCCGACCGTTGGATCACTCTAAAATTTTCACAGGAGTTTCCGGACGCTGTTTTCCTTGGAGTAGAAGTGGAATCTCTCCTCGGTGTCCCGGATGTCTCGTCGCTCCCGACCAGAGTACCGGTTCGAAAGGGCCATGACTTTTGATCCGACCGTTGGATCACTCTAAAATTTTCACAGGAGTTTCCGGACGCTGTTTTCCTTGGAGTAGAAGTGGAATCTCTCCTCGGTGTCCCGGAGGTCTCGTCGCTCCAGACCAGAGTACCTGTTCGAAAGGGCCATAACTTTTGATCCGACCGTTGGATCACTCTAAAATTTTCACAGGAGTTTCCGGACGCTGTTTTACTTGGAGTAGATGTGGAATCTCTCCTCGGTGTCCCGGAGGTGTCGTCGCCCCCGACCAGAGTACCGGTTTGAAAGGGCCTTAACTTTTGATCCGACCGTTGGATCACTCTAAAATTTTCACAGGAGTTTCCGGACGCTGTTTTCCTTGGAGTACAAGTGGAATCTCTCCTCGGTGTCCCGGAGGTCTCGTCGCCCCCGACCAGAGTACCGGTTCGAAAGGGCCATAACTTTTGATCCGACCGTTGGATCACTCTAAAATTTTCACAGGAGTTTCCGGACGCTGATTTCCTTGGAGTAGAAGTGGAATCTCTCCTCGGTGTCCCGGATGTCTCGTCGCTCCCGACCAGAGTACCGGTTCGAAAGGGCCATAACTTTTGATCCGACCGTTGGATCACTCTAAAATTTTCACAGGAGTTTCCGGACGCTTTTTTTCTTGGAGTAGAAGTGGAATCTCTCCTCGGTGTCCCGGAGGTCTCGTCGCTCCCGACCAGAATACCGGTTCGAAAGGGCCATAACTTTGGATCCGACCGTTGGATCACTCTAAAATTTTCACAGGAGTTTCCGGACGCTGATTTCCTTGGAGTAGAAGTGGAATCTCTCCTCGGTGTCCCGGATGTCTCGTCGCTCCCGACCAGAGTACCGGTTCGAAAGGGCCATAACTTTTGATCCGACCGTTGGATCACTCTAAAATTTTCACAGGAGTTTCCGGACGCTTTTTTTCTTGGAGTAGAAGTGGAATCTCTCCTCGGTGTCCCGGAGGTCTCGTCGCTCCCGACCAGAATACCGGTTCGAAAGGGCCATGACTTTTGATCCGACCGTTGGATCACTCTAAAATTTTCACAGGAGTTTCCGGACGCTTTTTTTCTTGGAGTAGAAGTGGAATCTCTCCTCGGTGTCCCGGAGGTCTCGTCGCTCCCGACCAGAATACCGGTTCGAAAGGGCCATCACTTTTGATCCGACCGTTGGATCACTCTAAAATTTTCACAGGAGTTTCCGGACGCTGTTTTCCTTGGAGTAGAAGTGGAATCTCTCCTCGTTGTCCCGGAGGTGTCGTCGCCCCCGACCAGAGTACCGGTTTGAAAGGGCCATAACTTTGGATCCGACCGTTGGATCACTCTAAAATTTTCACAGGAGTTTCCGGACGCTGTTTTCCTTGGAGTAGAAGTGGAATCTCTCCTCGGTGTCCCGGAGGTCTCGTCGCCCCCGACCAGAGTACCGGTTCGAAAGGGCCATAACTTTTGATCCGACCGTTGGATCACTCTAAAATTTTCACAGGAGTTTCCGGACGCTGTTTTCCTTGGAGTAGAAGTGGAATCTCTCCTCGTTGTCCCGGAGGTCTCGTCGCTCCCGACCAGAGTACCGGTTCGAAAGGGCCATAACTTTTGATCCGACCGTTGGATCACTCTAAAATTTTCACAGGAGTTTCCGGACGCTGTTTTCCTTGGAGTAGAAGTGAAATCTCTCCTCGGTGTCCCGGAGGTCTCGTCGCTCCCGACCAGAGTACCGGTTCGAAAGGGCCATAACTTTTGATCCGACCGTTGGATCACTCTAAAATTTTCACAGGAGTTTCCGGACGCTGTTTTCCTTGGAGTAGAAGTGGAATCTCTCCTCGGTGTCCCGGAGGTCTCGTCGCTCCAGACCAGAGTACCTGTTCGAAAGGGCCATAACTTTTGATCCGACCGTTGGATCACTCTAAAATTTTCACAGGAGTTTCCGGACGCTGTTTTACTTGGAGTAGATGTGGAATCTCTCCTCGGTGTCCCGGAGGTGTCGTCGCCCCCGACCAGAGTACCGGTTTGAAAGGGCCTTAACTTTTGATCCGACCGTTGGATCACTCTAAAATTTTCACAGGAGTTTCCGGACGCTGTTTTCCTTGGAGTACAAGTGGAATCTCTCCTCGGTGTCCCGGAGGTCTCGTCGCCCCCGACCAGAGTACCGGTTCGAAAGGGCCATAACTTTTGATCCGACCGTTGGATCACTCTAAAATTTTCACAGGAGTTTCCGGACGCTGATTTCCTTGGAGTAGAAGTGGAATCTCTCCTCGGTGTCCCGGATGTCTCGTCGCTCCCGACCAGAGTACCGGTTCGAAAGGGCCATAACTTTTGATCCGACCGTTGGATCACTCTAAAATTTTCACAGGAGTTTCCGGACGCTTTTTTTCTTGGAGTAGAAGTGGAATCTCTCCTCGGTGTCCCGGAGGTCTCGTCGCTCCCGACCAGAATACCGGTTCGAAAGGGCCATAACTTTGGATCCGATCGTTGGATCACTCTAAAATTTTCACAGGAGTTTCCGGACGCTGATTTCCTTGGAGTAGAAGTGGAATCTCTCCTCGGTGTCCCGGATGTCTCGTCGCTCCCGACCAGAGTACCGGTTCGAAAGGGCCATAACTTTTGATCCGACCGTTGGATCACTCTAAAATTTTCACAGGAGTTTCCGGACGCTTTTTTTCTTGGAGTAGAAGTGGAATCTCTCCTCGGTGTCCCGGAGGTCTCGTCGCTCCCGACCAGAATACCGGTTCGAAAGGGCCATAACTTTTGATCCGACCGTTGGATCACTCTAAAATTTTCACAGGAGTTTCCGGACGCTGTTTTCCTTGGAGTAGAAGTGGAATCTCTCCTCGTTGTCCCGGAGGTGTCGTCGCCCCCGACCAGAGTACCGGTTTGAAAGGGCCATAACTTTGGATCCGACCGTTGGATCACTCTAAAATTTTCACAGGAGTTTCCGGACGCTGTTTTCCTTGGAGTAGAAGTGGAATCTCTCCTCGGTGTCCCGGAGGTCTCGTCGCCCCCGACCAGAGTACCGGTTCGAAAGGGCCATAACTTTTGATCCGACCGTTGGATCACTCTAAAATTTTCACAGGAGTTTCCGGACGCTGTTTTCCTTGGAGTAGAAGTGGAATCTCTCCTCGTTGTCCCGGAGGTCTCGTCGCTCCCGACCAGAGTACCGGTTCGAAAGGGCCATAACTTTTGATCCGACCGTTGGATCACTCTAAAATTTTCACAGGAGTTTCCGGACGCTGTTTTCCTTGGAGTAGAAGTGAAATCTCTCCTCGGTGTCCCGGAGGTCTCGTCGCTCCCGACCAGAGTACCGGTTCGAAAGGGCCATAACTTTTGATCCGACCGTTGGATCACTCTAAAATTTTCACAGGAGTTTCCGGACGCTGTTTTCCTTGGAGTAGAAGTGGAATCTCTCCTCGGTGTCCCGGAGGTCTCGTCGCTCCAGACCAGAGTACCTGTTCGAAAGGGCCATAACTTTTGATCCGACCGTTGGATCACTCTAAAATTTTCACAGGAGTTTCCGGACGCTGTTTTACTTGGAGTAGATGTGGAATCTCTCCTCGGTGTCCCGGAGGTGTCGTCGCCCCCGACCAGAGTACCGGTTTGAAAGGGCCTTAACTTTTGATCCGACCGTTGGATCACTCTAAAATTTTCACAGGAGTTTCCGGACGCTGTTTTCCTTGGAGTAGAAGTGGAATCTCTCCTCGGTGTCCCGGAGGTCTCGTCGCCCCCGACCAGAGTACCGGTTCGAAAGGGCCATAACTTTTGATCCGACCGTTGGATCACTCTAAAATTTTCACAGGAGTTTCCGGACGCTGATTTCCTTGGAGTAGAAGTGGAATCTCTCCTTGGTGTCCCGGATGTCTCGTCGCTCCCGACCAGAGTACCGGTTCGAAAGGGCCATAACTTTTGATCCGACCGTTGGATCACTCTAAAATTTTCACAGGAGTTTCCGGACGCTTTTTTTCGTGGAGTAGAAGTGGAATCTCTCCTCGGTGTCCCGGAGGTCTCGTCGCTCCCGACCAGAATACCGGTTCGAAAGGGCCATAACTTTTGATCCGACCGTTGGATCACTCTAAAATTTTCACAGGAGTTTCCGGACGCTGTTTTCCTTGGAGTAGAAGTGGAATCTCTCCTCGTTGTCCCGGAGGTCTCGTCGCTCCCGACCAGAGTACCGGTTCGAAAGGGCCATAACTTTTGATCCGACCGTTGGATCAGTCTAAAATTTTCACAGGAGTTTCCGGACGCTGTTTTCCTTGGAGTAGAAGTGGAATCTCCCCTCGATGTCCCGGAGGTCTCGTCGCTCCCGACCAGAGTACCGGTTCGAAAGGGCCATAACTTTTGATCCGACCGTTGGATCAGTCTAAAATTTTGACAGGAGTTTCCGGACGCTGTTTTCCTTGGAGTAGAAGTGGAATCTCTCCTCGTTGTCCCGGAGGTCTCGTCGCTCCCGACCAGAGTACCGGTTCGAAAGGGCCATAACTTTTGATCCGACCGTTGGATCACTCTAAAATTTTCACAGGAGTTTCCGGACGCTGTTTTCCTTGGAGTAGAAGTGGAATCTCTCCTCGGTGTCCCGGAGGTCTCGTCGCTCCCGACCAGAGTACCGGTTCGAAAGGGCCATAACTTTTGATCCGACCGTTGGATCACTCTAAAATTTTCACAGGAGTTTCCGGACGCTGTTTTCCTTGGAGTAGAAGTGGAATCTCTCCTCGGTGTCCCGGAGGTCTCGTCGCTCCCGACCAGAGTACCGGTTCGAAAGGGCCATAACTTTTGATCCGACCGTTGGATCACTCTAAAATTTTCACAGGAGTTTCCGGACGCTGTTTTCCTTGGAGTAGAAGTGGAATCTCTCCTCGGTGTCCCGGAGGTCTCGTCGCTCCCGACCAGAGTACCGGTTCGAAAGGGCCATAACTTTTGATCCGACCGTTGGATCACTCTAAAATTTTCACAGGAGTTTCCGGACGCTGTTTTACTTGGAGTAGATGTGGAATCTCTCCTCGGTGTCCCGGAGGTGTCGTCGCCCCCGACCAGAGTACCGGTTTGAAAGGGCCTTAACTTTTGATCCGACCGTTGGATCACTCTAAAATTTTCACAGGAGTTTCCGGACGCTGTTTTCCTTGGAGTAGAAGTGGAATCTCTCCTCGGTGTCCCGGAGGTCTCGTCGCCCCCGACCAGAGTACCGGTTCGAAAGGGCCATAACTTTTGATCCGACCGTTGGATCACTCTAAAATTTTCACAGGAGTTTCCGGACGCTGATTTCCTTGGAGTAGAAGTGGAATCTCTCCTCGGTGTCCCGGATGTCTCGTCGCTCCCGACCAGAGTACCGGTTCGAAAGGGCCATAACTTTTGATCCGACCGTTGGATCACTCTAAAATTTTCACAGGAGTTTCCGGACGCTTTTTTTCGTGGAGTAGAAGTGGAATCTCTCCTCGGTGTCCCGAAGGTCTCGTCGCTCCCGACCAGAATACCGGTTCGAAAGGGCCATAACTTTTGATCCGACCGTTGGATCACTCTAAAATTTTCACAGGAGTTTCCGGACGCTGTTTTCCTTGGAGTAGAAGTGGAATCTCTCCTCGTTGTCCCGGAGGTCTCGTCGCTCCCGACCAGAGTACCGGTTCGAAAGGGCCATAACTTTTGATCCGACCGTTGGATCAGTCTAAAATTTTCACAGGAGTTTCCGGACGCTGTTTTCCTTGGAGTAGAAGTGGAATCTCCTCTCGATGTCCCGGAGGTCTCGTCGCTCCCGACCAGAGTACCGGTTCGAAAGGGCCATAACTTTGGATCCGACCGTTGGATCAGTCTAAAATTTTGACAGGAGTTTCCGGACGCTGTTTTCCTTGGAGTAGAAGTGGAATCTCTCCTCGTTGTCCCGGAGGTCTCGTCGCTCCCGACCAGAGTACCGGTTCGAAAGGGCCATAACTTTTGATCCGACCGTTGGATCAGTCTAAAATTTTCACAGGAGTTTCCGGACGCTGTTTTCCTTGGAGTAGAAGTGGAATCTCCCCTCGATGTCCCGGAGGTCTCGTCGCTCCCGACCAGAGTACCGGTTCGAAAGGGCCATAACTTTGGATCCGACCGTTGGATCACTCTAAAATTTTCACAGGAGTTTCCGGACGATGTTTTCCTTGGAGTATATGTGGAATCTCTCCTCGGTGTCCCAGATGTCTCGTCGCTCTTCACCAGAGTACCGGTTCGAAAGGGCCATGACTTTTGATCCGACCGTTGGATCACTCTAAAATTTTCACAGGAGTTTCCGGACGCTGTTTTACTTGGAGTAGATGTGGAATCTCTCCTCGGTGTCCCGGAGGTGTCGTCGCCCCCGACCAGAGTACCGGTTCGAAAGGGCCATAACTTTTGATCCGACCGTTGGATCACTCTAAAATTTTCACAGGAGTTTCCGGACGCTGTTTTCCTTGGAGTAGAAGTGGAATCTCTCCTCGGTGTCCCGGAGGTCTCGTCGCCCCCGACCAGAGTACCGGTTCGAAAGGGCCATAACTTTTGATCCGACCGTTGGATCACTCTAAAATTTTCACAGGAGTTTCCGGACGCAGTTTTCCTTGGAGTAGAAGTGGAATCTCTCCTCGGTGTCCCGGAGGTCTCGTCGCTCCCGACCAGAATACCGGTTCGAAAGGGCCATAACTTTTGATCCGACCGTTGGATCACTCTAAAATTTTCACAGGAGTTTCCGGACGCTGTTTTCCTTGGAGTAGAAGTGGAATCTCTCCTCGGTGTCCCGGAGGTCTCGTCGCTCCCGACCAGAGTACCGGTTCGAAAGGGCCATAACTTTTGATCCGACCGTTGGATCACTCTAAAATTTTCACAGGAGTTTCCGGACGCTGTTTTCCTTGGAGTAGAAGTGGAATCTCTCCTCGGTGTCCCGGAGGTCTCGTCGCTCCCGACCAGAGTACCGGTTCGAAAGGGCCATAACTTTTGATCCGACCGTTGGATCACTCTAAAATTTTCACAGGAGTTTCCGGACGCTGTTTTCCTTGGAGTAGAAGTGGAATCTCTCCTCGGTGTCCCGGAGGTCTCGTCGCTCCCGACCAGAGTACCGGTTCGAAAGGGCCATAACTTTTGATCCGACCGTTGGATCACTCTAAAATTTTCACAGGAGTTTCCGGACGCTGTTTTACTTGGAGTAGATGTGGAATCTCTCCTCGGTGTCCCGGAGGTGTCGTCGCCCCCGACCAGAGTACCGGTTTGAAAGGGCCTTAACTTTTGATCCGACCGTTGGATCACTCTAAAATTTTCACAGGAGTTTCCGGACGCTGTTTTCCTTGGAGTAGAAGTGGAATCTCTCCTCGGTGTCCCGGAGGTCTCGTCGCCCCCGACCAGAGTACCGGTTCGAAAGGGCCATAACTTTTGATCCGACCGTTGGATCACTCTAAAATTTTCACAGGAGTTTCCGGACGCTGATTTCCTTGGAGTAGAAGTGGAATCTCTCCTCGGTGTCCCGGATGTCTCGTCGCTCCCGACCAGAGTACCGGTTCGAAAGGGCCATAACTTTTGATCCGACCGTTGGATCACTCTAAAATTTTCACAGGAGTTTCCGGACGCTTTTTTTCGTGGAGTAGAAGTGGAATCTCTCCTCGGTGTCCCGAAGGTCTCGTCGCTCCCGACCAGAATACCGGTTCGAAAGGGCCATAACTTTTGATCCGACCGTTGGATCACTCTAAAATTTTCACAGGAGTTTCCGGACGCTGTTTTCCTTGGAGTAGAAGTGGAATCTCTCCTCGTTGTCCCGGAGGTCTCGTCGCTCCCGACCAGAGTACCGGTTCGAAAGGGCCATAACTTTTGATCCGACCGTTGGATCAGTCTAAAATTTTCACAGGAGTTTCCGGACGCTGTTTTCCTTGGAGTAGAAGTGGAATCTCCTCTCGATGTCCCGGAGGTCTCGTCGCTCCCGACCAGAGTACCGGTTCGAAAGGGCCATAACTTTGGATCCGACCGTTGGATCAGTCTAAAATTTTGACAGGAGTTTCCGGACGCTGTTTTCCTTGGAGTAGAAGTGGAATCTCTCCTCGTTGTCCCGGAGGTCTCGTCGCTCCCGACCAGAGTACCGGTTCGAAAGGGCCATAACTTTTGATCCGACCGTTGGATCAGTCTAAAATTTTCACAGGAGTTTCCGGACGCTGTTTTCCTTGGAGTAGAAGTGGAATCTCCCCTCGATGTCCCGGAGGTCTCGTCGCTCCCGACCAGAGTACCGGTTCGAAAGGGCCATAACTTTGGATCCGACCGTTGGATCACTCTAAAATTTTCACAGGAGTTTCCGGACGATGTTTTCCTTGGAGTATATGTGGAATCTCTCCTCGGTGTCCCAGATGTCTCGTCGCTCTTCACCAGAGTACCGGTTCGAAAGGGCCATGACTTTTGATCCGACCGTTGGATCACTCTAAAATTTTCACAGGAGTTTCCGGACGCTGTTTTACTTGGAGTAGATGTGGAATCTCTCCTCGGTGTCCCGGAGGTGTCGTCGCCCCCGACCAGAGTACCGGTTCGAAAGGGCCATAACTTTTGATCCGACCGTTGGATCACTCTAAAATTTTCACAGGAGTTTCCGGACGCTGTTTTCCTTGGAGTAGAAGTGGAATCTCTCCTCGGTGTCCCGGAGGTCTCGTCGCCCCCGACCAGAGTACCGGTTCGAAAGGGCCATAACTTTTGATCCGACCGTTGGATCACTCTAAAATTTTCACAGGAGTTTCCGGACGCAGTTTTCCTTGGAGTAGAAGTGGAATCTCTCCTCGGTGTCCCGGAGGTCTCGTCGCTCCCGACCAGAATACCGGTTCGAAAGGGCCATAACTTTTGATCCGACCGTTGGATCACTCTAAAATTTTCACAGGAGTTTCCGGACGCTGTTTTCCTTGGAGTAGAAGTGGAATCTCTCCTCGTTGTCCCGGAGGTCTCGTCGCTCCCGACCAGAGTACCGGTTCGAAAGGGCCATAACTTTTGATCCGACCGTTGGATCACTATAAAATTTTCACAGGAGTTTCCGGACGCTGTTTTCCTTGGAGTAGAAGTGGAATCTCTCCTCGGTGTCCCGGAGGTCTCGTCGCCCCCGACCAGAGTACCGGTTCGAAAGGGCCATAACTTTTGATCCGACCGTTGGATCACTCTAAAATTTTCACAGGAGTTTCCGGACGCTGTTTTCCTTGGAGTAGAAGTGGAATCTCTCCTCGGTGTCCCGGAGGTCTCGTCGCCCCCGACCAGAGTACCGGTTCGAAAGGGCCATAACTTTTGATCCGACCGTTGGATCACTCTAAAATTTTCACAGGAGTTTCCGGACGCAGTTTTCCTTGGAGTAGAAGTGGAATCTCTCCTCGGTGTCCCGGAGGTCTCGTCGCTCCCGACCAGAATACCGGTTCGAAAGGGCCATAACTTTTGATCCGACCGTTGGATCACTCTAAAATTTTCACAGGAGTTTCCGGACGCTGTTTTCCTTGGAGTAGAAGTGGAATCTCTCCTCGTTGTCCCGGAGGTCTCGTCGCTCCCGACCAGAGTACCGGTTCGAAAGGGCCATAACTTTTGATCCGACCGTTGGATCACTATAAAATTTTCACAGGAGTTTCCGGACGCTGTTTTCCTTGGAGTAGAAGTGGAATCTCTCCTCGGTGTCCCGGAGGTCTCGTCGCCCCCGACCAGAGTACCGGTTCGAAAGGGCCATAACTTTTGATCCTACCGTTGGATCACTCTAAAATTTTCACAGGAGTTTCCGGACGCTGTTTTCCTTGGAGTAGAAGTGGAATCTCTCCTCGTTGTCCCGGAGGTCTCGTCGCTCCCGACCAGAGTACCGGTTCGAAAGGGCCATAACTTTTGATCCGACCGTTGGATCACTCTAAAATTTTCACAGGAGTTTCCGGACGCTGTTTTCCTTGGAGTAGAAGTGAAATCTCTCCTCGGTGTCCCGGAGGTCTCGTCGCTCCCGACCAGAGTACCGGTTCGAAAGGGCCATAACTTTTGATCCGACCGTTGGATCAGTCTAAAATTTTGACAGGAGTTTCCGGACGCTGTTTTCCTTGGAGTAGAAGTGGAATCTCTCATCGGTGTCCGGAGGTCTCGTCGCCCCCGACCAGAGTACCGGTTCGAAAGGGCCATAACTTTTGATCCGACCGTTGGATCACTCTAAAATTTTCACAGGAGTTTCCGGACGCTGTTTTCCTTGGAGTAGAAGTGGAATCTCTCCTCGGTGTCCCGGAGGTCTCGTCGCTCCCGACCAGAGTACCGGTTCGAAAGGGCCATAACTTTGGATCCGACCGTTGGATCACTCTAAAATTTTTACAGGAGTTTCCGGACGCTGTTTTCCTTGGAGTACAAGTGGAATCTCTCCTCGGTGTCCCGGATGTCTCGTCGCTCCCGACCAGAGTACCGGTTCGAAAGGGCCATCACTTTTGATCCGACCGTTGGATCAGTCTAAAATTTTGACAGGAGTTTCCGGACGCTGTTTTCCTTGGAGTAGAAGTGGAATCTCTCATCGGTGTCCCGGAGGTCTCGTCGCCCCCGACCAGAGTACCGGTTCGAAAGGGCCATAACTTTTGATCCGACCGTTTGATCACTCTAAAATTTTCACAGGAGTTTCCGGACGCTGTTTTCCTTGGAGTAGAAATGGAATCTCTCCTCAGTGTCCCGGATGTCTCGTCGCTCCCGACCAGAGTACCTGTTCGAAAGGGCCATCACTTTTGATCCGACCGTTGGATCAGTCTAAAATTTTGACAGGAGTTTCCGGACGCTGTTTTCCTTGGAGTAGAAGTGGAATCTCTCATCGGTGTCCCGGAGGTCTCGTCGCCCCCTGACCAGAGTACCGGTTCGAAAGGGCCATAACTTTTGATCCGACCGTTGGATCACTCTAAAATTTTCACAGGAGTTTCCGGACGCTGTTTTCCTTGGAGTAGAAGTGGAATCTCTCCTCGGTGTCCCGGAGGTCTCGTCGCCCCCGACCAGAGTACCGGTTCGAAAGGGACATAACTTTTGATCCGACCGTTGGATCACTCTAAAATTTTCACAGGAGTTTCCGGACGCTGATTTCCTTGGAGTAGAAGTGGAATCTCTCCTCGGTGTCCCGGATGTCTCGTCGCTCCCGACCAGAGTACCGGTTCGAAAGGGCCATAACTTTTGATCCGACCGTTGGATCACTCTAAAATTTTCACAGGAGTTTCCGGACGCTTTTTTTCTTGGAGTAGAAGTGGAATCTCTCCTCGGTGTCCCGGAGGTCTCGTCGCTCCCGACCAGAATACCGGTTCGAAAGGGCCATAACTTTTGATCCGACCGTTGGATCACTCTAAAATTTTCACAGGAGTTTCCGGACGCTGTTTTCCTTGGAGTAGAAGTGGAATCTCTCCTCGTTGTCCCGGAGGTCTCGTCGCTCCCGACCAGAGTACCGGTTCGAAAGGGCCATAACTTTTGATCCGACCGTTGGATCACTATAAAATTTTCACAGGAGTTTCCGGACGCTGTTTTCCTTGGAGTAGAAGTGGAATCTCTCCTCGGTGTCCCGGAGGTCTCGTCGCCCCCGACCAGAGTACCGGTTCGAAAGGGCCATAACTTTTGATCCTACCGTTGGATCACTCGAAAATTTTCACAGGAGTTTCCGGACGCTGTTTTCCTTGGAGTAGAAGTGGAATCTCTCCTCGTTGTCCCGGAGGTCTCGTCGCTCCCGACCAGAGTACCGGTTCGAAAGGGCCATAACTTTTGATCCGACCGTTGGATCACTCTAAAATTTTCACAGGAGTTTCCGGACGCTGTTTTCCTTGGAGTAGAAGTGAAATCTCTCCTCGGTGTCCCGGAGGTCTCGTCGCTCCCGACCAGAGTACCGGTTCGAAAGGGCCATAACTTTTGATCCGACCGTTGGATCAGTCTAAAATTTTGACAGGAGTTTCCGGACGCTGTTTTCCTTGGAGTAGAAGTGGAATCTCTCATCGGTGTCCGGAGGTCTCGTCGCCCCCGACCAGAGTACCGGTTCGAAAGGGCCATAACTTTTGATCCGACCGTTGGATCACTCTAAAATTTTCACAGGAGTTTCCGGACGCTGTTTTCCTTGGAGTAGAAGTGGAATCTCTCCTCGGTGTCCCGGAGGTCTCGTCGCTCCCGACCAGAGTACCGGTTCGAAAGGGCCATAACTTTGGATCCGACCGTTGGATCACTCTAAAATTTTTACAGGAGTTTCCGGACGCTGTTTTCCTTGGAGTACAAGTGGAATCTCTCCTCGGTGTCCCGGATGTCTCGTCGCTCCCGACCAGAGTACCGGTTCGAAAGGGCCATCACTTTTGATCCGACCGTTGGATCAGTCTAAAATTTTGACAGGAGTTTCCGGACGCTGTTTTCCTTGGAGTAGAAGTGGAATCTCTCATCGGTGTCCCGGAGGTCTCGTCGCCCCCGACCAGAGTACCGGTTCGAAAGGGCCATAACTTTTGATCCGACCGTTTGATCACTCTAAAATTTTCACAGGAGTTTCCGGACGCTGTTTTCCTTGGAGTAGAAATGGAATCTCTCCTCAGTGTCCCGGATGTCTCGTCGCTCCCGACCAGAGTACCTGTTCGAAAGGGCCATCACTTTTGATCCGACCGTTGGATCAGTCTAAAATTTTGACAGGAGTTTCCGGACGCTGTTTTCCTTGGAGTAGAAGTGGAATCTCTCATCGGTGTCCCGGAGGTCTCGTCGCCCCCTGACCAGAGTACCGGTTCGAAAGGGCCATAACTTTTGATCCGACCGTTGGATCACTCTAAAATTTTCACAGGAGTTTCCGGACGCTGTTTTCCTTGGAGTAGAAGTGGAATCTCTCCTCGGTGTCCCGGAGGTCTCGTCGCCCCCGACCAGAGTACCGGTTCGAAAGGGACATAACTTTTGATCCGACCGTTGGATCACTCTAAAATTTTCACAGGAGTTTCCGGACGCTGATTTCCTTGGAGTAGAAGTGGAATCTCTCCTCGGTGTCCCGGATGTCTCGTCGCTCCCGACCAGAGTACCGGTTCGAAAGGGCCATAACTTTTGATCCGACCGTTGGATCACTCTAAAATTTTCACAGGAGTTTCCGGACGCTTTTTTTCTTGGAGTAGAAGTGGAATCTCTCCTCGGTGTCCCGGAGGTCTCGTCGCTCCCGACCAGACTACCGGTTCGAAAGGGCCATAACTTTTGATCCGACCGTTGGATCAGTCTAAAATTTTCACAGGAGTTTCCGGACGCTGTTTTCCTTGGAGTAGAAGTGGAATCTCCCCTCGATGTCCCGGAGGTCTCGTCGCTCCCGACCAGAGTACCGGTTCGAAAGGGCCATAACTTTGGATCCGACCGTTGGATCAGTCTAAAATTTTGACAGGAGTTTCCGGACGCTGTTTTCCTTGGAGTAGAAGTGGAATCTCTCCTCGGTGTCCCGAAGGTCTCGTCGCTCCCGACCAGAGTACCGGTTCGAAAGGGCCATAACTTTTGATCCGACCGTTGGATCACTCTAAAATTTTCACAGGAGTTTCCGGACGCTGTTTTCCTTGGAGTAGAAGTGGAATCTCTCCTCGGTGTCCCGAAGGTCTCGTCGCTCCCGACCAGAGTACCGGTTCGAAAGGGCCATAACTTTTGATCCGACCGTTGGATCACTCTAAAATTTTCACAGGAGTTTCCGGACGCTGTTTTCCTTGGAGTAGAAGTGGAATCTCTCCTCGGTGTCTCGGAGGTCTCGTCGCTCCCGACCAGAGTACCGGTTCGAAAGGGCCATAACTTTTGATCCGACCGTTGGATCACTCTAAAATTTTCACAGGAGTTTCCGGACGCTGATTTCCTTGGAGTAGAAGTGGAATCTCTCCTCGGTGTCCCGGATGTCTCGTCGCTCCCAACCAGAGTACCGGTTCGAAAGGGCCATAACTTTTGATCCGACCGTTGGATCAGTCTAAAATTTTCACAGGAGTTTCCGGACGCTGTTTTCCTTGGAGTAGAAGTGGAATCTCTCCTCGGTGTCCCGGAGGTCTCGTCGCCCCCGACCAGAGTACCGGTTCGAAAGGGCCATAACTTTTGATCCGACCGTTGGATCACTCTAAAATTTTCACAGGAGTTTCCGGACGCAGTTTTCCTTGGAGTAGAAGTGGAATCTCTCCTCGGTGTCCCGGAGGTCTCGTCGCTCCCGACCAGAATACCGGTTCGAAAGGGCCATAACTTTTGATCCGACCGTTGGATCACTCTAAAATTTTCACAGGAGTTTCCGGACGCTGTTTTCCTTGGAGTAGAAGTGGAATCTCTCCTCGTTGTCCCGGAGGTCTCGTCGCTCCCGACCAGAGTACCGGTTCGAAAGGGCCATAACTTTTGATCCGACCGTTGGATCACTATAAAATTTTCACAGGAGTTTCCGGACGCTGTTTTCCTTGGAGTAGAAGTGGAATCTCTCCTCGGTGTCCCGGAGGTCTCGTCGCCCCCGACCAGAGTACCGGTTCGAAAGGGCCATAACTTTTGATCCTACCGTTGGATCACTCTAAAATTTTCACAGGAGTTTCCGGACGCTGTTTTCCCTGGAGTAGAAGTGGAATCTCTCCTCGTTGTCCCGGAGGTCTCGTCGCTCCCGACCAGAGTACCGGTTCGAAAGGGCCATAACTTTTGATCCGACCGTTGGATCACTCTAAAATTTTCACAGGAGTTTCCGGACGCTGTTTTACTTGGAGTAGATGTGGAATCTCTCCTCGGTGTCCCGGATGTCTCGTCGCTCCCGACCAGAGTACCGGTTCGAAAGGGCCATCACTTTTGATCCGACCGTTGGATCAGTCTAAAATTTTGACAGGAGTTTCCGGACGCTGTTTTCCTTGGAGTAGAAGTGGAATCTCTCATCGGTGTCCCGGAGGTCTCGTCGCCCCCGACCAGAGTACCGGTTCGAAAGGGCCATAACTTTTGATCCGACCGTTGGATCACTCTAAAATTTTCACAGGAGTTTCCGGACGCTGTTTTCCTTGGAGTAGAAATGGAATCTCTCCTCAGTGTCCCGGATGTCTCGTCGCTCCCGACCAGAGTACCTGTTCGAAAGGGCCATCACTTTTGATCCGACCGTTGGATCAGTCTAAAATTTTGACAGGAGTTTCCGGACGCTGTTTTCCTTGGAGTAGAAGTGGAATCTCTCATCGGTGTCCCGGAGGTCTCGTCGCCCCCGACCAGAGTACCGGTTCGAAAGGGCCATAACTTTTGATCCGACCGTTGGATCACTCTAAAATTTTCACAGGAGTTTCCGGACGCTGTTTTCCTTGGAGTAGAAGTGGAATCTCTCATCGGTGTCCCGGAGGTCTCGTCGCCCCCGACCAGAGTACCGGTTCGAAAGGGCCATAACTTTTGATCCGACCGTTGGATCACTCTAAAATTTTCACAGGAGTTTCCGGACGCTGTTTTCCTTGGAGTAGAAGTGGAATCTCTCCTCGGTGTCCCGGAGGTCTCGTCGCCCCCGACCAGAGTACCGGTTCGAAAGGGACATAACTTTTGATCCGACCGTTGGATCACTCTAAAATTTTCACAGGAGTTTCCGGACGCTGATTTCCTTGGAGTAGAAGTGGAATCTCTCCTCGGTGTCCCGGAGGTCTCGTCGCTCCCGACCAGAATACCGGTTCGAAAGGGCCATAACTTTTGATCCGACCGTTGGATCACTCTAAAATTTTCACAGGAGTTTCCGGACGCTTTTTTTCTTGGAGTAGAAGTGGAATCTCTCCTCGGTGTCCCGGAGGTCTCGTCGCTCCCGACCAGAGTACCGGTTCGAAAGGGCCATAACTTTTGATCCGACCGTTGGATCACTCTAAAATTTTCACAGGAGTTTCCGGACGCTGTTTTCCTTGGAGTAGAAGTGGAATCTCTCCTCGTTGTCCCGGAAGTCTCGTCGCTCCCGACCAGAGTACCGGTTCGAAAGGGCCATAACTTTTGATCCGACCGTTGGATCAGTCTAAAATTTTCACAGGAGTTTCCGGACGCTGTTTTCCTTGGAGTAGAAGTGGAATCTCCCCTCGATGTCCCGGAGGTCTCGTCGCTCCCGACCAGAGTACCGGTTCGAAAGGGCCATAACTTTGGATCCGACCGTTGGATCAGTCTAAAATTTTGACAGGAGTTTCCGGACGCTGTTTTCCTTGGAGTAGAAGTGGAATCTCTCCTCGTTGTCCCGGAGGTCTCGTCGCTCCCGACCAGAGTACCGGTTCGAAAGGGCCATAACTTTTGATCCGACCGTTGGATCACTCTAAAATTTTCACAGGAGTTTCCGGACGCTGTTTTCCTTGGAGTAGAAGTGGAATCTCTCCTCGGTGTCCCGGAGGTCTCGTCGCTCCCGACCAGAGTACCGGTTCGAAAGGGCCATAACTTTTGATCCGACCGTTGGATCACTCTAAAATTTTCACAGGAGTTTCCGGACGCTGTTTTCCTTGGAGTAGAAGTGGAATCTCTCCTCGGTGTCTCGGAGGTCTCGTCGCTCCCGACCAGAGTACCGGTTCGAAAGGGCCATAACTTTTGATCCGACCGTTGGATCACTCTAAAATTTTCACAGGAGTTTCCGGACGCTGATTTCCTTGGAGTAGAAGTGGAATCTCTCCTCGGTGTCCCGGATGTCTCGTCGCTCCCGACCAGAGTACCGGTTCGAAAGGGCCATAACTTTTGATCCGACCGTTGGATCAGTCTAAAATTTTCACAGGAGTTTCCGGACGCTGTTTTCCTTGGAGTAGAAGTGGAATCTCCCCTCGATGTCCCGGAGGTCTCGTCGCTCCCGACCAGAGTACCGGTTCGAAAGGGCCATAACTTTGGATCCGACCGTTGGATCACTCTAAAATTTTCACAGGAGTTTCCGGACGATGTTTTCCTTGGAGTAGATGTGGAATCTCTCCTCGGTGTCCCAGATGTCTCGTCGCTCCCGACCAGAGTACCGGTTCGAAAGGGCCATGACTTTTGATCCGACCGTTGGATCACTCTAAAATTTTCACAGGAGTTTCCGGACGCTGTTTTACTTGGAGTAGATGTGGAATCTCTCCTCGGTGTCCCGGAGGTGTCGTCGCCCCCGACCAGAGTACCGGTTCGAAAGGGCCATAACTTTTGATCCGACCGTTGGATCACTCTAAAATTTTCACAGGAGTTTCCGGACGCTGTTTTCCTTGGAGTAGAAGTGGAATCTCTCCTCGGTGTCCCGGAGGTCTCGTCGCCCCCGACCAGAGTACCGGTTCGAAAGGGCCATAACTTTTGATCCGACCGTTGGATCACTCTAAAATTTTCACAGGAGTTTCCGGACGCTGTTTTCCTTGGAGTAGAAGTGGAATCTCTCCTCGGTGTCCCGGAGGTCTCGTCGCCCCCGACCAGAGTACCGGTTCGAAAGGGCCATAACTTTTGATCCGACCGTTGGATCACTCTAAAATTTTCACAGGAGTTTCCGGACGCAGTTTTCCTTGGAGTAGAAGTGGAATCTCTCCTCGGTGTCCCGGAGGTCTCGTCGCTCCCGACCAGAATACCGGTTCGAAAGGGCCATAACTTTTGATCCGACCGTTGGATCACTCTAAAATTTTCACAGGAGTTTCCGGACGCTGTTTTCCTTGGAGTAGAAGTGGAATCTCTCCTCGTTGTCCCGGAGGTCTCGTCGCTCCCGACCAGAGTACCGGTTCGAAAGGGCCATAACTTTTGATCCGACCGTTGGATCACTATAAAATTTTCACAGGAGTTTCCGGACGCTGTTTTCCTTGGAGTAGAAGTGGAATCTCTCCTCGGTGTCCCGGAGGACTCGTCGCCCCCGACCAGAGTACCGGTTCGAAAGGGCCATAACTTTTGATCCTACCGTTGGATCACTCTAAAATTTTCACAGGAGTTTCCGGACGCTGTTTTCCTTGGAGTAGAAGTGGAATCTCTCCTCGTTGTCCCGGAGGTCTCGTCGCTCCCGACCAGAGTACCGGTTCGAAAGGGCCATAACTTTTGATCCGACCGTTGGATCACTCTAAATATTTCACAGGAGTTTCCGGACGCTGTTTTCCTTGGAGTAGAAGTGAAATCTCTCCTCGGTGTCCCGGAGGTCTCGTCGCTCCCGACCAGAGTACCGGTTCGAAAGGGCCATAACTTTTGATCCGACCGTTGGATCAGTCTAAAATTTTGACAGGAGTTTCCGGACGCTGTTTTCCTTGGAGTAGAAGTGGAATCTCTCATCGGTGTCCCGGAGGTCTCGTCGCCCCCGACCAGAGTACCGGTTCGAAAGGGCCATAACTTTGGATCCGACCGTTGGATCACTCTAAAATTTTTACAGGAGTTTCCGGACGCTGTTTTCCTTGGAGTAGAAGTGGAATCTCTCCTCGGTGTCCCGGATGTCTCGTCGCTCCCGACCAGAGTACCTGTTCGAAAGGGCCATCACTTTTGATCCGACCGTTGGATCAGTCTAAAATTTTGACAGGAGTTTCCGGACGCTGTTTTCCTTGGAGTAGAAGTGGAATCTCTCATCGGTGTCCCGGAGGTCTCGTCGCCCCCGACCAGAGTACCGGTTCGAAAGGGCCATAAATTTTGATCCGACCGTTGGATCACTCTAAAATTTTCACAGGAGTTTCCGGACGCTGTTTTCCTTGGAGTAGAAGTGGAATCTCTCCTCGGTGTCCCGGAGGTCTCGTCGCTCCCGACCAGAGTACCGGTTCGAAAGGGCCATAACTTTGGATCCGACCGTTGGATCACTCTAAAATTTTTACAGGAGTTTCCGGACGCTGTTTTCCTTGGAGTAGAAGTGGAATCTCTCCTCGGTGTCCCGGATGTCTCGTCGCTCCCGACCAGAGTACCTGTTCGAAAGGGCCATCACTTTTGATCCGACCGTTGGATCAGTCTAAAATTTTGACAGGAGTTTCCGGACGCTGTTTTCCTTGGAGTAGAAGTGGAATCTCTCATCGGTGTCCCGGAGGTCTCGTCGCCCCCGACCAGAGTACCGGTTCGAAAGGGCCATAAATTTTGATCCGACCGTTGGATCACTCTAAAATTTTCACAGGAGTTTCCGGACGCTGTTTTCCTTGGAGTAGAAATGGAATCTCTCCTCAGTGTCCCGGATGTCTCGTCGCTCCCGACCAGAGTACCTGTTCGAAAGGGCCATCACTTTTGATCCGACCGTTGGATCAGTCTAAAATTTTGACAGGAGTTTCCGGACGCTGTTTTCCTTGGAGTAGAAGTGGAATCTCTCATCGGTGTCCCGGAGGTCTCGTCGCCCCCGACCAGAGTACCGGTTCGAAAGGGCCATAACTTTTGATCCGACCGTTGGATCACTCTAAAATTTTCACAGGAGTTTCCGGACGCTGTTTTCCTTGGAGTAGAAGTGGAATCTCTCCTCGGTGTCCCGGAGGTCTCGTCGCTCCCGACCAGAGTACCGGTTCGAAAGGGCCATAACTTTGGATCCGACCGTTGGATCACTCTAAAATTTTCACAGGAGTTTCCGGACGCTGTTTTCCTTGGAGTAGAAATGGAATCTCTCCTCAGTGTCCCGGAGGTCTCGTCGCTCCCGACCAGAGTACCGGTTCGAAAGGGCCATAACTTGTGATCCAACCGTTGGATCAGTCTAAAATTTTTACAGGAGTTTCCGGACGCTGTTTTCCTTGGAGTAGAAGTGGAATCTCTCCTCGGTGTCCTGGAGGTCTCGTCGCTCCCGACCAGAGTACCGGTTCGAAAGGCCCATAACTTTTGATCCGACCGTTGGATCACTCTAAAATTTTCACAGGAGTTTCCGGACGCTGTTTTCCTTGGAGTAGAAGTGGAATCTCTCCTCGGTGTCCCGGATGTCTCGTCGCTCCCGCCCAGAGTACCGGTTCGAAAGGGCCATAACTTTGGATCCGACCGTTGGATCACTCTAAAATTTTTACAGGAGTTTCCGGACGCTGTTTTCCTTGGAGTAGAAGTGGAATCTCTCCTCGGTGTCCCGGATGTCTCGTCGCTCCCGACCAGAGTACCGGTTCGAAAGGGCCATCACTTTTGATCCGACCATTGGATCAGTCTAAAATTTTGACAGGAGTTTCCGGACGCTGTTTTCCTTGGAGTAGAAGTGGAATCTCTCCTCGGTGTCCCGGAGGTCTCGTCGCTCCCGACCAGAGTACCGGTTCGAAAGGGCCATAACTTTTGATCCGACCGTTGGATCACTCTAAAATTTTCACAGGAGTTTCCGGACGCTGTTTTCCTTGGAGTAGAAGTGGAATCTCTCCTCGGTGTCTCGGAGGTCTCGTCGCTCCCGACCAGAGTACCGGTTCGAAAGGGCCATAACTTTTGATCCGACCGTTGGATCACTCTAAAATTTTCACAGGAGTTTCCGGACGCTGATTTCCTTGGAGTAGAAGTGGAATCTCTCCTCGGTGTCCCGGATGTCTCGTCGCTCCCGACCAGAGTACCGGTTCGAAAGGGCCATAACTTTTGATCCGACCGTTGGATCAGTCTAAAATTTTCACAGGAGTTTCCGGACGCTGTTTTCCTTGGAGTAGAAGTGGAATCTCCCCTCGATTTCCCGGAGGTCTCGTCGCTCCCGACCAGAGTACCGGTTCGAAAGGGCCATAACTTTGGATCCGACCGTTGGATCACTCTAAAATTTTCACAGGAGTTTCCGGACGATGTTTTCCTTGGAGTAGATGTGGAATCTCTCCTCGGTGTCCCAGATGTCTCGTCGCTCCCGACCAGAGTACCGGTTCGAAAGGGCCATAACTTTGGATCCGACCGTTGGATCACTCTAAAATTTTCACAGGAGTTTCCGGACGATGTTTTCCTTGGAGTAGATGTGGAATCTCTCCTCGGTGTCCCAGATGTCTCGTCGCTCCCGACCAGAGTACCGGTTCGAAAGGGCCATGACTTTTGATCCGACCGTTGGATCACTCTAAAATTTTCACAGGAGTTTCCGGACGCTGTTTTACTTGGAGTAGATGTGGAATCTCTCCTCGGTGTCCCGGAGGTGTCGTCGCCCCCGACCAGAGTACCGGTTCGAAAGGGCCATAACTTTTGATCCGACCGTTGGATCACTCTAAAATTTTCACAGGAGTTTCCGGACGCTGTTTTCCTTGGAGTAGAAGTGGAATCTCTCCTCGGTGTCTCGGAGGTCTCGTCGCTCCCGACCAGAGTACCGGTTCGAAAGGGCCATAACTTTTGATCCGACCGTTGGATCACTCTAAAATTTTCACAGGAGTTTCCGGACGCTGATTTCCTTGGAGTAGAAGTGGAATGTCTCCTCGGTGTCCCGGATGTCTCGTCGCTCCCGACCAGAGTACCGGTTCGAAAGGGCCATAACTTTTGATCCGACCGTTGGATCAGTCTAAAATTTTCACAGGAGTTTCCGGACGCTGTTTTCCTTGGAGTAGAAGTGGAATCTCCCCTCGATGTCCCGGAGGTCTCGTCGCTCCCGACCAGAGTACCGGTTCGAAAGGGCCATAACTTTGGATCCGACCGTTGGATCACTCTAAAATTTTCACAGGAGTTTCCGGACGATGTTTTCCTTGGAGTAGATGTGGAATCTCTCCTCGGTGTCCCAGATGTCTCGTCGCTCCCGACCAGAGTACCGGTTCGAAAGGGCCATGACTTTTGATCCGACCGTTGGATCACTCTAAAATTTTCACAGGAGTTTCCGGACGCTGTTTTACTTGGAGTAGATGTGGAATCTCTCCTCGGTGTCCCGGAGGTCTCGTCGCCCCCGACCAGAGTACCGGTTCGAAAGGGCCATAACTTTTGATCCGACCGTTGGATCACTCTAAAATTTTCACAGGAGTTTCCGGACGCTGATTTCCTTGGAGTAGAAGTGGAATCTCTCCTCGGTGTCCCGGATGTCTCGTCGCTCCCGACCAGAGTACCGGTTCGAAAGGGCCATAACTTTTGATCCGACCGTTGGATCAGTCTAAAATTTTCACAGGAGTTTCCGGACGCTGTTTTCCTTGGAGTAGAAGTGGAATCTCCCCTCGATGTCCCGGAGGTCTCGTCGCTCCCGACCAGAGTACCGGTTCGAAAGGGCCATAACTTTGGATCCGACCGTTGGATCACTCTAAAATTTTCACAGGAGTTTCCGGACGATGTTTTCCTTGGAGTAGATGTGGAATCTCTCCTCGGTGTCCCAGATGTCTCGTCGCTCCCGACCAGAGTACCGGTTCGAAAGGGCCATGACTTTTGATCCGACCGTTGGATCACTCTAAAATTTTCACAGGAGTTTCCGGACGCTGTTTTACTTGGAGTAAATGTGGAATCTCTCCTCGGTGTCCCGGAGGTGTCGTCGCCCCCGACCAGAGTACCGGTTCGAAAGGGCCATAACTTTTGATCCGACCGTTGGATCACTCTAAAATTTTCACAGGAGTTTCCGGACGCTGTTTTCCTTGGAGTAGAAGTGGAATCTCTCCTCGGTGTCCCGGAGGTCTCGTCGCTCCCGACCAGAGTACCGGTTCGAAAGGGCCATAACTTTTGATCCGACCGTTGGATCACTCTAAAATTTTCACAGGAGTTTCCGGACGCTGTCTTCCTTGGAGTAGAAATGGAATCTCTCCTCAGTGTCCCGGATGTCTCGTCGCTCCCGACCAGAGTACCGGTTCGAAAGGGCCATCACTTTTGATCCGACCGTTGGATCAGTCTAAAATTTTGACAGGAGTTTCCGGACGCTGTTTTCCTTGGAGTAGAAGTGGAATCTCTCATCGGTGTCCCGGAGGTCTCGTCGCTCCCGACCAGAGTACCGGTTCGAAAGGGCCATAACTTTTGATCCGACCGTTGGATCACTCTAAAATTTTCACAGGAGTTTCCGGACGCTGTTTTCCTTGGAGTAGAAATGGAATCTCTCCTCCGTGTCCCGGATGTCTCGTCGCTCCCGACTAGAGTACCTGTTCGAAAGGGCCATCACTTTTGATCCGACCGTTGGATCAGTCTAAAATTTTGACAGGAGTTTCCGGACGCTGTTTTCCTTGGAGTAGAAGTGGAATCTCTCATCGGTGTCCCGGAGGTCTCGTCGCCCCCGACCAGAGTACCGGTTCGAAAGGGCCATAACTTTTGATCCGACCGTTGGATCACTCTAAAATTTTCACAGGAGTTTCCGGACGCTGTTTTCCTTGGAGTAGAAATGGAATCTCTCCTCAGTGTCCCGGATGTCTCGTCGCTCCCGACCAGAGTACCTGTTCGAAAGGGCCATCACTTTTGATCCGACCGTTGGATCAGTCTAAAATTTTGACAGGAGTTTCCGGACGCTGTTTTCCTTGGAGTAGAAGTGGAATCTCTCATCGGTGTCCCGGAGGTCTCGTCGCCCCCGACCAGAGTACCGGTTCGAAAGGGCCATAACTTTTGATCCGACCGTTGGATCACTCTAAAATTTTCACAGGAGTTTCCGGACGTTGTTTTCCTTGGAGTAGAAGTGGAATCTCTCCTCGGTGTCCCGGAGGTCTCGTCGCTCCCGACCAGAGTACCGGTTCGAAAGGGCCATAACTTTGGATCCGACTGTTGGATCACTCTAAAATTTTCACAGGAGTTTCCGGACGCTGTTTTCCTTGGAGTAGAAATGGAATCTCTCCTCAGTGTCCCGGAGGTCTCGTCGCTCCCGACCAGAGTACCGGTTCGAAAGGGCCATAACTTGTGATCCAACCGTTGGATCAGTCTAAAATTTTTACAGGAGTTTCCGGACGCTGTTTTCCTTGGAGTAGAAGTGGAATCTCTCCTCGGTGTCCTGGAGGTCTCGTCGCTCCCGACCAGAGTACCGGTTCGAAAGGGCCATAACTTTTGATCCGACCGTTGGATCACTCTAAAATTTTCACAGGAGTTTCCGGACGCTGTTTTCCTTGGAGTAGAAGTGGAATCTCTCCTCGGTGTCCTGGAGGTCTCGTCGCTCCCGACCAGAGTACCGGTTCGAAAGGGCCATAACTTTTGATCCGACCGTTGGATCACTCTAAAATTTTCACAGGAGTTTCCGGACGCTGTTTTCCTTGGAGTAGAAGTGGAATCTCTCCTCGGTGTCTCGGAGGTCTCGTCGCTCCCGACCAGAGTACCGGTTCGAAAGGGCCATAACTTTTGATCCGACCGTTGGATCACTCTAAAATTTTCACAGGAGTTTCCGGACGCTGATTTCCTTGGAGTAGAAGTGGAATCTCTCCTCGGTGTCCCGGATGTCTCGTCGCTCCCGACCAGAGTACCGGTTCGAAAGGGCCATAACTTTTGATCCGACCGTTGGATCAGTCTAAAATTTTCACAGGAGTTTCCGGACGCTGTTTTCCTTGGAGTAGAAGTGGAATCTCCCCTCGATGTCCCGGAGGTCTCGTCGCTCCCGACCAGAGTACCGGTTCGAAAGGGCCATAACTTTGGATCCGACCGTTGGATCACTCTAAAATTTTCACAGGAGTTTCCGGACGATGTTTTCCTTGGAGTAGATGTGGAATCTCTCCTCGGTGTCCCAGATGTCTCGTCGCTCCCGACCAGAGTACCGGTTCGAAAGGGCCATGACTTTTGATCCGACCGTTGGATCACTCTAAAATTTTCACAGGAGTTTCCGGACGCTGTTTTACTTGGAGTAGATGTGGAATCTCTCCTCGGTGTCCCGGAGGTCTCGTCGCCCCCGACCAGAGTACCGGTTCGAAAGGGCCATAACTTTTGATCCGACCGTTGGATCACTCTAAAATTTTCACAGGAGTTTCCGGACGCAGTTTTCCATGGAGTAAAAGTGGAATCTCTCCTCGGTGTCCCGGAGGTCTCGTCGCCCCCGACCAGAGTACCGGTTCGAAAGGGCCATAACTTTTGATCCGACCGTTGGATCACTCTAAAATTTTCACAGGAGTTTCCGGACGCTGTTTTCCTTGGAGTAGAAGTGGAATCTCTCCTCGGTGTCCCGAAGGTCTCGTCGCCCCAGACCAGAGTACCGGTTCGAAAGGGCCATAACTTTTGATCCGACCGTTGGATCACTCTAAAATTTTCACAGGAGTTTCCGGACGCTGATTTCCTTGGAGTAGAAGTGGAATCTCTCCTCGGTGTCCCGGAGGTCTCGTCGCCCCCGACCAGAGTACCGGTTCGAAAGGGCCATAACTTTTGATCCGACCGTTGGATCACTCTAAAATTTTCACAGGAGTTTCCGGACGCTGTTTTCCTTGGAGTAGAAGTGGAATCTCTCCTCGGTGTCCCGGAGGTCTCGTCGCTCCCGACCAGAGTACCGGTTCGAAAGGGCCATAACTTTTGATCCGACCGTTGGATCACTCTAAAATTTTCACAGGAGTTTCCGGTCGCTGTTTTCCTTGGAGTAGAAATGGAATCTCTCCTCCGTGTCCCGGATGTCTCGTCGCTCCCGACCAGAGTACCGGTTCGAAAGGGCCATCACTTTTGATCCGACCGTTGGATCAGTCTAAAATTTTGACAGGAGTTTCCGGACGCTGTTTTCCTTTGAGTAGAAGTGGAATCTCTCATCGGTGTCCCGGAGGTCTCGTCGCCCCCGACCAGAGTACCGGTTCGAAAGGGCCATAACTTTTGATCCGACCGTTGGATCACTCTAAAATTTTCACAGGAGTTTCCGGACGCTGTTTTCCTTGGAGTAGAAATGGAATCTCTCCTCAGTGTCCCGGATGTCTCGTCGCTCCCGACCAGAGTACCTGTTCGAAAGGGCCATCACTTTTGATCCGACCGTTGGATCAGTCTAAAATTTTGACAGGAGTTTCCGGACGCTGTTTTCCTTGGAGTAGAAGTGGAATCTCTCATCGGTGTCCCGGAGGTCTCGTCGCCCCCGACCAGAGTATCGGTTCGAAAGGGCCATAACTTTTGATCCGACCGTTGGATCACTCTAAAATTTTCACAGGAGTTTCCGGACGCTGTTTTCCTTGGAGTAGAAGTGGAATCTCTCCTCGGTGTCCCGGAGGTCTCGTCGCTCCCGACCAGAGTACCGGTTCGAAAGGGCCATAACTTTGGATCCGACCGTTGGATCACTCTAAAATTTTCACAGGAGTTTCCGGACGCTGTTTTCCTTGGAGTAGAAATGGAATCTCTCCTCAGTGTCCCGGAGGTCTCGTCGCTCCCGACCAGAGTACCGGTTCGAAAGGGCCATAACTTGTGATCCAACCGTTGGATCAGTCTAAAATTTTTACAGGAGTTTCCGGACGCTGTTTTCCTTGGAGTAGAAGTGGAATCTCTCCTCGGTGTCCTGGAGGTCTCGTCGCCCCCGACCAGAGTACCGGTTCGAAAGGGCCATAACTTTTGATCCGACCGTTGGATCACTCTAAAATTTTCACAGGAGTTTCCGGACGCTGTTTTCCTTGGAGTAGAAGTGGAATCTCTCCTCGGTGTCCCGGAGGTCTCGTCGCTCCCGACCAGAGTACCAGTTCGAAAGGGCCATAACTTTGGATCGGACCGTTGGATCACTCTAAAATTTTCACAGGAGTTTCCGGACGCTTTTTTTCTTGGAGTAGAAGTGGAATCTCTCCTCGGTGTCCCGGAGGTCTCGTCGCTCCCGACCAGAATACCGGTTCGAAAGGGCCATAACTTTTGATCCGACCGTTGGATCACTCTAAAATTTTCACAGGAGTTTCCGGACGCTGTTTTTCTTGGAGTAGAAGTGGAATCTCTCCTCGGTGTCACGGAGGTCTCGTCGCTCCCGACCAGAGTACCGATTCGAAAGGGCCATAACTTTTGATCCGACCGTTGGATCACTCTAAAATTTTCACAGGAGTTTCCGGACGCAGTTTTACTTGGAGTAGATGTGGAATCGCTCCACGGTGTCCTGGAGGTCTCGTCGCTCCCGACCAGAGTACCGGTTCGAAAGGGCCATAACTTTTGATCCGACCGTTGGATCACTCTAAAATTTTCACAGGAGTTTCCGGACGCTGATTTCCTTGTAGTAGAAGTGGAATCTCTCCTCGGTGTCCCGGAGGTCTCGTCGCCCCCGACCAGAGTACCGGTTCGAAAGGGCCATAACTTTTGATCCAACCGTTGGATCACTCTAAAATTTTCACAGGAGTTTCCGGACGCTGTTTTCCTTGCAGTAGAAGTGGAATCTCTCCTCGGTGTCCCGGAGGTCTCGTCGCTCCCGACCAGAGTACCGGTTCGAAAGGGCCATAACTTTGGATCCGACCGTTGGATCACTCTAAAATTTTCACAGGAGTTTCCGGACGCTGTTTTCCTTGGAGTAGAAGTGGAATCTCTCCTCGGTGTCCCGGAGGTCTCGTAGCCCCCGACCAGAGTACCGGTTCGAAAGGGCCATAACTTTTGATCCGACCGTTGGATCACTCTAAAATTTTCACAGGAGTTTCCGGACGCTGTTTTACTTGGAGTAGAAGTGGAATCTCTCCTCGGTGTCCCGGAGGTCTCGTCGCTCCCGACCAGAGTACCGGTTCGAAAGGGCCATAACTTTGGATCTGACCGTTGGATCACTCTAAAATTTTTACAGGAGTTTCCGGACGCTGTTTTCCTTGGAGTAGAAGTGGAATCTCTCCTCGGTGTCCCGGAGGTCTCGTCGCTCCCGACCAGAGTACCGGTTCGAAAGGGCCATAACTTTTGATCCGACCGTTGGATCACTCTAAAATTTTCACAGGAGTTTCAGGACGCTGTTTTCCTTGGAGTAGAAGTGGAATCTCTCCTCGGTGTCCCGGAGGTCTCGTCGCTCCAGACCAGAGTACCTGTTCGAAAGGGCCATAACTTTTGATCCGACCGTTGGATCACTCTAAAATTTTCACAGGAGTTTCCGGACGCTTTTTTACTTGGAGTAGATGTGGAATCTCTCCTCGGTGTCCCGGAGGTGTCGTCGCCGCCGACCAGAGTACCGGTTTGAAAGGGCCTTAACTTTTGATCCGACCGTTGGATCACTCTAAAATTTTCACAGGAGTTTCCGGACGCTGTTTTCCTTGGAGTAGAAGTGGAATCTCTCCTCGGTGTCCCGGAGGTCTCGTCGCCCCCGACCAGAGTACCGGTTCGAAAGGGCCATAACTTTTGATCCGACCGTTGGATCACTCTAAAATTTTCACAGGAGTTTCCGGACGCTGATTTCCTTGGAGTAGAAGTGGAATCTCTCCTCGGTGTCCCGGATGTCTCGTCGCTCCCGACCAGAGTACCGGTTCGAAAGGGCCATAACTTTTGATCCGACCGTTGGATCACTCTAAAATTTTCACAGGAGTTTCCGGACGCTTTTTTTCTTGGAGTAGAAGTGGAATCTCTCCTCGGTGTCCCGGAGGTCTCGTCGCTCCCGACCAGAATACCGGTTCGAAAGGGCCATAACTTTTGATCCGACCGTTGGATCACTCTAAAATTTTCACAGGAGTTTCCGGACGCTGTTTTTCTTGGAGTAGAAGTGGAATCTCTCCTCGGTGTCACGGAGGTCTCGTCGCTCCCGACCAGAGTACCGGTTCGAAAGGGCCATAACTTTTGATCCGACCGTTGGATCACTCTAAAATTTTCACAGGAGTTTCCGGACGCAGTTTTACTTGGAGTAGATGTGGAATCGCTCCACGGTGTCCTGGAGGTCTCGTCGCTCCCGACCAGAGTACCGGTTCGAAAGGGCCATAACTTTTGATCCGACCGTTGGATCACTCTAAAATTTTCACAGGAGTTTCCGGACGCTGATTTCCTTGGAGTAGAAGTGGAATCTCTCCTCGGTGTCCCGGAGGTCTCGTCGCTCCCGACCAGAGTACCGGTTCGAAAGGGCCATAACTTTTGATCCGACCGTTGGATCACTCTAAAATTTTCACAGGAGTTTCCGGACGCTGTTTTCCTTGGAGTAGAAGTGGAATCTCTCCTCCGTGTCCCGGAGGTCTCGTCGCCCCCGACCAGAGTACCGGTTCGAAAGGGCCATAACTTTTGATCCAACCGTTGGATCACTCTAAAATTTTCACAGGAGTTTCCGGACGCTGTTTTCCTTGGAGTAGAAGTGGAATCTCTCCTCGGTGTCCCGGAGGTCTCGTCGCTCCCGACCAGAGTACCGGTTCGAAAGGGCCATAACTTTGGATCCGACCGTTGGATCACTCTAAAATTTTCACAGGAGTTTCCGGACGCTGTTTTCCTTGGAGTAGAAGTGGAATCTCTCCTCGGTGTCCCGGAGGTCTCGTCGCCCCCGACCAGAGTACCGGTTCGAAAGGGCCATAACTTTTGATCCGACCGTTGGATCACTCTAAAATTTTCACAGGAGTTTCCGGACGCTGTTTTCCTTGGAGTAGAAGTGGAATCTCTCCTCGGTGTCCCGGAGGTCTCGTCGCTCCCGACCAGAGTACCAGTTCGAAAGGGCCATAACTTTGGATCTGACCGTTGGATCACTCTAAAATTTTCACAGGAGTTTCCGGACGCTGTTTTCCTTGGAGTAGAAGTGGAATCTCTCCTCGGTGTCCCGGAGGTATCGTCGCTCCCGACCAGAGTACCGGTTCGAAAGGGCCATAACTTTTGATCCGACCGTTGGATCACTCTAAAATTTTCACAGGAGTTTCCGGACGCTGTTTTCCTTGGAGTAGAAGTGGAATCTCTCCTCGGTGTCCCGGAGGTCTCGTCGCTCCAGACCAGAGTACCTGTTCGAAAGGGCCATAACTTTTGATCCGACCGTTGGATCACTCTAAAATTTTCACAGGAGTTTCCGGACGCTGTTTTACTTGGAGTAGATGTGGAATCTCTCCTCGGTGTCCCGGAGGTGTCGTCGCCCCCGACCAGAGTACCGGTTTGAAAAGGCCTTAACTTTTGATCCGACCGTTGGATCACTCTAAACTTTTCACAGGAGTTTCCGGACGCTGTTTTCCTTGGAGTAGAAGTGGAATCTCTCCTCGGTGCCCGGAGGTCTCGTCGCCCCCGACCAGAGTACCGGTTCGAAAGGGCCATAACTTTTGATCCGACCGTTGGATCACTCTAAAATTTTCACAGGAGTTTCCGGACGCTGATTTCCTTGGAGTAGAAGTGGAATCTCTCCTCGGTGTCCCGGATGTCTCGTCGCTCCCGACCAGAGTACCGGTTCGAAAGGGCCATAACTTTTGATCCGACCGTTGGATCACTCTAAACTTTTCACAGGAGTTTCCGGACGCTTTTTTTCTTGGAGTAGAAGTGGAATCTCTCCTCGGTGTCCCGGAGGTCTCGTCGCTCCCGACCACAATACCGGTTCGAAAGGGCCATAACTTTTGATCCGACCGTTGGATCACTCTAAAATTTTCACAGGAGTTTCCGGACGCTGTTTTCCTTGGAGTAGAAGTGGAATCTCTCCTCGGTGTCCCGGAGGTCTCGTCGCTCCAGACCAGAGTACCTGTTCGAAAGGGCCATAACTTTTGATCCGACCGTTGGATCACTCTAAAATTTTCACAGGAGTTTCCGGACGCTGTTTTACTTGGAGTAGATGTGGAATCTCTCCTCGGTGTCCCGGAGGTGTCGTCGCCCCCGACCAGAGTACCGGTTTGAAAGGGCCTTAACTTTTGATCCGACCGTTGGATCACTCTAAAATTTTCACAGGAGTTTCCGGACGCTGTTTTCCTTGGAGTAGAAGTGGAATCTCTCCTCGGTGTCCCGGAGGTCTCGTCGCTCCAGACCAGAGTACCTGTTCGAAAGGGCCATAACTTTTGATCCGACCGTTGGATCACTCTAAAATTTTCACAGGAGTTTCCGGACGCTGTTTTACTTGGAGTAGATGTGGAATCTCTCCTCGGTGTCCCGGAGGTGTCGTCGCCCCCGACCAGAGTACCGGTTTGAAAAGGCCTTAACTTTTGATCCGACCGTTGGATCACTCTAAAATTTTCACAGGAGTTTCCGGACGCTGTTTTCCTTGGAGTAGAAGTGGAATCTCTCCTCGGTGTTCCGGAGGTCTCGTCGCCCCCGACCAGAGTACCGGTTCGAAAGGGCCATAACTTTTGATCCGACCGTTGGATCACTCTAAAATTTTCACAGGAGTTTCCGGACGCTGATTTCCTTGGAGTAGAAGTGGAATCTCTCCTCGGTGTCCCGGATGTCTCGTCGCTCCCGACCAGAGTACCGGTTCGAAAGGGCCATAACTTTTGATCCGACCGTTGGATCACTCTAAAATTTTCACAGGAGTTTCCGGACGCTTTTTTTCTTGGAGTAGAAGTGGAATCTCTCCTCGGTGTCCCGGAGGTCTCGTCGCTCCCGACCAGAATACCGGTTCGAAAGGGCCATAACTTTTGATCCGACCGTTGGATCACTCTAAAATTTTCACAGGAGTTTCCGGACGCTGTTTTCCTTGGAGTAGAAGTGGAATCTCTCCTCGGTGTCCCGGAGGTCTCGTCGCTCCAGACCAGAGTACCTGTTCGAAAGGGCCATAACTTTTGATCCGACCGTTGGATCACTCTAAAATTTTCACAGGAGTTTCCGGACGCTGTTTTACTTGGAGTAGATGTGGAATCTGTCCTCGGTGTCCCGGAGGTGCCGTCGCCCCCGACCCGAGTACCGGTTTGAAAGGGCCTTAACTTTTGATCCGACCGTTGGATCACTCTAAACTTTTCACAGGAGTTTCCGGACGCTGTTTTCCTTGGAGTAGAAGTGGAATCTCTCCTCGGTGTCCAGGAGGTCTCGTCGCCCCCGACCAGAGTACCGGTTCGAAAGGGCCATAACTTTTGATCCGACCGTTGGATCACTCTAAAATTTTCACAGGAGTTTCCGGACGCTGATTTCCTTGGAGTAGAAGTGGAATCTCTCCTCGGTGTCCCGGATGTCTCGTCGCTCCCGACCAGAGTACCGGTTCGAAAGGGCCATAACTTTTGATCCGACCGTTGGATCACTCTAAAATTTTCACAGGAGTTTCCGGACGCTTTTTTTCTTGGAGTAGAAGTGGAATCTCTCCTCGGTGTCCCGGAGGTCTCGTCGCTCCCGACCAGAATACCGGTTCGAAAGGGCCATAACTTTTGATCCGACCGTTGGATCACTCTAAAATTTTCACAGGAGTTTCCGGACGCTGTTTTCCTTGGAGTAGAAGTGGAATCTCTCCTCGGTGTCCCGGATGTCTCGTCGCTCCCGACCAGAGTACCGGTTCGAAAGGGCAATAACTTTTGATCCGACCGTTGGATCACTCTAAAATTTTCACAGGAGTTTCCGGACGCTGTTTTACTTGGAGTAGATGTGGAATCTCTCCTCGGTGTCCCGGAGGTGTCGTCGCCCCCGACCAGAGTACCGGTTTGAAAGGGCCTTAACTTTTGATCCGACCGTTGGATCACTCTAAAATTTTCACAGGAGTTTCCGGACGCTGTTTTCCTTGGAGTAGAAGTGGAATCTCTCCTCGGTGTCCCGGAGGTCTCGTCGCTCCCGACCAGAATACCGGTTCGAAAGGGCCATAACTTTTGATCCGACCGTTGGATCACTCTAAAATTTTCACAGGAGTTTCCGGACGCTGTTTTCCTTGGAGTAGAAGTGGAATCTCTCCTCGGTGTCCCGGAGGTCTCGTCGCTCCAGACCAGAGTACCTGTTCGAAAGGGCCATAACTTTTGATCCGACCGTTGGATCACTCTAAAATTTTCACAGGAGTTTCCGGACGCTTTTTTTCTTGGAGTAGAAGTGGAATCTCTCCTCGGTGTCCCGGAGGTCTCGTCGCTCCCGACCAGAATACCGGTTCGAAAGGGCCATAACTTTTGATCCGACCGTTGGATCACTCTAAAATTTTCACAGGAGTTTCCGGACGCTGTTTTCCTTGGAGTAGAAGTGGAATCTCTCCTCGGTGTCCCGGAGGTCTCGTCGCTCCAGACCAGAGTACCTGTTCGAAAGGGCCATAACTTTTGATCCGACCGTTGGATCACTCTAAAATTTTCACAGGAGTTTCCGGACGCTGTTTTACTTGGAGTAGATGTGGAATCTCTCCTCGGTGTCCCGGAGGTGTCGTCGCCCCCGACCCGAGTACCGGTTTGAAAGGGCCTTAACTTTTGATCCGACCGTTGGATCACTCTAAACTTTTCACAGGAGTTTCCGGACGCTGTTTTCCTTGGAGTAGAAGTGGAATCTCTCCTCGGTGTCCCGGAGGTCTCGTCGCCCCCGACCAGAGTACCGGTTCGAAAGGGCCATAACTTTTGATCCGACCGTTGGATCACTCTAAAATTTTCACAGGAGTTTCCGGACGCTGATTTCCTTGGAGTAGAAGTGGAATCTCTCCTCGGTGTCCCGGATGTCTCGTCGCTCCCGACCAGAGTACCGGTTCGAAAGGGCCATAACTTTTGATCCGACCGTTGGATCACTCTAAAATTTTCACAGGAGTTTCCGGACGCTTTTTTTCTTGGAGTAGAAGTGGAATCTCTCCTCGGTGTCCCGGAGGTCTCGTCGCTCCCGACCAGAATACCGGTTCGAAAGGGCCATAACTTTTGATCCGACCGTTGGATCACTCTAAAATTTTCACAGGAGTTTCCGGACGCTGTTTTCCTTGGAGTAGAAGTGGAATCTCTCCTCGGTGTCCCGGAGGTCTCGTCGCTCCAGACCAGAGTACCTGTTCGAAAGGGCCATAACTTTTGATCCGACCGTTGGATCACTCTAAAATTTTCACAGGAGTTTCCGGACGCTGTTTTACTTGGAGTAGATGTGGAATCTCTCCTCGGTGTCCCGGAGGTGTCGTCGCCCCCGACCAGAGTACCGGTTTGAAAGGGCCTTAACTTTTGATCCGACCGTTGGATCACTCTAAAATTTTCACAGGAGTTTCCGGACGCTGTTTTCCTTGGAGTAGAAGTGGAATCTCTCCTCGGTGTCCCGGAGGTCTCGTCGCCCCCGACCAGAGTACCGGTTCGAAAGGGCCATAACTTTTGATCCGACAGTTGGATCACTCTAAAATTTTCACAGGAGTTTCCGGACGCTGATTTCCTTGGAGTAGAAGTGGAATCTCTCCTCGGTGTCCCGGATGTCTCGTCGCTCCCGACCAGAGTACCGGTTCGAAAGGGCCATAACTTTTGATCCGACCGTTGGATCACTCTAAAATTTTCACAGGAGTTTCCGGATGCTTTTTTTCTTGGAGTAGAAGTGGAATCTCTCCTCGGTGTCCCGGAGGTCTCGTCGCTCCCGACCAGAATACCGGGTCGAAAGGGGCATAACTTTTGATCCGACCGTTGGATCACTCTAAAATTTTCACAGGAGTTTCCGGACGCTTTTTTTCTTGGAGTAGAAGTGGAATCTCTCCTCGGTGTCCCGGAGGTCTCGTCGCTCCCGACCAGAATACCGGTTCGAAAGGGCCATAACTTTTGATCCGACCGTTGGATCACTCTAAAATTTTCACAGGAGTTTCCGGACGCTGTTTTTCTTGGAGTAGAAGTGGAATCTCTCCTCGGTGTCACGGAGGTCTCGTCGCTCCCGACCAGAGTACCGGTTCGAAAGGGCCATAACTTTTGATCCGACCGTTGGATCACTATAAAATTTTCACAGGAGTTTCCGGACGCTGTTTTTCTTGGAGTAGAAGTGGAATCTCTCCTCGGTGTCCCGGAGGTCTCGTCGCTCCCGACCAGAGTACCGGTTCGAAAGGGCCATAACTTTTGATCCGACCGTTGGATCACTCTAAAATTTTCACAGGAGTTTCCGGACGCTGTTTTCCTTGGAGTAGAAGTGGAATCTCTCCTCGGTGTCCCGGAGGTCTCGTCGCCCCCGACCAGAGTACCGGTTCGAAAGGGCCATAACTTTTGATCCGACCGTTGGATCACTCTAAAATTTTCACAGGAGTTTCCGGACGCTGTTTTTCTTGGAGTAGAAGTGGAATCTCTCCTCGGTGTCCCGGAGGTCTCGTCGCTCCCGACCAGAGTACCGGTTCGAAAGGGCCATAACTTTTGATCCGAGCGTTGGATCACTCTAAAATTTTCACAGGAATTTCCGGACGCTGTTTTACTTGGAGTAGATGTGGAATCGCTCCACGGTGTCCCGGAGGTCTCGTCGCTCCCGACCAGAGTACCGGTTCGAAAGGGCCATAACTTTTGATCCGACCGTTGGATCACTCTAAAATTTTCACAGGAGTTTCCGGACGCTGTTTTCCTTGGAGTAGAAGTGGAATCTCTCCTCGGTGTCCCGGAGGTCTCGTCGCCCCCGACCAGAGTACCGGTTCGAAAGGGCCATAACTTTTGATCCGACCGTTGGATCACTCTAAAATTTTCACAGGAGTTTCCGGACGCTGTTTTCCTTGGAGTAGAAGTGGAATCTCTCCTCGGTGTCCCGGAGGTCTCGTCGCCCCCGACCAGAGTACCGGTTCGAAAGGGCCATAACTTTTGATCCGACCGTTGGATCACTCTAAAATTTTCACAGGAGTTTCCGGACGCTGTTTTTCTTGGAGTAGAAGTGGAATCTCTCCTCGGTGTCCCGGAGGTCTCGTCGCTCCCGACCAGAGTACCGGTTCGAAAGGGCCATAACTTTTGATCCGACCGTTGGATCACTCTAAAATTTTCACAGGAATTTCCGGACGCTGTTTTCCTTGGAGTAGAAGTGGAATCTCTCCTCGGTGTCCCGGAGGTCTCGTCGCTCCAGACCAGAGTACCTGTTCGAAAGGGCCATAACTTTTGATCCGACCGTTGGATCACTCTAAAATTTTCACAGGAGTTTCCGGACGCTGTTTTACTTGGAGTAGATGTGGAATCTCTCCTCGGTGTCCCGGAGGTGTCGTCGCCCCCGACCCGAGTACCGGTTTGAAAGGGCCTTAACTTTTGATCCGACCGTTGGATGACTCTAAACTTTTCACAGGAGTTTCCGGACGCTGTTTTCCTTGGAGTAGAAGTGGAATCTCTCCTCGGTGTCCCGGAGGTCTCGTCGCCCCCGACCAGAGTACCGGTTCGAAAGGGCCATAACTTTTGATCCGACCGTTGGATCACTCTAAAATTTTCACAGGAGTTTCCGGACGCTGATTTCCTTGGAGTAGAAGTGGAATCTCTCCTCGGTGTCCCGGATGTCTCGTCGCTCCCGACCAGAGTACCGGTTCGAAAGGGCCATAACTTTTGATCCGACCGTTGGATCACTCTAAAATTTTCACAGGAGTTTCCGGACGCTTTTTTTCTTGGAGTAGAAGTGGAATCTCTCCTCGGTGTCCCGGAGGTCTCGTCGCTCCCGACCAGAATACCGGTTCGAAAGGGCCATAACTTTTGATCCGACCGTTGGATCACTCTAAAATTTTCACAGGAGTTTCCGGACGCTGTTTTCCTTGGAGTAGAAGTGGAATCTCTCCTCGGTGTCCCGGAGGTCTCGTCGCTCCAGACCAGAGTACCTGTTCGAAAGGGCCATAACTTTTGATCCGACCGTTGGATCACTCTAAAATTTTCACAGGAGTTTCCGGACGCTGTTTTACTTGGAGTAGATGTGGAATCTCTCCTCGGTGTCCCGGAGGTGTCGTCGCCCCCGACCAGAGTACCGGTTTGAAAGGGCCTTAACTTTTGATCCGACCGTTGGATCACTCTAAAATTTTCACAGGAGTTTCCGGACGCTGTTTTCCTTGGAGTAGAAGTGGAATCTCTCCTCGGTGTCCCGGAGGTCTCGTCGCCCCCGACCAGAGTACCGGTTCGAAAGGGCCATAACTTTTGATCCGACAGTTGGATCACTCTAAAATTTTCACAGGAGTTTCCGGACGCTGATTTCCTTGGAGTAGAAGTGGAATCTCTCCTCGGTGTCCCGGATGTCTCGTCGCTCCCGACCAGAGTACCGGTTCGAAAGGGCCATAACTTTTGATCCGACCGTTGGATCACTCTAAAATTTTCACAGGAGTTTCCGGATGCTTTTTTTCTTGGAGTAGAAGTGGAATCTCTCCTCGGTGTCCCGGAGGTCTCGTCGCTCCCGACCAGAATACCGGGTCGAAAGGGGCATAACTTTTGATCCGACCGTTGGATCACTCTAAAATTTTCACAGGAGTTTCCGGACGCTTTTTTTCTTGGAGTAGAAGTGGAATCTCTCCTCGGTGTCCCGGAGGTCTCGTCGCTCCCGACCAGAATACCGGTTCGAAAGGGCCATAACTTTTGATCCGACCGTTGGATCACTCTAAAATTTTCACAGGAGTTTCCGGACGCTGTTTTTCTTGGAGTAGAAGTGGAATCTCTCCTCGGTGTCACGGAGGTCTCGTCGCTCCCGACCAGAGTACCGGTTCGAAAGGGCCATAACTTTTGATCCGACCGTTGGATCACTATAAAATTTTCACAGGAGTTTCCGGACGCTGTTTTTCTTGGAGTAGAAGTGGAATCTCTCCTCGGTGTCCCGGAGGTCTCGTCGCTCCCGACCAGAGTACCGGTTCGAAAGGGCCATAACTTTTGATCCGACCGTTGGATCACTCTAAAATTTTCACAGGAGTTTCCGGACGCTGTTTTCCTTGGAGTAGAAGTGGAATCTCTCCTCGGTGTCCCGGAGGTCTCGTCGCCCCCGACCAGAGTACCGGTTCGAAAGGGCCATAACTTTTGATCCGACCGTTGGATCACTCTAAAATTTTCACAGGAGTTTCCGGACGCTGTTTTTCTTGGAGTAGAAGTGGAATCTCTCCTCGGTGTCCCGGAGGTCTCGTCGCTCCCGACCAGAGTACCGGTTCGAAAGGGCCATAACTTTTGATCCGACCGTTGGATCACTCTAAAATTTTCACAGGAATTTCCGGACGCTGTTTTACTTGGAGTAGATGTGGAATCGCTCCACGGTGTCCCGGAGGTCTCGTCGCTCCCGACCAGAGTACCGGTTCGAAAGGGCCATAACTTTTGATCCGACCGTTGGATCACTCTAAAATTTTCACAGGAGTTTCCGGACGCTGTTTTCCTTGGAGTAGAAGTGGAATCTCTCCTCGGTGTCCCGGAGGTCTCGTCGCCCCCGACCAGAGTACCGGTTCGAAAGGGCCATAACTTTTGATCCGACCGTTGGATCACTCTAAAATTTTCACAGGAGTTTCCGGACGCTGTTTTCCTTGGAGTAGAAGTGGAATCTCTCCTCGGTGTCCCGGAGGTCTCGTCGCCCCCGACCAGAGTACCGGTTCGAAAGGGCCATAACTTTTGATCCGACCGTTGGATCACTCTAAAATTTTCACAGGAGTTTCCGGACGCTGTTTTTCTTGGAGTAGAAGTGGAATCTCTCCTCGGTGTCCCGGAGGTCTCGTCGCTCCCGACCAGAGTACCGGTTCGAAAGGGCCATAACTTTTGATCCGACCGTTGGATCACTCTAAAATTTTCACAGGAATTTCCGGACGCTGTTTTACTTGGAGTAGATGTGGAATCGCTCCACGGTGTCCCGGAGGTCTCGTCGCTCCCGACCAGAGTACCGGTTCGAAAGGGCCATAACTTTTGATCCGACCGTTGGATCACTCTAAAATTTTCACAGGAGTTTCCGGACGCTGTTTTCCTTGGAGTAGAAGTGGAATCTCTCCTCGGTGTCCCGGAGGTCTCGTCGCTCCCGACCAGAGTACCGGTTCGAAAGGGCCATAACTTTTGATCCGACCGTTGGATCACTCTAAAATTTTCACAGGAGTTTCCGGACGCTGTTTTCCTTGGAGTAGAAGTGGAATCTCTCCTCGGTGTCCCGGAGGTCTCGTCGCTCCCGACCAGAGTACCGGTTCGAAAGGGCCATAACTTTTGATCTGACCGTTGGATCACTCTAAAATTTTCAGAGGAGTTTCCGGACGCTGTTTTCCTTGGAGTAGAAGTGGAATCTCTCCTCGGTGTCCCGGAGGTCTCGTCGCCCCCGACCAGAGTACCGGTTTGAAAGGGCCATAACTTTTGATCCGACCGTTGGATCACTCTAAAATTTTCACAGGAGTTTTCGGACGCTGTTTTCCTTGGAGTAGAAGTGGAATCTCTCCTCGGTGTCCCGGAGGTCTCGTCGCCCCCGACCAGAGTACCGGTTCGAAAGGGCCATAACTTTTGATCCGACCGTTGGATCACTCTAAAATTTTCACAGGAGTTTCCGGACGCTGTTTTCCTTGGAGTAGAAGTGGAATCTCTCCTCGGTCTCCCGGAGGTCTCGTCGCTCCCGACCAGAGTACCGGTTCGAAAGGGCCATAACTTTTGATCCGACCGTTGGATCACTCTAAAATTTTCACAGGAGTTTCCGGACGCTGTTTTCCTTGGAGTAGAAGTGGAATCTCTCCTCGATGTCCCGGAGGTCTCGTCGCTCCCGACCAGAGTACCGGTTCGAAAGGGCCATAACTTTTGATCCGACCGTTGGATCACTCTAAAATTTTCACAGGAGTTTCCGGACGCTGTTTTCCTTGGAGTAGAAGTGGAATCTCTCCTCGGTGTCCCGGAGGTCTCGTCGCCCCCGACCAGAGTACCGGTTCGAAAGGGCCATAACTTTTGATCCGACCGTTGGATCACTCTAAAATTTTCACAGGAGTTTCCGGACGCTGTTTTCCTTGGAGTAGAAGTGGAATCTCTCCTCGGTGTCCCGGAGGTCTCGTCGCCCCCGACCAGAGTACCGGTTCGAAAGGGCCATAACTTTTGATCCGACCGTTGGATCACTCTAAAATTTTCACAGGAGTTTCCGGACGCTGTTTTTCTTGGAGTAGAAGTGGAATCTCTCCTCGGTGTCCCGGAGGTCTCGTCGCTCCCGACCAGAGTACCGGTTCGAAAGGGCCATAACTTTTGATCCGACCGTTGGATCACTCTAAAATTTTCACAGGAATTTCCGGACGCTGTTTTACTTGGAGTAGATGTGGAATCGCTCCACGGTGTCCCGGAGGTCTCGTCGCTCCCGACCAGAGTACCGGTTCGAAAGGGCCATAACTTTTGATCCGACCGTTGGATCACTCTAAAATTTTCACAGGAGTTTCCGGACGCTGTTTTCCTTGGAGTAGAAGTGGAATCTCTCCTCGGTGTCCCGGAGGTCTCGTCGCCCCCGACCAGAGTACCGGTTCGAAAGGGCCATAACTTTTGATCCGACCGTTGGATCACTCTAAAATTTTCACAGGAGTTTCCGGACGCTGTTTTCCTTGGAGTAGAAGTGGAATCTCTCCTCGGTGTCCCGGAGGTCTCGTCGCCCCCGACCAGAGTACCGGTTCGAAAGGGCCATAACTTTTGATCCGACCGTTGGATCACTCTAAAATTTTCACAGGAGTTTCCGGACGCTGTTTTTCTTGGAGTAGAAGTGGAATCTCTCCTCGGTGTCCCGGAGGTCTCGTCGCTCCCGACCAGAGTACCGGTTCGAAAGGGCCATAACTTTTGATCCGACCGTTGGATCACTCTAAAATTTTCACAGGAATTTCCGGACGCTGTTTTACTTGGAGTAGATGTGGAATCGCTCCACGGTGTCCCGGAGGTCTCGTCGCTCCCGACCAGAGTACCGGTTCGAAAGGGCCATAACTTTTGATCCGACCGTTGGATCACTCTAAAATTTTCACAGGAGTTTCCGGACGCTGTTTTCCTTGGAGTAGAAGTGGAATCTCTCCTCGGTGTCCCGGAGGTCTCGTCGCTCCCGACCAGAGTACCGGTTCGAAAGGGCCATAACTTTTGATCCGACCGTTGGATCACTCTAAAATTTTCACAGGAGTTTCCGGACGCTGTTTTCCTTGGAGTAGAAGTGGAATCTCTCCTCGGTGTCCCGGAGGTCTCGTCGCTCCCGACCAGAGTACCGGTTCGAAAGGGCCATAACTTTTGATCTGACCGTTGGATCACTCTAAAATTTTCAGAGGAGTTTCCGGACGCTGTTTTCCTTGGAGTAGAAGTGGAATCTCTCCTCGGTGTCCCGGAGGTCTCGTCGCCCCCGACCAGAGTACCGGTTTGAAAGGGCCATAACTTTTGATCCGACCGTTGGATCACTCTAAAATTTTCACAGGAGTTTTCGGACGCTGTTTTCCTTGGAGTAGAAGTGGAATCTCTCCTCGGTGTCCCGGAGGTCTCGTCGCCCCCGACCAGAGTACCGGTTCGAAAGGGCCATAACTTTTGATCCGACCGTTGGATCACTCTAAAATTTTCACAGGAGTTTCCGGACGCTGTTTTCCTTGGAGTAGAAGTGGAATCTCTCCTCGGTCTCCCGGAGGTCTCGTCGCTCCCGACCAGAGTACCGGTTCGAAAGGGCCATAACTTTTGATCCGACCGTTGGATCACTCTAAAATTTTCACAGGAGTTTCCGGACACTGTTTTCCTTGGAGTAGAAGTGGAATCTCTCCTCGATGTCCCGGAGGTCTCGTCGCTCCCGACCAGAGTACCGGTTCGAAAGGGCCATAACTTTTGATCCGACCGTTGGATCACTCTAAAATTTTCACAGGAGTTTCCGGACGCTGTTTTCCTTGGAGTAGAAGTGGAATCTCTCCTCGGTGTCCCGGAGGTCTCGTCGCCCCCGACCAGAGTACCGGTTCGAAAGGGCCATAACTTTTGATCCGACCGTTGGATCACTCTAAAATTTTCACAGGAGTTTCCGGACGCTGTTTTCCTTGGAGTAGAAGTGGAATCTCTCCTCGGTGTCCCGGAGGTCTCGTCGCCCCCGACCAGAGTACCGGTTCGAAAGGGCCATAACTTTTGATCCGACCGTTGGATCACTCTAAAATTTTCACAGGAGTTTCCGGACGCTGTTTTCCTTGGAGTAGAAGTGGAATCTCTCCTCGGTCTCCCGGAGGTCTCGTCGCTCCCGACCAGAGTACCGGTTCGAAAGGGCCATAACTTTTGATCCGACCGTTGGATCACTCTAAAATTTTCACAGGAGTTTCCGGACGCTGTTTTCCTTGGAGTAGAAGTGGAATCTCTCCTCGGTGTCCCGGAGGTCTCGTCGCTCCCGACCAGAGTACCGGTTCGAAAGGGCCATAACTTTTGATCCGACCGTTGGATCACTCTAAAATTTTCACAGGAGTTTCCGGACGCTGTTTTTCTTGGAGTAGAAGTGGAATCTCTCCTCGGTGTCCCGGAGGTCTCGTCGCTCCCGACCAGAGTACCGGTTCGAAAGGGCCATAACTTTGGATCCGACCGTTGGATCACTCTAAAATTTTCACAGGAGTTTCCGGACGTTGTTTTCCTTGGAGTAGAAATGGAATCTCTCCTCGGTGTCCCGAATGTCTCGTTGCTCCCGACCAGAGTACCGGTTCGAAAGGGCCATAACTTTTGATCCGACCGTTGGATCACTCTAAAATTTTCACAGGAGTTTCCGGACGCTGTTTTGCTTGGAGTAGAAGTGGAATCTCTCCTCGGTGTCCCGGAGGTCTCGTCGCTCCCGACCAGAGTACCGGTTCGAAAGGGCCATAACTTTTGATCCAACCGTTGGATCACTCTAAAATTTTCACAGGAGTTTCCGGACGCTGTTTTCCTTGGAGTAGAAGTGGAATCTCTCCTCGGTGTCCCGGAGGTCTCGTCGCCCCCGACCAGAGTACCGGTTCGAAAGGGCCATAACTTTTGATCCGACCGTTGGATCACTCTAAAATTTTCACAGGAGTTTCCGGACGCTGTTTTTCTTGGAGTAGAAGTGGAATCTCTCCTCGGTGTCCCGGAGGTCTCGTCGCTCCCGACCAGAGTACCGGTTCGAAAGGGCCATAACTTTTGATCCGACCGTTGGATCACTCTAAAATTTTCACAGGAATTTCCGGACGCTGTTTTACTTGGAGTAGATGTGGAAACGCTCGACGGTGTCCCGGAGGTCTCGTCGCTCCCGACCAGAGTACCGGTTCGAAAGGGCCATAACTTTTGATCCGACCGTTGGATCACTCTAAAATTTTCACAGGAGTTTCCGGACGCTGTTTTCCTTGGAGTAGAAGTGGAATCTCTCCTCGGTGTCCCGGAGGTCTCGTCGCCCCCGACCAGAGTACTGGTTCGAAAGGGCCATAACTTTTGATCCGACCGTTGGATCACTCTAAAATTTTCACAGGAGTTTCCGAACGCTGTTTTCCTTGGAGTAGAAGTGGAATCTCTCCTCGGTGTCCCGGAGGTCTCGTCGCTCCCGACCAGAGTACCGGTTCGAAAGGGCCATAACTTTTGATCCGACCGTTGGATCACTCTAAAATTTTCACAGGAGTTTCCGGACGCTGTTTTCCTTGGAGTAGAAGTGGAATCTCTCCTCGGTGTCCCGGAGGTCTCGTCGCTCCCGACCAGAGTACCGGTTCGAAAGGGCCATAACTTTTGATCCGACCGTTGGATCACTCTAAAATTTTCACAGGAGTTTCCGGACGTTGTTTTCCTTGAAGTAGAAATGGAATCTCTCCTCAGTGTCCCGGATGTCTCGTCGCTCCCGACCAGAGTACCGGTTCGAAAGGGCCATAACTTTGGATCCGACCGTTGGATCACTCTAAAATTTTCACAGGAGTTTCCGGACGTTGTTTTCCTTGGAGTAGAAATGGAATCTCTCCTCGGTGTCCCGAATGTCTCGTTGCTCCCGACCAGAGTACCGGTTCGAAAGGGCCATAACTTTTGATCCGACCGTTGGATCACTCTAAAATTTTCACAGGAGTTTCCGGACGCTGTTTTGCTTGGAGTAGAAGTGGAATCTCTCCTCGGTGTCCCGGAGGTCTCGTCGCTCCCGACCAGAGTACCGTTTCGAAAGGGCCATAACTTTTGATCCAACCGTTGGATCACTCTAAAATTTTCACAGGAGTTTCCGGACGCTGTTTTCCTTGGAGTAGAAGTGGAATCTCTCCTCGGTGTCCCGGAGGTCTCGTCGCCCCCGACCAGAGTACCGGTTCGAAAGGGCCATAACTTTTGATCCGACCGTTGGATCACTCTAAAATTTTCACAGGAGTTTCCGGACGCTGTTTTTCTTGGAGTAGAAGTGGAATCTCTCCTCGGTGTCCCGGAGGTCTCGTCGCTCCCGACCAGAGTACCGGTTCGAAAGGGCCATAACTTTTGATCCGACCGTTGGATCACTCTAAAATTTTCACAGGAATTTCCGGACGCTGTTTTACTTGGAGTAGATGTGGAAACGCTCGACGGTGTCCCGGAGGTCTCGTCGCTCCCGACCAGAGTACCGGTTCGAAAGGGCCATAACTTTTGATCCGACCGTTGGATCACTCTAAAATTTTCACAGGAGTTTCCGGACGCTGTTTTCCTTGGAGTAGAAGTGGAATCTCTCCTCGGTGTCCCGGAGGTCTCGTCGCTCCCGACCAGAGTACCGGTTCGAAAGGGCCATAACTTTTGATCCGACCGTTGGATCACTCTAAAATTTTCACAGGAGTTTCCGAACGCTGTTTTCCTTGGAGTAGAAGTGGAATCGCTCCTCGGTGTCCCGGAGGTCTCGTCGTTCCCGACCAGAGTACCGGTTCGAAAGGGACATAACTTTTGATCCGACCGTTGGATCACTCTAAAATTTTCACAGGAGTTTCCGGACGCTGTTTTCCTTGGAGTAGAAATGGAATCTCTCCTCAGTGTCCCGGAGGTCTCGTCGCTCCCGACCAGAGTACCGGTTCGCAAGGGCCATAACTTTTGATCCGACCGTTGGATCACTCTAAAATTTTCACAGGAGTTTCCGGACGCTGTTTTCCTTGGAGTAGAAGTGGAATCTCTCCTCGGTGTCCCGGAGGTCTCGTCGCCCCCGACCAGAGTACTGGTTCGAAAGGGCCATAACTTTTGATCCGACCGTTGGATCACTCTAAAATTTTCACAGGAGTTTCCGAACGCTGTTTTCCTTGGAGTAGAAGTGGAATCTCTCCTCGGTGTCCCGGAGGTCTCGTCGCTCCCGACCAGAGTACCGGTTCGAAAGGGCCATAACATTTGATCCGACCGTTGGATCACTCTAAAATTTTCACAGGAGTTTCCGGACGTTGTTTTCCTTGGAGTAGAAATGGAATCTCTCCTCCGTGTCCCGGATGTCTCGTCGCTCCCGACCAGAGTACCGGTTCGAAAGGGCCATAACTTTTGATCCGACCGTTGGATCACTCTAAAATTTTCACAGGAGTTTCCGGACGCTGTTTTTCTTGGAGTAGAAGTGGAATCTCTCCTCGGTGTCCCGGAGGTCTCGTCGCTCCCGACCAGAGTACCGGTTCGAAAGGTCCATAACTTTTGATCCGACCGTTGGATCACTCTAAAATTTTCACAGGAGTTTCCGGACGCTGTTTTCCTTGGAGTAGAAGTGGAATCTCTCCTCGGTGTCCCGGATGTCTCGTCGCTCCCGACCAGAGTACCGGTTCGAAAGGGCCATAACTTTTGATCCGACCGTTGGATCACTCTAAAATTTTCACAGGAGTTTCCGGACGCTGTTTTTCTTGGAGTAGAAGTGGAATCTCTCCTCGGTGTCCCAAGGGTCTCGTCGCTCCCGACCAGAGTACCGGTTCGAAAGGGCCATAACTTTGGATCCGACCGTTGGATCACTCTAAAATTTTCACAGGAGTTTCCGGACGTTGTTTTCCTTGGAGTAGAAATGGAATCTCTCCTCGGTGTCCCGAATGTCTCGTCGCTCCCGACCAGAGTACCGGTTCGAAAGGGCCATAACTTTTGATCCGACCGTTGGATCACTCTAAAATTTTCACAGGAGTTTCCGGACGCTGTTTTTCTTGGAGTAGAAGTGGAATCTCTCCTCGGTGTCCCGGAGGTCTCGTCGCTCCCGACCAGAGTACCGGTGCGAAAGGGCCATAACTTTTGATCCGACCGTTGGATCACTCTAAAATTTTCACAGGAGTTTCCGGACGCTGTTTTCCTTGGAGTAGAAGTGGAATCTCTCCTCGGTGTCCCGGATGTCTCGTCGCTCCCGACCAGAGTACCGGTTCGAAAGGGCCATAACTTTTGATCCGACCGTTGGATCACTCTAAAATTTTCACAGGAGTTTCCGGACGCTGTTTTCCTTGGAGTAGAAGTGGAATCTCTCCTCGGTGTCCCGGAGGTCTCGTCGCTCCCGACCAGAGTACCGGTTCGAAAAGGCCATAACTTTGGATCCGACCGTTGGATCACTCTAAAATTTTCACAGGAGTTTCCGGACGTTGTTTTCCTTGGAGTAGAAATGGAATCTCTCCTCCGTGTCCCGGATGTCTCGTCGCTCCCGACCAGAGTACCGGTTCGAAAGGGCCATAACTTTTGATCCGACCGTTGGATCACTCTAAAATTTTCACAGGAGTTTCCGGACGCTGTTTTTCTTGGAGTAGAAGTGGAATCTCTCCTCGGTGTCCCGGAGGTCTCGTCGCTCCCGACCAGAGTACCGGTGCGAAAGGGCCATAACTTTTGATCCGACCGTTGGATCACTCTAAAATTTTCACAGGAGTTTCCGGACGCTGTTTTTCTTGGAGTAGAAGTGGAATCTCTCCTCGGTGTCCCGGAGGTCTCGTCGCTCCCGACCAGAGTACCGGTTCGAAAGGGCCATAACTTTTGATCCGACCGTTGGATCACTCTAAAATTTTCACAGGAGTTTCCGGACGCTGTTTTTCTTGGAGTAGAAGTGGAATCTCTCCTCGGTGTCCCGGAGGTCTCGTCGCTCCCGACCAGAGTACCCGTTCGAAAGGGCCATAACTTTTGATCCGACCGTTGGATCACTCTAAAATTTTCACAGGAGTTTCTGGACGCTGTTTTCCTTGGAGTAGAAGTGGAATCTCTCCTCGGTGTCCCGGAGGTCTCGTCGCTCCCGACCAGAGTACCGGTTCGAAAGGGCCATAACTTTTGATCCGACCGTTGGATCACTCTAAAATTTTCACAGGAGTTTCCGGACGTTGTTTTCCTTGGAGTAGAAATGGAATCTCTCCTCCGTGTCCCGGATGTCTCGTCGCTCCCGACCAGAGTACCGGTTCGAAAGGGCCATAACTTTTGATCCGACCGTTGGATCACTCTAAAATTTTCACAGGAGTTTCCGGACGCTGTTTTTCTTGGAGTAGAAGTGGAATCTCTCCTCGGTGTCCCGGAGGTCTCGTCGCTCCCGACCAGAGTACCGGTTCGAAAGGTCCATAACTTTTGATCCGACCGTTGGATCACTCTAAAATTTTCACAGGAGTTTCCGGACGCTGTTTTCCTTGGAGTAGAAGTGGAATCTCTCCTCGGTGTCCCGGATGTCTCGTCGCTCCCGACCAGAGTACCGGTTCGAAAGGGCCATAACTTTTGATCCGACCGTTGGATCACTCTAAAATTTTCACAGGAGTTTCCGGACGCTGTTTTTCTTGGAGTAGAAGTGGAATCTCTCCTCGGTGTCCCGGAGGTCTCGTCGCTCCCGACCAGAGTACCGGTTCGAAAGGGCCATAACTTTGGATCCGACCGTTGGATCACTCTAAAATTTTCACAGGAGTTTCCAGACGTTGTTTTCCTTGGAGTAGAAATGGAATCTCTCCTCGGTGTCCCGAATGTCTCGTCGCTCCCGACCAGAGTACCGGTTCGAAAGGGCCATAACTTTTGCTCCGACCGTTGGATCACTCTAAAATTTTCACAGGAGTTTCCGGACGCTGTTTTTCTTGGAGTAGAAGTGGAATCTCTCCTCGGTGTCCCGGAGGTCTCGTCGCTCCCGACCAGAGTACCGATGCGAAAGGGCCATAACTTTTGATCCGACCGTTGGATCACTCTAAAATTTTCACAGGAGTTTCCGGACGCTGTTTTCCTTGGAGTAGAAGTGGAATCTCTCCTCGGTGTCCCGGAGGTCTCGTCGCTCCCGACCAGAGTACCGGTTCGAAAGGGCCATAACTTTTGATCCGACCGTTGGATCACTCTAAAATTTTCACAGGAGTTTCCGGACGCTGTTTTCCTTGGAGTAGAAGTGGAATCTCTCCTCGGTGTCCCGGAGGTCTCGTCGCTCCCGACCAGAGTACCGGTTCGAAAAGGCCATAACTTTGGATCCGACCGTTGGATCACTCTAAAATTTTCACAGGAGTTTCCGGACGTTGTTTTCCTTGGTGTAGAAATGGAATCTCTCCTCCGTGTCCCGGATGTCTCGTCGCTCCCGACCAGAGTACCGGTTCGAAAGGGCCATAACTTTTGATCCGACCGTTGGATCACTCTAAAATTTTCACAGGAGTTTCCGGACGCTGTTTTTCTTGGAGTAGAAGTGGAATCTCTCCTCGGTGTCCCGGAGGTCTCGTCGCTCCCGACCAGAGTACCGGTTCGAAAGGGCCATAACTTTTGATCCGACCGTTGGATCACTCTAAAATTTTCACAGGAGTTTCTGGACGCTGTTTTCCTTGGAGTAGAAGTGGAATCTCTCCTCGGTGTCCCGGAGGTCTCGTCGCTCCCGACCAGAGTACCGGTTCGAAAGGGCCATAACTTTGGATCCGACCGTTGGATCACTCTAAAATTTTCACAGGAGTTTCCAGACGTTGTTTTCCTTGGAGTAGAAATGGAATCTCTCCTCGGTGTCCCGAATGTCTCGTCGCTCCCGACCAGAGTACCGGTTCGAAAGGGCCATAACTTTTGATCCGACCGTTGGATCACTCTAAAATTTTCACAGGAGTTTGCGGACGCTGTTTTTCTTGGAGTAGAAGTGGAATCTCTCCTCGGTGTCCCGGAGGTCTCGTCGCTCCCGACCAGAGTACCGATGCGAAAGGGCCATAACTTTTGATCCGACCGTTGGATCACTCTAAAATTTTCACAGGAGTTTCCGGACGCTGTTTTCCTTGGAGTAGAAGTGGAATCTCTCCTCGGTGTCCCGGAGGTCTCGTCGCTCCCGACCAGAGTACCGGTTCGAAAGGGCCATAACTTTTGATCCGACCGTTGGATCACTCTAAAATTTTCACAGGAGTTTCCGGACGCTGTTTTACTTGGAGTAGAAGTGGAATCTCTCCTCGGTGTCCCGGAGGTCTCGTCGCTCCCGACCAGAGTACCGGTTCGAAAAGGCCATAACTTTCGATCCGACCGTTGGATCACTCTAAAATTTTCACAGGAGTTTCCGGACGCTGTTTTTCTTGGAGTAGAAGTGGAATCTCTCCTCGATGTACCGGAGGTCTCGTCGCTCCCGACCAGAGTACCGGTTCGAAAGGGCCATAACTTTTGATCCGACCGTTGGATCACTCTAAAATTTTCACAGGAGTTTCTGGACGCTGTTTTCCTTGGAGTAGAAGTGGAATCTCTCCTCGGTGTCCCGGAGGTCTCGTCGCTCCCGACCAGAGTACCGGTTCGAAAGGGCCATAACTTTTGATCCGACCGTTGGATCACTCTAAAATTTTCACAGGAGTTTCCGGACGTTGTTTTCCTTGGAGTAGAAATGGAATCTCTCCTCCGTGTCCCGGATGTCTCGTCGCTCCCGACCAGAGTACCGGTTCGAAAGGGCCATAACTTTTGATCCGACCGTTGGAGCACTCTAAAATTTTCACAGGAGTTTCCGGACGCTGTTTTTCTTGGAGTAGAAGTGGAATCTCTCCTCGGTGTCCCGGAGGTCTCGTCGCTCCCGACCAGAGTACCGGTTCGAAAGGTCCATAACTTTTGATCCGACCGTTGGATCACTCTAAAATTTTCACAGGAGTTTCCGGACGCTGTTTTCCTTGGAGTAGAAGTGGAATCTCTCCTCGGTGTCCCGGATGTCTCGTCGCTCCCGACCAGAGTACCGGTTCGAAAGGGCCATAACTTTTGATCCGACCGTTGGATCACTCTAAAATTTTCACAGGAGTTTCCGGACGCTGTTTTTCTTGGAGTAGAAGTGGAATCTCTCCTCGGTGTCCCGGAGGTCTCGTCGCTCCCGACCAGAGTACCGGTTCGAAAGGGCCATAACTTTGGATCCGACCGTTGGATCACTCTAAAATTTTCACAGGAGTTTCCAGACGTTGTTTTCCTTGGAGTAGAAATGGAATCTCTCCTCGGTGTCCCGAATGTCTCGTCGCTCCCGACCAGAGTACCGGTTCGAAAGGGCCATAACTTTTGATCCGACCGTTGGATCACTCTAAAATTTTCACAGGAGTTTCCGGACGCTGTTTTTCTTGGAGTAGAAGTGGAATCTCTCCTCGGTGTCCCGGAGGTCTCGTCGCTCCCGACCAGAGTACCGATGCGAAAGGGCCATAACTTTTGATCCGACCGTTGGATCACTCTAAAATTTTCACAGGAGTTTCCGGACGCTGTTTTCCTTGGAGTAGAAGTGGAATCTCTCCTCGGTGTCCCGGAGGTCTCGTCGCTCCCGACCAGAGTACCGGTTCGAAAGGGCCATAACTTTTGATCCGACCGTTGGATCACTCTAAAATTTTCACAGGAGTTTCCGGACGCTGTTTTCCTTGGAGTAGAAGTGGAATCTCTCCTCGGTGTCCCGGAGGTCTCGTCGCTCCCGACCAGAGTACCGGTTCGAAAAGGCCATAACTTTGGATCCGACCGTTGGATCACTCTAAAATTTTCACAGGAGTTTCCGGACGTTGTTTTCCTTGGAGTAGAAATGGAATCTCTCCTCCGTGTCCCGGATGTCTCGTCGCTCCCGACCAGAGTACCGGTTCGAAAGGGCCATAACTTTTGATCCGACCGTTGGATCACTCTAAAATTTTCACAGGAGTTTCCGGACGCTGTTTTTCTTGGAGTAGAAGTGGAATCTCTCCTCGGTGTCCCGGAGGTCTCGTCGCTCCCGACCAGAGTACCGGTTCGAAAGGGCCATAACTTTTGATCCGACCGTTGGATCACTCTAAAATTTTCACAGGAGTTTCTGGACGCTGTTTTCCTTGGAGTAGAAGTGGAATCTCTCCTCGGTGTCCCGGAGGTCTCGTCGCTCCCGACCAGAGTACCGGTTCGAAAGGGCCATAACTTTTGATCCGACCGTTGGATCACTCTAAAATTTTCACAGGAGTTTCCGGACGCTGTTTTCCTTGGAGTAGAAGTGGAATCTCTCCTCGGTGTCCCGGAGGTCTCGTCGCTCCCGACCAGAGTACCGGTTCGAAAAGGCCATAACTTTGGATCCGACCGTTGGATCACTCTAAAATTTTCACAGGAGTTTCCGGACGTTGTTTTCCTTAGAGTAGAAATGGAATCTCTCCTCGGTGTCCCGAATGTCTCGTCGCTCCCGACCAGAGTACCGGTTCGAAAGGGCCATAACTTTTGATCCGACCGTTGGATCACTCTAAAATTTTCACAGGAGTTTCCGGACGTTGTTTTCCTTGGAGTAGAAATGGAATCTCTCCTCGGTGTCCCGGAGGTCTCGTCGCTCCCGACCAGAGTACCGGTTCGAAAGGGCCATAACTTTGGATCCGACCGTTGGATCACTCTAAAATTTTCACAGGAGTTTCCGGACGTTGTTTTCCTTGGAGTAGAAATGGAATCTCTCCTCGGTGTCCCGAATGTCTCGTCGCTCCCGACCAGAGTACCGGTTCGAAAGGGCCATAACTTTTGATCCGACCGTTGGATCACTCTAAAATTTTCACAGGAGTTTCCGGACGTTGTTTTCCTTGGAGTAGAAATGGAATCTCTCCTCGGTGTCCCGCATGTCTCGTCGCTCCCGACCAGAGTACCGGTTCGAAAGGGCCATAACTTTTGATCCGACCGTTGGATCACTCTAAAATTTTCACAGGAGTTTCCGGACGCTGTTTTTCTTGGAGTAGAAGTGGAATCTCTCCTCCGTGTCCCGGATGTCTCGTCGCTCCCGACCAGAGTACCGGTTCGAAAGGGCCATAACTTTTGATCCGACCGTTGGATCACTCTAAAATTTTCACAGGAGTTTCCGGACGCTGTTTTTCTTGGAGTAGAAGTGGAATCTCTCCTCGGTGTCCCGGAGGTCTCGTCGCTCCCGACCAGAGTACCGGTTCGAAAGGGCCATAACTTTTGATCCGACCGTTGGATCACTCTAAAATTTTCACAGGAGTTTCTGGACGCTGTTTTCCTTGGAGTAGAAGTGGAATCTCTCCTCGGTGTCCCGGAGGTCTCGTCGCTCCCGACCAGAGTACCGGTTCGAAAGGGCCATAACTTTTGATCCGACCGTTGGATCACTCTAAAATTTTCACAGGAGTTTCCGGACGCTGTTTTTCTTGGAGTAGAAGTGGAATCTCTCCTCGGTGTCCCGGAGGTCTCGTCGCTCCCGACCAGAGTACCGGTTCGAAAGGGCCATAACTTTTGATCCGACCGTTGGATCACTCTAAAATTTTCACAGGAGTTTCCGGACGCTGTTTTCCTTGGAGTAGAAGTGGAATCTCTCCTCGGTGTCCCGGAGGTCTCGTCGCTCCCGACCAGAGTACCGGTTCGAAAGGGCCATAACTTTTGATCCGACCGTTGGATCACTCTAAAATTTTCACAGGAGTTTCTGGACGCTGTTTTCCTTGGAGTAGAAGTGGAATCTCTCCTCGGTGTCCCGGAGGTCTCGTCGCTCCCGACCAGAGTACCGGTTCGAAAGGGCCATAACTTTTGATCCGACCGTTGGATCACTCTAAAATTTTCACAGGAGTTTCCGGACGCTGTTTTTCTTGGAGTAGAAGTGGAATCTCTCCTCGGTGTCCCGGAGGTCTCGTCGCTCCCGACCAGAGTACCGGTTCGAAAAGGCCATAACTTTGGATCCGACCGTTGGATCACTCTAAAATTTTCACAGGAGTTTCCGGACGTTGTTTTCCTTAGAGTAGAAATGGAATCTCTCCTCGGTGTCCCGAATGTCTCGTCGCTCCCGACCAGAGTACCGGTTCGAAAGGGCCATAACTTTTGATCCGACCGTTGGATCACTCTAAAATTTTCACAGGAGTTTCCGGACGTTGTTTTCCTTGGAGTAGAAATGGAATCTCTCCTCGGTGTCCCGGAGGTCTCGTCGCTCCCGACCAGAGTACCGGTTCGAAAGGGCCATAACTTTGGATCCGACCGTTGGATCACTCTAAAATTTTCACAGGAGTTTCCGGACGTTGTTTTCCTTGGAGTAGAAATGGAATCTCTCCTCGGTGTCCCGAATGTCTCGTCGCTCCCGACCAGAGTACCGGTTCGAAAGGGCCATAACTTTTGATCCGACCGTTGGATCACTCTAAAATTTTCACAGGAGTTTCCGGACGTTGTTTTCCTTGGAGTAGAAATGGAATCTCTCCTCGGTGTCCCGCATGTCTCGTCGCTCCCGACCAGAGTACCGGTTCGAAAGGGCCATAACTTTTGATCCGACCGTTGGATCACTCTAAAATTTTCACAGGAGTTTCCGGACGCTGTTTTTCTTGGAGTAGAAGTGGAATCTCTCCTCCGTGTCCCGGATGTCTCGTCGCTCCCGACCAGAGTACCGGTTCGAAAGGGCCATAACTTTTGATCCGACCGTTGGATCACTCTAAAATTTTCACAGGAGTTTCCGGACGCTGTTTTTCTTGGAGTAGAAGTGGAATCTCTCCTCGGTGTCCCGGAGGTCTCGTCGCTCCCGACCAGAGTACCGGTTCGAAAGGGCCATAACTTTTGATCCGACCGTTGGATCACTCTAAAATTTTCACAGGAGTTTCTGGACGCTGTTTTCCTTGGAGTAGAAGTGGAATCTCTCCTCGGTGTCCCGGAGGTCTCGTCGCTCCCGACCAGAGTACCGGTTCGAAAGGGCCATAACTTTTGATCCGACCGTTGGATCACTCTAAAATTTTCACAGGAGTTTCCGGACGCTGTTTTTCTTGGAGTAGAAGTGGAATCTCTCCTCGGTGTCCCGGAGGTCTCGTCGCTCCCGACCAGAGTACCGGTTCGAAAGGGCCATAACTTTTGATCCGACCGTTGGATCACTCTAAAATTTTCACAGGAGTTTCCGGACGCTGTTTTCCTTGGAGTAGAAGTGGAATCTCTCCTCGGTGTCCCGGAGGTCTCGTCGCTCCCGACCAGAGTACCGGTTCGAAAGGGCCATAACTTTTGATCCGACCGTTGGATCACTCTAAAATTTTCACAGGAGTTTCCGGACGCTGTTTTCCTTGGAGTAGAAGTGGAATCTCTCCTCGGTGTCCCGGAGGTCTCGTCGCTCCCGACCAGAGTACCGGTTCGAAAAGGCCATAACTTTGGATCCGACCGTTGGATCACTCTAAAATTTTCACAGGAGTTTCCGGACGTTGTTTTCCTTAGAGTAGAAATGGAATCTCTCCTCGGTGTCCCGAATGTCTCGTCGCTCCCGACCAGAGTACCGGTTCGAAAGGGCCATAACTTTTGATCCGACCGTTGGATCACTCTAAAATTTTCACAGGAGTTTCCGGACGTTGTTTTCCTTGGAGTAGAAATGGAATCTCTCCTCGGTGTCTCGGAGGTCTCGTCGCTCCCGACCAGAGTACCGGTTCGAAAGGGCCATAACTTTGGATCCGACCGTTGGATCAGTCTAAAATTTTCACAGGAGTTTCCGGACGCTGTTTTCCTTGGAGTAGAAGTGGAATCTCTCCTCGGTGTCCCGGAGGTCTCGTCGCTCCCGACCAGAGTACCGGTTCGAAAGGGCCATAACTTTTGATCCGACCGTTGGATCACTCTAAAATTTTCACAGGAGTTTCCGGACGCTGTTTTTTTTGGAGTAGAAGTGGAATCTCTCCTCGGTGTCCCGGAGGTCTCGTCGCTCCCGACCAGAGTACCGGTTCGAAAGGGCCATAACTTTGGATCCGACCGTTGGATCACTCTAAAATTTTCACAGGAGTTTCCGGACGTTGTTTTCCTTAGAGTAGAAATGGAATCTCTCCTCGGTGTCCCGAATGTCTCGTCGCTCCCGACCAGAGTACCGGTTCGAAAGGGCCATAACTTTTGATCCGACCGTTGGATCACTCTAAAATTTTCACAGGAGTTTCCGGACGCTGTTTTTCTTGGAGTAGAAGTGGAATCTCTCCTCGGTGTCCCGGAGGTCTCGTCGCTCCCGACCAGAGTACCGGTTCGAAAGGGCCATAACTTTTGATCCGACCGTTGGATCACTCTAAAATTTTCACAGGAGTTTCCGGACGCTGTTTTCCTTGGAGTAGAAGTGGAATCTCTCCTCGGTGTCCCGGAGGTCTCGTCGCCCCCGACCAGAGTACCAGTTCGAAAGGGCCATAACTTTTGATCCGACCGTTGGATCACTCTAAAATTTTCACAGGAGTTTCCGGACGCTGTTTTTCTTGGAGTAGAAGTGGAATCTCTCCTCGGTGTCCCGGAGGTCTCGTCGCTCCCGACCAGAGTACCGGTTCGAAAGGGCCATAACTTTTGATCCGACCGTTGGATCACTCTAAAATTTTCACAGGAGTTTCCGGACGCTGTTTTACTTGGAGTAGATGTGGAATCGCACCACGGTGTCCCGGAGGTCTCGTCGCTCCCGACCAGAGTACCGGTTCGAAAGGGCCATAACTTTTGATCCGACCGTTGGATCACTCTAAAATTTTCACAGGAGTTTCCGGACGCTGTTTTCCTTGGAGTAGAAGTGGAATCTCTCCTCGGTGTCCCGGAGGTCTCGTCGCTCCCGACCAGAGTACCGGTTCGAAAGGGCCATAACTTTTGATCCGACCGTTGGATCACTCTAAAATTTTCACAGGAGTTTCCGGACGCTGTTTTCCTTGGAGTAGAAGTGGAATCTCTCCTCGGTGTCCCGGAGGTCTCGTCACCCCCGACCAGAGTACCGGTTCGAAAGGGCCATCACTTTTGATCCGACCGTTGGATCACTCTAAAATTTTCACAGGAGTTTCCGGACGCTGTTTTTCTTGGAGTAGAAGTGGAATCTCTCCTCGGTGTCCCGGAGGTCTCGTCGCTCCCGACCAGAGTACCGGTTCGAAAGGGCCATAACTTTTGATCCGACCGTTGGATCACTCTAAAATTTTCACAGGAGTTTCTGGACGCTGTTTTCCTTGGAGTAGAAGTGGAATCTCTCCTCGGTGTCCCGGAGGTCTCGTCGCTCCCGACCAGAGTACTGGTTCGAAAGGGCCATAACTTTTGATCCGACCGTTGGATCACTCTAAAATTTTCACAGGAGTTTCCGGACGCTGTTTTTCTTGGAGTAGAAGTGGAATCTCTCCTCGGTGTCCCGGAGGTCTCGTCGCTCCCGACCAGAGTACCGGTTCGAAAGGGCCATAACTTTTGATCCGACCGTTGGATCACTCTAAAATTTTCACAGGAGTTTCTGGACGCTGTTTTCCTTGGAGTAGAAGTGGAATCTCTCCTCGGTGTCCCGGAGGTCTCGTCGCTCCCGACCAGAGTACCGGTTCGAAAGGGCCATAACTTTTGATCCGACCGTTGGATCACTCTAAAATTTTCACAGGAGTTTCCGGACGCTGTTTTTCTTGGAGTAGAAGTGGAATCTCTCCTCGGTGTCCCGGAGGTCTCGTCGCTCCCGACCAGAGTACCGGTTCGAAAGGGCCATAACTTTTGATCCGACCGTTGGATCACTCTAAAATTTTCACAGGAGTTTCCGGACGCTGTTTTCCTTGGAGTAGAAGTGGAATCTCTCCTCGGTGTCCCGGAGGTCTCGTCGCTCCCGACCAGAGTACCGGTTCGAAAGGGCCATAACTTTTGATCCGACCGTTGGATCACTCTAAAATTTTCACAGGAGTTTCCGGACGCTGTTTTCCTTGGAGTAGAAGTGGAATCTCTCCTCGGTGTCCCGGAGGTCTCGTCGCTCCCGACCAGAGTACCGGTTCGAAAAGGCCATAACTTTGGATCCGACCGTTGGATCACTCTAAAATTTTCACAGGAGTTTCCGGACGTTGTTTTCCTTAGAGTAGAAATGGAATCTCTCCTCGGTGTCCCGAATGTCTCGTCGCTCCCGACCAGAGTACCGGTTCGAAAGGGCCATAACTTTTGATCCGACCGTTGGATCACTCTAAAATTTTCACAGGAGTTTCCGGACGTTGTTTTCCTTGGAGTAGAAATGGAATCTCTCCTCGGTGTCTCGGAGGTCTCGTCGCTCCCGACCAGAGTACCGGTTCGAAAGGGCCATAACTTTGGATCCGACCGTTGGATCAGTCTAAAATTTTCACAGGAGTTTCCGGACGTTGTTTTCCTTGGAGTAGAAATGGAATCTCTCCTCGGTGTCCCGAATGTCTCGTCGCTCCCGACCAGAGTACCGGTTCGAAAGGGCCATAACTTTTGATCCGACCGTTGGATCACTCTAAAATTTTCACAGGAGTTTCCGGACGCTGTTTTTCTTGGAGTAGAAGTGGAATCTCTCCTCGGTGTCCCGGAGGTCTCGTCGCTCCCGACCAGAGTACCGGTTCGAAAGGGCCATAACTTTTGATCCGACCGTTGGATCACTCTAAAATTTTCACAGGAGTTTCCGGACGCTGTTTTCCTTGGAGTAGAAGTGGAATCTCTCCTCGGTGTCCCGGAGGTCTCGTCGCTCCCGACCAGAGTACCGGTTCGAAAGGGCCATAACTTTTGATCCGACCGTTGGATCACTCTAAAATTTTCACAGGAGTTTCCGGACGCTGTTTTTTTTGGAGTAGAAGTGGAATCTCTCCTCGGTGTCCCGGAGGTCTCGTCGCTCCCGACCAGAGTACCGGTTCGAAAGGGCCATAACTTTGGATCCGACCGTTGGATCACTCTAAAATTTTCACAGGAGTTTCCGGACGCTGTTTTTCTTGGAGTAGAAGTGGAATCTCTCCTCGGTGTCCCGGAGGTCTCGTCGCTCCCGACCAGAGTACCGGTTCGAAAGGGCCATAACTTTTGATCCGACCGTTGGATCACTCTAAAATTTTCACAGGAGTTTCCGGACGCTGTTTTCCTTGGAGTAGAAGTGGAATCTCTCCTCGGTGTCCCGGAGGTCTCGTCGCCCCCGACCAGAGTACCAGTTCGAAAGGGCCATAACTTTTGATCCGACCGTTGGATCACTCTAAAATTTTCACAGGAGTTTCCGGACGCTGTTTTTCTTGGAGTAGAAGTGGAATCTCTCCTCGGTGTCCCGGAGGTCTCGTCGCTCCCGACCAGAGTACCGGTTCGAAAGGGCCATAACTTTTGATCCGACCGTTGGATCACTCTAAAATTTTCACAGGAGTTTCCGGACGCTGTTTTACTTGGAGTAGATGTGGAATCGCACCACGGTGTCCCGGAGGTCTCGTCGCTCCCGACCAGAGTACCGGTTCGAAAGGGCCATAACTTTTGATCCGACCGTTGGATCACTCTAAAATTTTCACAGGAGTTTCCGGACGCTGTTTTACTTGGAGTAGATGTGGAATCGCACCACGGTGTCCCGGAGGTCTCGTCGCTCCCGACCAGAGTACCGGTTCGAAAGGGCCATAACTTTTGATCCGACCGTTGGATCACTCTAAAATTTTCACAGGAGTTTCCGGACGCTGTTTTCCTTGGAGTAGAAGTGGAATCTCTCCTCGGTGTCCCGGAGGTCTCGTCGCTCCCGACCAGAGTACCGGTTCGAAAGGGCCATAACTTTTGATCCGACCGTTGGATCACTCTAAAATTTTCACAGGAGTTTCCGGACGCTGTTTTCCTTGGAGTAGAAGTGGAATCTCTCCTCGGTGTCCCGGAGGTCTCGTCACCCCCGACCAGAGTACCGGTTCGAAAGGGCCATCACTTTTGATCCGACCGTTGGATCACTCTAAAATTTTCACAGGAGTTTCCGGACGCTGTTTTCCTTGGAGTAGAAGTGGAATCTCTCCTCGGTGTCCCGGAGGTCTCGTCGCTCCCGACCAGAGTACCGGTTCGAAAGGGCCATAACTTTTGATCCGACCGTTGGATCACTCTAAAATTTTCACAGGAGTTTCCGGACGCTGTTTTTTTTGGAGTAGAAGTGGAATCTCTCCTCGGTGTCCCGGAGGTCTCGTCGCTCCCGACCAGAGTACCGGTTCGAAAGGGCCATAACTTTGGATCCGACCGTTGGATCACTCTAAAATTTTCACAGGAGTTTCCGGACGTTGTTTTCCTTGGAGTAGAAATGGAATCTCTCCTCGGTGTCCCGAATGTCTCGTCGCTCCCGACCAGAGTACCGGTTCGAAAGGGCCATAACTTTTGATCCGACCGTTGGATCACTCTAAAATTTTCACAGGAGTTTCCGGACGCTGTTTTTCTTGGAGTAGAAGTGGAATCTCTCCTCGGTGTCCCGGAGGTCTCGTCGCTCCCGACCAGAGTACCGGTTCGAAAGGGCCATAACTTTTGATCCGACCGTTGGATCACTCTAAAATTTTCACAGGAGTTTCCGGACGCTGTTTTCCTTGGAGTAGAAGTGGAATCTCTCCTCGGTGTCCCGGAGGTCTCGTCGCCCCCGACCAGAGTACCAGTTCGAAAGGGCCATAACTTTTGATCCGACCGTTGGATCACTCTAAAATTTTCACAGGAGTTTCCGGACGCTGTTTTTCTTGGAGTAGAAGTGGAATCTCTCCTCGGTGTCCCGGAGGTCTCGTCGCTCCCGACCAGAGTACCGGTTCGAAAGGGCCATAACTTTTGATCCGACCGTTGGATCACTCTAAAATTTTCACAGGAGTTTCCGGACGCTGTTTTACTTGGAGTAGATGTGGAATCGCACCACGGTGTCCCGGAGGTCTCGTCGCTCCCGACCAGAGTACCGGTTCGAAAGGGCCATAACTTTTGATCCGACCGTTGGATCACTCTAAAATTTTCACAGGAGTTTCCGGACGCTGTTTTCCTTGGAGTAGAAGTGGAATCTCTCCTCGGTGTCCCGGAGGTCTCGTCGCTCCCGACCAGAGTACCGGTTCGAAAGGGCCATAACTTTTGATCCGACCGTTGGATCACTCTAAAATTTTCACAGGAGTTTCCGGACGCTGTTTTCCTTGGAGTAGAAGTGGAATCTCTCCTCGGTGTCCCGGAGGTCTCGTCACCCCCGACCAGAGTACCGGTTCGAAAGGGCCATCACTTTTGATCCGACCGTTGGATCACTCTAAAATTTTCACAGGAGTTTCCGGACGCTGTTTTCCTTGGAGTAGAAGTGGAATCTCTCCTCGGTGTCCCGGAGGTCTCGTCGCTCCCGACCAGAGTACCGGTTCGAAAGGGCCATAACTTTTGATCCGACCGTTGGATCACTCTAAAATTTTCACAGGAGTTTCCGGACGCTGTTTTCCTTGGAGTAGAAGTGGAATCTCTCCTCGGTGTCCCGGAGGTCTCGTCGCTCCCGACCAGAGTACCGGTTCGAAAGGGCCATAACTTTTGATCCGACCGTTGGATCACTCTAAAATTTTCACAGGAGTTTCCGGACGCTGTTTTCCTTGGAGTAGAAGTGGAATCTCTCCTCGGTGTCCCGGAGGTCTCGTCGCCCTCGACCAGAGTACCGGTTCGAAAGGGCCATAACTTTTGATCCGACCGTTGGATCACTCTAAAATTTTCACAGGAGTTTCCGGACGCTGTTTTCCTTGGAGTAGAAGTGGAATCTCTCCTCGGTGTCCCGGAGGTCTCGTCGCTCCCGACCAGAGTACCGGTTCGAAAGGGCCATAACTTTTGATCCGACCGTTGGATCACTCTAAAATTTTCACAGGAGTTTCCGGACGCTGTTTTTCTTGGAGTAGAAGTGGAATCTCTCCTCGGTGTCCCGGAGGTCTCGTCGCTCCCGACCAGAGTACAGGTTCGACAGGGCCATAACTTTTGATCCGACCGTTGCATCACTCTAAAATTTTCACAGGAGTTTCCGGACGCTGTTTTCCTTGGAGTAGAAGTGGAATCTCTCCTCGGTGTCCCGGAGGTCTCGTCGCCCCCGACCAGAGTACCGGTTCGAAAGGGCCATAACTTTTGATCCGACCGTTGGATCACTCTAAAATTTTCACAGGAGTTTCCGGACGCAGTTTTCCTTGTAGTAGAAGTGGAATCTCTCCTCGGTGTCCCGGAGGTCTCGTCGCTCCCGACTAGAGTACCGGTTCGAAAAGGCCATAACTTTTGATCCGACCGTTGGATCACTCTAAAATTTTCACAGGAGTTTCCGGACGCTGATTTCCTTGGAGTAGAAATGGAATCTCTCCTCGGTGTCCCGGATGTCTCGTCGCTCCCGACCAGAGTACCGGTTCGAAACGGCCATAACTTTTGATCCGACCGTTGGATCACTCTAAAATTTTCACAGGAGTTTCCGGACGCTGTTTTTCTTGGAGTAGAAGTGGAATCTCTCCTCGGTGTCCCGGAGGTCTCGTCGCTCCCGACCAGAGTACCGGTTCGACAGGGCCATAACTTTTGATCCGACCGTTGGATCACTCTAAAATTTTCACAGGAGTTTCCGGACGCTGTTTTCCTTGGAGTAGAAGTGGAATCTCTCCTCGGTGTCCCGGAGGTCTCGTCGCTCCCGACTAGAGTACCGGTTCGAAAAGGCCATAACTTTTGATCCGACCGTTGGATCACTCTAAAATTTTCACAGGAGTTTCCGGACGCTGATTTCCTTGGAGTAGAAATGGAATCTCTCCTCGGTGTCCCGGATGTCTCGTCGCTCCCGACCAGAGTACCGGTTCGAAACGGCCATAACTTTTGATCCGACCGTTGGATCACTCTAAAATTTTCACAGGAGTTTCCGGACGCTGTTTTTCTTGGAGTAGAAGTGGAATCTCTCCTCGGTGTCCCGGAGGTCTCGTCGCTCCCGACCAGAGTACCGGTTCGACAGGGCCATAACTTTTGATCCGACCGTTGGATCACTCTAAAATTTTCACAGGAGTTTCCGGACGCTGTTTTCCTTGGAGTAGAAGTGGAATCTCTCCTCGGTGTCCCGGAGGTCTCGTCGCTCCCGACCAGAGTACCGGTTCGAAAGGGCCATAACTTTTGATCCGACCGTTGGATCACTCTAAAATTTTCACAGGAGTTTCCGGACGCAGTTTTCCTTGTAGTAGAAGTGGAATCTCTCCTCGGTGTCCCGGAGGTCTCGTCGCTCCCGACTAGAGTACCGGTTCGAAAAGGCCATAACTTTTGATCCGACCGTTGGATCACTCTAAAATTTTCACAGGAGTTTCCGGACGCTGATTTCCTTGGAGTAGAAATGGAATCTCTCCTCGGTGTCCCGGATGTCTCGTCGCTCCCGACCAGAGTACCGGTTCGAAACGGCCATAACTTTTGATCCGACCGTTGGATCACTCTAAAATTTTCACAGGAGTTTCCGGACGCTGTTTTTCTTGGAGTAGAAGTGGAATCTCTCCTCGGTGTCCCGGAGGTCTCGTCGCTCCCGACCAGAGTACCGGTTCGACAGGGCCATAACTTTTGATCCGACCGTTGGATCACTCTAAAATTTTCACAGGAGTTTCCGGACGCTGTTTTCCTTGGAGTAGAAGTGGAATCTCTCCTCGGTGTCCCGGAGGTCTCGTCGCCCCCGACCAGAGTACCGGTTCGAAAGGGCCATAACTTTTGATCCGACCGTTGGATCACTCTAAAATTTTCACAGGAGTTTCCGGACGCAGTTTTCCTTGTAGTAGAAGTGGAATCTCTCCTCGGTGTCCCGGAGGTCTCGTCGCTCCCGACCAAAGTACCGGTTCGAAAAGGCCATAACTTTTGATCCGACCGTTGGATCACTCTAAAATTTTCACAGGAGTTTCCGGACGCTGATTTCCTTGGAGTAGAAATGGAATCTCTCCTCGGTGTCCCGGATGTCTCGTCGCTCCCGACCAGAGTACCGGTTCGAAAGGGCCATAACTTTTGATCCGACCGTTGGATCACTCTAAAATTTTCACAGGAGTTTCCGGACGCTGTTTTACTTGGAGTAGATGTGGAATCTCTCCTCGGTGTCCCGGAGGTCTCGTCGCTCCCGACCAGAGTACCGGTTCGAAAGGGCCATAACTTTTGATCCGACCGTTGGATCACTCTAAAATTTTCACAGGAGTTTCCGGACGCTGTTTTCCTTGGAGTAGAAGTGGAATCTCTCCTCGGTGTCCCGGAGGTCTCGTCGCCCCCGACCAGAGTACCGGTTCGAAAGGGCCATAACTTTGGATCCGACCGTTGGATCAGTCTAAAATTTTCACAGGAGTTTCCGGACGCTGTTTTCCTTGGAGTAGAAGTGGAATCTCTCCTCGGTGTCCCGGAGGTCTCGTCGCCCCCGACCAGAGTACCGGTTCGAAAGGGCCATAACTTTTGATCCGACCGTTGGATCAGTCTAAAATTTTCACAGGAGTTTCCGGACGCTGTTTTACTTGGAGTAGATGTGGAATCGCTCCACGATGTCCCGGAGGTCTCGTCGCCCCCGACCAGAGTACCGGTTCGAAAGGGCCATAACTTTTGATCCGACCGTTGGATCACTCTAAAATTTTCACAGGAGTTTCCGGACGCTGTTTTCCTTGGAGTAGAAGTGGAATCTCTCCTCGGTGTCCCGGAGGTCTCGTCGCCCCCGACCAGAGTACCGGTTCGAAAGGGCCATAACTTTTGATCCGACCGTTGGATCACTCTAAAATTTTCACAGGAGTTTCCGGACGCTGTTTTTCTTGGAGTAGAAGTGGAATCTCTCCTCGGTGTCCCGGAGGTCTCGTCGCTCCCGACCAGAATACCGGTTCGAAAGGGCCATAACTTTTGATCCGACCGTTGGATCACTCTAAAATTTTCACAGGAGTTTCCGGTCGCTGTTTTACTTGGAGTAGATGTGGAATCGCACCACGGTGTCCCGGAGGTCTCGTCGCTCCCGACCAGAGTACCGGTTCGAAAGGGCCATAACTTTTGATCCGACCGTTGGATCAGTCTAAAATTTTCACAGGAGTTTCCGGACGCTGTTTTACTTGGAGTAGATGTGGAATCGCTCCACGATGTCCCGGAGGTCTCGTCGCCCCCGACCAGAGTACCGGTTCGAAAGGGCCATAACTTTTGATCCGACCGTTGGATCACTCTAAAATTTTCACAGGAGTTTCCGGACGCTGTTTTCCTTGGAGTAGAAGTGGAATCTCTCCTCGGTATCCCGGAGGTCTCGTCGCCCCCGACCAGAGTACCGGTTCGAAAGGGCCATAACTTTTGATCCGACCGTTGGATCACTCTAAAATTTTCACAGGAGTTTCCGGACGCTGTTTTTCTTGGAGTAGAAGTGGAATCTCTCCTCGGTGTCCCGGAGGTCTCGTCGCTCCCGACCAGAGTACCGGTTCGAAAGGGCCATAACTTTTGATCCGACCGTTGGATCACTCTAAAATTTTCACAGGAGTTTCCGGACGCTGTTTTCCTTGGAGTAGAAGTGGAATCTCTCCTCGGTGTCCCGGAGGTCTCGTCGCTCCCGACCAGAGTACCGGTTCGAAAGGGCCATAACTTTTGATCCGACCGTTGGATCACTCTAAAATTTTCACAGGAGTTTCCGGACGCTGTTTTCCTTGGAGTAGAAGTGGAATCTCTCCTCGTTGTCCCGGAGGTCTCGTCACCCCCGACCAGAGTACCGGTTCGAAAGGGCCATCACTTTTGATCCGACCGTTGGATCACTCTAAAATTTTCACAGGAGTTTCCGGACGCTGTTTTCCTTGGAGTAGAAGTGGAATCTCTCCTCGGTGTCCCGGAGGTCTCGTCGCTCCCGACCAGAGTACCGGTTCGAAAGGGCCATAACTTTTGATCCGACCGTTGGATCACTCTAAAATTTTCACAGGAGTTTCCGGACGCTGTTTTCCTTGGAGTAGAAGTGGAATCTCTCCTCGGTGTCCCGGAGGTCTCGTCGCCCTCGACCAGAGTACCGGTTCGAAAGGGCCATAACTTTTGATCCGACCGTTGGATCACTCTAAAATTTTCACAGGAGTTTCCGGACGCTGTTTTCCTTGGAGTAGAAGTGGAATCTCTCCTCGGTGTCCCGGAGGTCTCGTCGCTCCCGACCAGAGTACCGGTTCGAAAGGGCCATAACTTTTGATCCGACCGTTGGATCACTCTAAAATTTTCACAGGAGTTTCCGGACGCTGTTTTTCTTGGAGTAGAAGTGGAATCTCTCCTCGGTGTCCCGGAGGTCTCGTCGCTCCCGACCAGAGTACCGGTTCGAAAGGGCCATAACTTTTGATCCGACCGTTGGATCACTCTAAAATTTTCACAGGAGTTTCCGGACGCTGTTTTTCTTGGAGTAGAAGTGGAATCTCTCCTCGGTGTCCCGGATGTCTCGTCGCTCCCGACCAGAGTACCGGTTCGAAACGGCCATAACTTTTGATCCGACCGTTGGATCACTCTAAAATTTTCACAGGAGTTTCCGGACGCTGTTTTTCTTGGAGTAGAAGTGGAATCTCTCCTCGGTGTCCCGGAGGTCTCGTCGCTCCCGACCAGAGTACCGGTTCGACAGGGCCATAACTTTTGATCCGACCGTTGGATCAGTCTAAAATTTTCACAGGAGTTTCCGGACGCTGTTTTACTTGGAGTAGATGTGGAATCGCTCCACGATGTCCCGGAGGTCTCGTCGCCCCCGACCAGAGTACCGGTTCGAAAGGGCCATAACTTTTGATCCGACCGTTGGATCACTCTAAAATTTTCACAGGAGTTTCCGGACGCTGTTTTCCTTGGAGTAGAAGTGGAATCTCTCCTCGGTGTCCCGGAGGTCTCGTCGCTCCCGACCAGAGTACCGGTTCGAAAGGGCCATAACTTTTGATCCGACCGTTGGATCACTCTAAAATTTTCACAGGAGTTTCCGGACGCTGTTTTCCTTGGAGTAGAAGTGGAATCTCTCCTCGGTGTCCCGGAGGTCTCGTCGCTCCCGACCAGAGTACCGGTTCGAAAGGGCCATAACTTTTGATCCGACCGTTGGATCAGTCTAAAACTTTCACAGGAGTTTCCGGACGCTGTTTTACTTGGAGTAGATGTGGAATCGCTCCACGATGTCCCGGAGGTCTCGTCGCCCCCGACCAGAGTACCGGTTCGAAAGGGCCATAACTTTTGATCCGACCGTTGGATCACTCTAAAATTTTCACAGGAGTTTCCGGACGCTGTTTTCCTTGGAGTAGAAGTGGAATCTCTCCTCGGTGTCCCGGAGGTCTCGTCGCCCCCGACCAGAGTACTGGTTCGAAAGGGCCATAACTTTTGATCCGACCGTTGGATCACTCTAAAATTTTCACAGGAATTTCCGGACGCTGTTTTTCTTGGAGTAGAAGTGGAATCTCTCCTCGGTGTCCCGGAGGTCTCGTCGCTCCCGACCAGAGTACCGGTTCGAAAGGGCCATAACTTTTGATCCGACCGTTGGATCACTCTAAAATTTTCACAGGAGTTTCCGGTCGCTGTTTTACTTGGAGTAGATGTGGAATCGCACCACGGTGTCCCGGAGGTCTCGTCGCTCCCGACCAGAGTACCGGTTCGAAAGGGCCATAACTTTTGATCCGACCGTTGGATCACTCTAAAATTTTCACAGGAGTTTCCGGACGCAGTTTTCCTTGTAGTAGAAGTGGAATCTCTCCTCGGTGTCCGGGAGGTCTCGTCGCTCCCGACTAGAGTACCGGTTCGAAAAGGCCATAACTTTTGATCCGACCGTTGGATCACTCTAAAATTTTCACAGGAGTTTCCGGACGCTGATTTCCTTGGAGTAGAAATGGAATCTCTCCTCGGTGTCCCGGATGTCTCGTCGCTCCCGACCAGAGTACCGGTTCGAAACGGCCATAACTTTTGATCCGACCGTTGGATCACTCTAAAATTTTCACAGGAGTTTCCGGACGCTGTTTTTCTTGGAGTAGAAGTGGAATCTCTCCTCGGTGTCCCGGAGGTCTCGTCGCTCCCGACCAGAGTACCGGTTCGACAGGGCCATAACTTTTGATCCGACCGTTGGATCACTCTAAAATTTTCACAGGAGTTTCCGGACGCTGTTTTCCTTGGAGTAGAAGTGGAATCTCTCCTCGGTGTCCCGGAGGTCTCGTCGCCCCCGACCAGAGTACCGGTTCGAAAGGGCCATAACTTTTGATCCGACCGTTGGATCACTCTAAAATTTTCACAGGAGTTTCCGGACGCAGTTTTCCTTGTAGTAGAAGTGGAATCTCTCCTCGGTGTCCCGGAGGTCTCGTCGCTCCCGACCAGAGTACCGGTTCGAAAAGGCCATAACTTTTGATCCGACCGTTGGATCACTCTAAAATTTTCACAGGAGTTTCCGGACGCTGATTTCCTTGGAGTAGAAATGGAATCTCTCCTCGGTGTCCCGGATGTCTCGTCGCTCCCGACCAGAGTACCGGTTCGAAAGGGCCATAACTTTTGATCCGACCGTTGGATCACTCTAAAATTTTCACAGGAGTTTCCGGACGCTGTTTTACTTGGAGTAGATGTGGAATCTCTCCTCGGTGTCCCGGAGGTCTCGTCGCTCCCGACCAGAGTACCGGTTCGAAAGGGCCATAACTTTTGATCCGACCGTTGGATCACTCTAAAATTTTCACAGGAGTTTCCGGACGCTGTTTTCCTTGGAGTAGAAGTGGAATCTCTCCTCGGTGTCCCGGAGGTCTCGTCGCCCCCGACCAGAGTACCGGTTCGAAAGGGCCATAACTTTGGATCCGACCGTTGGATCAGTCTAAAATTTTCCCAGGAGTTTCCGGACGCTGTTTTCCTTGGAGTAGAAGTGGAATCTCTCCTCGGTGTCCCGGAGGTCTCGTCGCCCCCGACCAGAGTACCGGTTCGAAAGGGCCATAACTTTTGATCCGACCGTTGGATCAGTCTAAAATTTTCACAGGAGTTTCCGGACGCTGTTTTCCTTGGAGTAGAAGTGGAATCTCTCCTCGGTGTCCCGGAGGTCTCGTCGCCCCCGACCAGAGTACCGGTTCGAAAGGGCCATAACTTTTGATCCGACCGTTGGATCAGTCTAAAATTTTCACAGGAGTTTCCGGACGCTGTTTTACTTGGAGTAGATGTGGAATCGCTCCACGATGTCCCGGAGGTCTCGTCGCCCCCGACCAGAGTACCGGTTCGAAAGGGCCATAACTTTTGATCCGACCGTTGGATCACTCTAAAATTTTCACAGGAGTTTCCGGACGCTGTTTTCCTTGGAGTAGAAGTGGAATCTCTCCTCGGTGTCCCGGAGGTCTCGTCGCCCCCGACCAGAGTACCGGTTCGAAAGGGCCATAACTTTTGATCCGACCGTTGGATCACTCTAAAATTTTCACAGGAGTTTCCGGACGCTGTTTTCCTTGGAGTAGAAGTGGAATCTCTCCTCGGTGTCCCGGAGGTCTCGTCGCCCCCGACCAGAGTACCGGTTCGAAAGGGCCTAACTTTTGATCCGACCGTTGGATCACTCTAAAATTTTCACAGGAGTTTCCGGACGCTGTTTTCCTTGGAGTAGAAGTGGAATCTCTCCTCGGTGTCCCGGAGGTCTCGTCGCCCCCGACCAGAGTACCGGTTCGAAAGGGCCATAACTTTTGATCCGACCGTTGGATCACTCTAAAATTTTCACAGGAGTTTCCTGACGCTGTTTTCCTTGGAGTAGAAGTGGAATCTCTCCTCGGTGTCCCGGAGGTCTCGTCGCTCCCGACCAGAGTACCGGTTCGAAAGGGCCATAACTTTTGATCCGACCGTTGGATCACTCTAAAATTTTCACAGGAGTTTCCGGACGCTGTTTTCCTTGGAGTAGAAGTGGAATCTCTCCTCGGTGTCCCGGAGGTCTCGTCGCTCCCGACCAGAGTACCGGTTCGAAAGGGCCATAACTTTTGATCCGACCGTTGGATCACTCTAAAATTTTCACAGGAGTTTCCGGACGCTGTTTTCCTTGGAGTAGAAGTGGAATCTCTCCTCGGTGTCCCGGAGGTCTCGTCACCCCCGACCAGAGTACCGGTTCGAAAGGGCCATAACTTTGGATCCGACCGTTGGATCACTCTAAAATTTTCACAGGAGTTTCCGGACGCTGTTTTCCTTGGAGTAGAAGTGGAATCTCTCCTCGGTGTCCCGGAGGTCTCGTCGCTCCCGACCAGAGTACCGGTTCGAAAGGGCCATAACTTTTGATCCGACCGTTGGATCACTCTAAAATTTTCACAGGAGTTTCCGGACGCTGATTTCCTTGGAGTAGAAGTGGAATCTCTTTTCGGTGTCCCGGATGTCTCGTCGCTCCCGACCACGCTACCGGTTCGAAAGGGCCATAACTTTTGATCCGACCGTGGGATCACTCTAAAATTTTCACAGGAGTTTCCGGACGCTGTTTTCCTTGGAGTAGAAGTGGAATCTCTCCTCGGTGTCCCGGAGGTCTCGTCGCTCCCGACCACACTACCGGTTCGAAAGGGCCATAACTTTTGATCCGACCGTTGGATCACTCTAAAATTTTTACAGGAGTTTCCGGACGCTGTTTTCCTTGGAGTAGAAGTGGAATCTCTCCTCGGTGTCCCGGAGGTCTCGTCGCTCCAGACCAGAGTACCGTTTCGAAAGGGCCATAACTTTTGATCCGACCGTTGGATCACTCTAAATTTTTCACAGGAGTTTCCGGACGCTGTTTTTCTTGGAGTGGAAGTGGAATCTCTCCTCGGTGTCCCGGAGGTCTCGTCGCTCCCGACCAGAGTACCGGTTCGAAAGGGCCATAAATTTTGATCCGACCGTTGGATCACTCTAAAATTTTCACAGGAGTTTCCGGACGCTGTTTTACTTGGAGTAGATGTGGAATCGCACCACGGTGTCCCGGAGGTCTCGTCGCTCCCGACCAGAGTACCGGTTCGAAAGGGCCATAACTTTTGATCCGACCGTTGGATCACTCTAAAATTTTCACAGGAGTTTCCGGACGCTGTTTTCCTTGGAGTAGAAGTGGAATCTCTCCTCGGTGTCCCGGAGGTCTCGTCGCTCCCGACCAGAGTACCGGTTCGAAAGGGCCATAACTTTTGATCCGACCGTTGGATCACTCTAAAATTTTCACAGGAGTTTCCGGACGCTGTTTTCCTTGGAGTAGAAGTGGAATCTCTCCTCGGTGTCCCGGAGGTCTCGTCACCCCCGACCAGAGTACCGGTTCGAAAGGGCCATCACTTTTGATCCGACCGTTGGATCACTCTAAAATTTTCACAGGAGTTTCCGGACGCTGTTTTCCTTGGAGTAGAAGTGGAATCTCTCCTCGGTGTCCCGGAGGTCTCGTCGCCCGCGACCAGAGTACCGGTTTGAAAGGGCCATAACTTTTGATCCGACCGTTGGATCACTCTAAAATTTTCACAGGAGTTTCCGGACGCTGTTTTCCTTGGAGTAGAAGTGGAATCTCTCCTCGGTGTCCCGGAGGTCTCGTCGCTCCCGACCAGAGTACCGGTTCGAAAGGGCCATAACTTTTGATCCGACCGTTGGATCACTCTAAAATTTTCACAGGAGTTTCCGGACGCTGTTTTCCTTGGAGTAGAAGTGGAATCTCTCCTCGGTGTCCCGGAGGTCTCGTCGCCCCCGACCAGAGTACCGGTTCGAAAGGGCCATAACTTTTGATCCGACCGTTGGATCACTCTAAAATTTTCACAGGAGTTTCCGGACGGTGTTTTCCTTGGAATAGAAATGGAATCTCTCCTCAGTGTCCCGGATGTCTCGTCGCTCCCGACCAGAGTACCGGTTCGAAAGGGCCATAACTTTTGATCCGACCGTTGGATCACTCTAAAATTTTCACAGGAGTTTCCGGACGCTGTTTTCCTTGGAGTAGAAGTGGAATCTCTCCTCGGTGTCCCGGAGGTCTCGTCGCCCCCGACCAGAGTACCGGTTCGAAAGGGCCATAACTTTTGATCCGACCGTTGGATCACTCTAAAATTTTCACAGGAGTTTCCGGACGCTGTTTTCCTTGGAGTAGAAGTGGAATCTCTCCTCGGTGTCCCGGAGGTCTCGTCGCCCCCGACCAGAGTACCGGTTCGAAAGGGCCTAACTTTTGATCCGACCGTTGGATCACTCTAAAATTTTCACAGGAGTTTCCGGACGCTGTTTTCCTTGGAGTAGAAGTGGAATCTCTCCTCGGTGTCCCGGAGGTCTCGTCGCCCCCGACCAGAGTACCGGTTCGAAAGGGCCATAACTTTTGATCCGACCGTTGGATCACTCTAAAATTTTCACAGGAGTTTCCTGACGCTGTTTTCCTTGGAGTAGAAGTGGAATCTCTCCTCGGTGTCCCGGAGGTCTCGTCGCTCCCGACCAGAGTACCGGTTCGAAAGGGCCATAACTTTTGATCCGACCGTTGGATCACTCTAAAATTTTCACAGGAGTTTCCGGACGCTGTTTTCCTTGGAGTAGAAGTGGAATCTCTCCTCGGTGTCCCGGAGGTCTCGTCGCTCCCGACCAGAGTACCGGTTCGAAAGGGCCATAACTTTTGATCCGACCGTTGGATCACTCTAAAATTTTCACAGGAGTTTCCGGACGCTGTTTTCCTTGGAGTAGAAGTGGAATCTCTCCTCGGTGTCCCGGAGGTCTCGTCACCCCCGACCAGAGTACCGGTTCGAAAGGGCCATAACTTTGGATCCGACCGTTGGATCACTCTAAAATTTTCACAGGAGTTTCCGGACGCTGTTTTCCTTGGAGTAGAAGTGGAATCTCTCCTCGGTGTCCCGGAGGTCTCGTCGCTCCCGACCAGAGTACCGGTTCGAAAGGGCCATAACTTTTGATCCGACCGTTGGATCACTCTAAAATTTTCACAGGAGTTTCCGGACGCTGATTTCCTTGGAGTAGAAGTGGAATCTCTTTTCGGTGTCCCGGATGTCTCGTCGCTCCCGACCACGCTACCGGTTCGAAAGGGCCATAACTTTTGATCCGACCGTGGGATCACTCTAAAATTTTCACAGGAGTTTCCGGACGCTGTTTTCCTTGGAGTAGAAGTGGAATCTCTCCTCGGTGTCCCGGAGGTCTCGTCGCTCCCGACCACACTACCGGTTCGAAAGGGCCATAACTTTTGATCCGACCGTTGGATCACTCTAAAATTTTTACAGGAGTTTCCGGACGCTGTTTTCCTTGGAGTAGAAGTGGAATCTCTCCTCGGTGTCCCGGAGGTCTCGTCGCTCCAGACCAGAGTACCGTTTCGAAAGGGCCATAACTTTTGATCCGACCGTTGGATCACTCTAAATTTTTCACAGGAGTTTCCGGACGCTGTTTTTCTTGGAGTGGAAGTGGAATCTCTCCTCGGTGTCCCGGAGGTCTCGTCGCTCCCGACCAGAGTACCGGTTCGAAAGGGCCATAAATTTTGATCCGACCGTTGGATCACTCTAAAATTTTCACAGGAGTTTCCGGACGCTGTTTTACTTGGAGTAGATGTGGAATCGCACCACGGTGTCCCGGAGGTCTCGTCGCTCCCGACCAGAGTACCGGTTCGAAAGGGCCATAACTTTTGATCCGACCGTTGGATCACTCTAAAATTTTCACAGGAGTTTCCGGACGCTGTTTTCCTTGGAGTAGAAGTGGAATCTCTCCTCGGTGTCCCGGAGGTCTCGTCGCTCCCGACCAGAGTACCGGTTCGAAAGGGCCATAACTTTTGATCCGACCGTTGGATCACTCTAAAATTTTCACAGGAGTTTCCGGACGCTGTTTTCCTTGGAGTAGAAGTGGAATCTCTCCTCGGTGTCCCGGAGGTCTCGTCACCCCCGACCAGAGTACCGGTTCGAAAGGGCCATCACTTTTGATCCGACCGTTGGATCACTCTAAAATTTTCACAGGAGTTTCCGGACGCTGTTTTCCTTGGAGTAGAAGTGGAATCTCTCCTCGGTGTCCCGGAGGTCTCGTCGCCCGCGACCAGAGTACCGGTTTGAAAGGGCCATAACTTTTGATCCGACCGTTGGATCACTCTAAAATTTTCACAGGAGTTTCCGGACGCTGTTTTCCTTGGAGTAGAAGTGGAATCTCTCCTCGGTGTCCCGGAGGTCTCGTCGCTCCCGACCAGAGTACCGGTTCGAAAGGGCCATAACTTTTGATCCGACCGTTGGATCACTCTAAAATTTTCACAGGAGTTTCCGGACGCTGTTTTCCTTGGAGTAGAAGTGGAATCTCTCCTCGGTGTCCCGGAGGTCTCGTCGCCCCCGACCAGAGTACCGGTTCGAAAGGGCCATAACTTTTGATCCGACCGTTGGATCACTCTAAAATTTTCACAGGAGTTTCCGGACGGTGTTTTCCTTGGAATAGAAATGGAATCTCTCCTCAGTGTCCCGGATGTCTCGTCGCTCCCGACCAGAGTACCGGTTCGAAAGGGCCATAACTTTTGATCCGACCGTTGGATCACTCTAAAATTTTCACAGGAGTTTCCGGACGCTGTTTTTCTTGGAGTAGAAGTGGAATCTCTCCTCGGTGTCCCGGAGGTCTCGTCGCTCCCGACCAGAGTACCGGTTCGAAAGGGCCATAACTTTTGATCCGACCGTTGGATCACTCTAAAATTTTCACAGGAGTTTCCGGACGGTGTTTTCCTTGGAATAGAAATGGAATCTCTCCTCAGTGTCCCGGATGTCTCGTCTCTCCCGACCAGAGTACCGGTTCGAAAGGGCCATAACTTTTGATCCGACCGTTGGATCACTCTAAAATTTTCACAGGAGTTTCCGGACGGTGTTTTCCTTGGAATAGAAATGGAATCTCTCCTCAGTGTCCCGGATGTCTCGTCGCTCCCGACCAGAGTACCGGTTCGAAAGGGCCATAACTTTTGATCCGACCGTTCGATCACTCTAAAATTTTCACAGGAGTTTCCGGACGCTGTTTTTCTTGGAGTAGAAGTGGAATCTCTCCTCGGTGTCCCGGAGGTCTCGTCGCTCCCGACCAGAGTACCGGTTCGAAAGGGCCATAACTTTTGATCCGACCGTTGGATCACTCTAAAATTTTCACAGGAGTTTCCGGACGCTGTTTTTCTTGGAGTAGAAGTGGAATCTCTCCTCGGTGTCCCGGAGGTCTCGTCGCTCCCGACCAGAGTACCGGTTCGAAAGGGCCATAACTTTTGATCCGACCGTTGGATCACTCTAAAATTTTCACAGGAGTTTCCGGACGCAGTTTTCCTTGTAGTAGAAGTGGAATCTCTCCTCGGTGTCCCGGAGGTCTCGTCGCCCCCGACCAGAGTACCGGTTCGAAAGAGCCATCACTTTTGATCCGACCGTTGGATCACTCTAAAATTTTCACAGGAGTTTCCGGACGCTGTTTTCCTTGGAGTAGAAGTGGAATCTCTCCTCGGTGTCCCGGAGGTCTCGTCGCCCGCGACCAGAGTACCGGTTCGAAAGGGCCATAACTTTTGATCCGACCGTTGGATCACTCTAAAATTTTCACAGGAGTTTCCGGACGCTGTTTTACTTGGAGTAGATGTGGAATCTCTCCTCGGTGTCCCGGAGGTCTCGTCGCCCCCGACCAGAGTACCGGTTCGAAAGGGCCATAACTTTTGATCCGACCGTTGGATCACTCTAAAATTTTCACAGGAGTTTCCGGACGCTGTTTTCCTTGGAGTAGAAGTGGAATCTCTCCTCGGTGTCCCGGAGGTCTCGTCGCCCCCGACCAGAGTACCGGTTCGAAAGGGCCATAACTTTTGATCCGACCGTTGGATCACTCTAAAATTTTCACAGGAGTTTCCGGACGCTGTTTTCCTTGGAGTAGAAGTGGAATCTCTCCTCGGTGTCCCGGAGGTCTCGTCGCCCCCGACCAGAGTACCGGTTCGAAAGGGCCATAACTTTTGATCCGACCGTTGGATCACTCTAAAATTTTCACAGGAGTTTCCGGACGCTGTTTTACTTGGAGTAGATGTGGAATCGCTCCACGATGTCCCGGAGGTCTCGTCGCTCCCGACCAGAGTACCGGTTCGAAAGGGCCATAACTTTTGATCCGACCGTTGGATCACTCTAAAATTTTCACAGGAGTTTCCGGACGCTGTTTTCCTTGGAGTAGAAGTGGAATCTCTCCTCGGTGTCCCGGAGGTCTCGTCGCCCCCGACCAGAGTACCGGTTCGAAAGGGCCATAACTTTTGATCCGACCGTTGGATCACTCTAAAATTTTCACAGGAGTTTCCGGACGCTGTTTTCCTTGGAGTAGAAGTGGAATCTCTCCTCGGTGTCCCGGAGGTCTCGTCGCCCCCGACCAGAGTACCGGTTCGAAAGGGCCATAACTTTTGATCCGACCGTTGGATCACTCTAAAATTTTCACAGGAGTTTCCGGACGCTGTTTTCCTTGGAGTAGAAGTGGAATCTCTCCTCGGTGTCCCGGAGGTCTCGTCGCTCCCGACCAAAGTACCGGTTCGAAAGGGCCATAACTTTTGATCCGACCGTTGGATCACTCTAAAATTTTCACAGGAGTTTCCGGACGCTGTTTTCCTTGGAGTAGAAGTGGAATCTCTCCTCGGTGTCCCGAAGGTCTCGTCGCTCCCGACCAGAGTACCGGTTCGAAAGGGCCATAACTTTTGATCCGACCGTTGGATCACTCTAAAATTTTCACAGGAGTTTCCGGACGCTGTTTTCCTTGGAGTAGAAGTGGAATCTCTCCTCGGTGTCCCGGAGGTCTCGTCGCTCCCGACCAGAGTACCGGTTCGAAAGGGCCATAACTTTTGATCCGACCGTTGGACCACTCTAAAATTTTCACAGGAGTTTCCGGACGCTGTTTTCCTTGGAGTAGAAGTGGAATCTCTCCTCGGTGTCCCGGAGGTCTCGTCACCCCCGACCAGAGTACCGGTTCGAAAGGGCCATCACTTTTGATCCGACCGTTGGATCACTCTAAAATTTTCACAGGAGTTTCCGGACGCTGTTTTCCTTGGAGTAGAAGTGGAATCTCTCCTCGGTGTCCCGAAGGTCTCGTCGCTCCCGACCAGAGTACCGGTTCGAAAGGGCCATAACTTTTGATCCGACCGTTGGATCACTCTAAAATTTTCACAGGAGTTTCCGGACGCTGTTTTCCTTGGAGTAGAAGTGGAATCTCTCCTCGGTGTCCCGGAGGTCTCGTCGCTCCCGACCAGAGTATCGGTTCGAAAGGGCCATAACTTTTGATCCGACCGTTGGATCACTCTAAAATTTTCACAGGAGTTTCCGGACGCTGTTTTCCTTGGAGTAGAAGTGGAATCTCTCCTCGGTGTCCCGGAGGTCTCGTCACCCCCGACCAGAGTACCGGTTCGAAAGGGCCATCACTTTTGATCCGACCGTTGGATCACTCTAAAATTTTCACAGGAGTTTCCGGACGCTGTTTTCCTTGGAGTAGAAGGGGAATCTCTCCTCGGTGTCCCGGAGGTCTCGTCGCTCCCGACCAGAGTACCGGTTCGAAAAGGCCATAACTTTTGATCCGACCGTTGGATCACTCTAAAATTTTCACAGGAGTTTCCGGACGCTGATTTTCTTGGAGTAGAAATGGAATCTCTCCTCGGTGTCCCGGATGTCTCGTCGCTCCCGACCAGAGTACCGGTTCGAAAGGGCCATAACTTTTGATCCGACCGTTGGATCACTCTAAAATTTTCACAGGAGTTTCCGGACGCTGTTTTACTTGGAGTAGATGTGGAATCTCTCCTCGGTGTCCCGGAGGTCTCGTCGCCCCCGACCAGAGTACCGGTTCGAAAGGGCCATAACTTTTGATCCGACCGTTGGATCACTCTAAAATTTTCACAGGAGTTTCCGGACGCTGTTTTCCTTGGAGTAGAAGTGGAATCTCTCCTCGGTGTCCCGGAGGTGTCGTCGCCCCCGACCAGAGTACCGGTTCGAAAGGGCCATAACTTTTGATCCGACCGTTGGATCACTCTAAAATTTTCACAGGAGTTTCCGGACGCTGTTTTCCTTGGAGTAGAAGTGGAATCTCTCCTCGGTGTCCCGGAGGTCTCGTCGCCCCCGACCAGAGTACCGGTTCGAAAGGGCCATAACTTTTGATCCGACCGTTGGATCACTCTAAAATTTTCACAGGAGTTTCCGGACGCTGTTTTCCTTGGAGTAGAAGTGGAATCTCTCCTCGGTGTCCCGGAGGTCTCGTCGCCCCCGACCAGAGTACCGGTTCGAAAGGGCCATAACTTTTGATCCGACCGTTGGATCACTCTAAAATTTTCACAGGAGTTTCCGGACGCTGTTTTCCTTGGAGTAGAAGTGGAATCTCTCCTCGGTGTCCCGGAGGTCTCGTCGCTCCCGACCAGAGTACCGGTTCGAAAGGGCCATAACTTTTGATCCGACCGTTGGATCACTCTAAAATTTTCACAGGAGTTTCCGGACGCTGTTTTCCTTGGAGTAGAAGTGGAATCTCTCCTCGGTGTCCCGGAGGTCTCGTCGCCCCCGACCAGAGTACCGGTTCGAAAGGGCCATAACTTTTGATCCGACCGTTGGATCACTCTAAAATTTTCACAGGAGTTTCCGGACGCTGTTTTCCTTGGAATAGAAATGGAATCTCTCCTCAGTGTCCCGGATGTCTCGTCGCTCCCGACCAGAGTACCGGTTCGAAAGGGCCATAACTTTTGATCCGACCGTTGGATCACTCTAAAATTTTCACAGGAGTTTCCGGACGCTGTTTTTCTTGGAGTAGAAGTGGAATCTCTCCTCGGTGTCCCGGAGGTCTCGTCGCTCCCGACCAGAGTACCGGTTCGAAAGGGCCATAACTTTTGATCCGACCGTTGGATCACTCTAAAATTTTCACAGGAGTTTCCGGACGGTGTTTTCCTTGGAATAGAAATGGAATCTCTCCTCAGTGTCCCGGATGTCTCGTCTCTCCCGACCAGAGTACCGGTTCGAAAGGGCCATAACTTTTGATCCGACCGTTGGATCACTCTAAAATTTTCACAGGAGTTTCCGGACGGTGTTTTCCTTGGAATAGAAATGGAATCTCTCCTCAGTGTCCCGGATGTCTCGTCGCTCCCGACCAGAGTACCGGTTCGAAAGGGCCATAACTTTTGATCCGACCGTTCGATCACTCTAAAATTTTCACAGGAGTTTCCGGACGCTGTTTTTCTTGGAGTAGAAGTGGAATCTCTCCTCGGTGTCCCGGAGGTCTCGTCGCTCCCGACCAGAGTACCGGTTCGAAAGGGCCATAACTTTTGATCCGACCGTTGGATCACTCTAAAATTTTCACAGGAGTTTCCGGACGCTGTTTTTCTTGGAGTAGAAGTGGAATCTCTCCTCGGTGTCCCGGAGGTCTCGTCGCTCCCGACCAGAGTACCGGTTCGAAAGGGCCATAACTTTTGATCCGACCGTTGGATCACTCTAAAATTTTCACAGGAGTTTCCGGACGCAGTTTTCCTTGTAGTAGAAGTGGAATCTCTCCTCGGTGTCCCGGAGGTCTCGTCGCCCCCGACCAGAGTACCGGTTCGAAAGAGCCATCACTTTTGATCCGACCGTTGGATCACTCTAAAATTTTCACAGGAGTTTCCGGACGCTGTTTTCCTTGGAGTAGAAGTGGAATCTCTCCTCGGTGTCCCGGAGGTCTCGTCGCCCGCGACCAGAGTACCGGTTCGAAAGGGCCATAACTTTTGATCCGACCGTTGGATCACTCTAAAATTTTCACAGGAGTTTCCGGACGCTGTTTTACTTGGAGTAGATGTGGAATCTCTCCTCGGTGTCCCGGAGGTCTCGTCGCCCCCGACCAGAGTACCGGTTCGAAAGGGCCATAACTTTTGATCCGACCGTTGGATCACTCTAAAATTTTCACAGGAGTTTCCGGACGCTGTTTTCCTTGGAGTAGAAGTGGAATCTCTCCTCGGTGTCCCGGAGGTCTCGTCGCCCCCGACCAGAGTACCGGTTCGAAAGGGCCATAACTTTTGATCCGACCGTTGGATCACTCTAAAATTTTCACAGGAGTTTCCGGACGCTGTTTTCCTTGGAGTAGAAGTGGAATCTCTCCTCGGTGTCCCGGAGGTCTCGTCGCCCCCGACCAGAGTACCGGTTCGAAAGGGCCATAACTTTTGATCCGACCGTTGGATCACTCTAAAATTTTCACAGGAGTTTCCGGACGCTGTTTTACTTGGAGTAGATGTGGAATCGCTCCACGATGTCCCGGAGGTCTCGTCGCTCCCGACCAGAGTACCGGTTCGAAAGGGCCATAACTTTTGATCCGACCGTTGGATCACTCTAAAATTTTCACAGGAGTTTCCGGACGCTGTTTTCCTTGGAGTAGAAGTGGAATCTCTCCTCGGTGTCCCGGAGGTCTCGTCGCCCCCGACCAGAGTACCGGTTCGAAAGGGCCATAACTTTTGATCCGACCGTTGGATCACTCTAAAATTTTCACAGGAGTTTCCGGACGCTGTTTTCCTTGGAGTAGAAGTGGAATCTCTCCTCGGTGTCCCGGAGGTCTCGTCGCCCCCGACCAGAGTACCGGTTCGAAAGGGCCATAACTTTTGATCCGACCGTTGGATCACTCTAAAATTTTCACAGGAGTTTCCGGACGCTGTTTTCCTTGGAGTAGAAGTGGAATCTCTCCTCGGTGTCCCGGAGGTCTCGTCGCTCCCGACCAGAGTACCGGTTCGAAAGGGCCATAACTTTTGATCCGACCGTTGGATCACTCTAAAATTTTCACAGGAGTTTCCGGACGCTGTTTTCCTTGGAGTAGAAGTGGAATCTCTCCTCGGTGTCCCGAAGGTCTCGTCGCTCCCGACCAGAGTACCGGTTCGAAAGGGCCATAACTTTTGATCCGACCGTTGGATCACTCTAAAATTTTCACAGGAGTTTCCGGACGCTGTTTTCCTTGGAGTAGAAGTGGAATCTCTCCTCGGTGTCCCGGAGGTCTCGTCGCTCCCGACCAGAGTACCGGTTCGAAAGGGCCATAACTTTTGATCCGACCGTTGGACCACTCTAAAATTTTCACAGGAGTTTCCGGACGCTGTTTTCCTTGGAGTAGAAGTGGAATCTCTCCTCGGTGTCCCGGAGGTCTCGTCACCCCCGACCAGAGTACCGGTTCGAAAGGGCCATCACTTTTGATCCGACCGTTGGATCACTCTAAAATTTTCACAGGAGTTTCCGGACGCTGTTTTCCTTGGAGTAGAAGTGGAATCTCTCCTCGGTGTCCCGAAGGTCTCGTCGCTCCCGACCAGAGTACCGGTTCGAAAGGGCCATAACTTTTGATCCGACCGTTGGATCACTCTAAAATTTTCACAGGAGTTTCCGGACGCTGTTTTCCTTGGAGTAGAAGTGGAATCTCTCCTCGGTGTCCCGGAGGTCTCGTCGCTCCCGACCAGAGTATCGGTTCGAAAGGGCCATAACTTTTGATCCGACCGTTGGATCACTCTAAAATTTTCACAGGAGTTTCCGGACGCTGTTTTCCTTGGAGTAGAAGTGGAATCTCTCCTCGGTGTCCCGGAGGTCTCGTCACCCCCGACCAGAGTACCGGTTCGAAAGGGCCATCACTTTTGATCCGACCGTTGGATCACTCTAAAATTTTCACAGGAGTTTCCGGACGCTGTTTTCCTTGGAGTAGAAGGGGAATCTCTCCTCGGTGTCCCGGAGGTCTCGTCGCTCCCGACCAGAGTACCGGTTCGAAAAGGCCATAACTTTTGATCCGACCGTTGGATCACTCTAAAATTTTCACAGGAGTTTCCGGACGCTGATTTTCTTGGAGTAGAAATGGAATCTCTCCTCGGTGTCCCGGATGTCTCGTCGCTCCCGACCAGAGTACCGGTTCGAAAGGGCCATAACTTTTGATCCGACCGTTGGATCACTCTAAAATTTTCACAGGAGTTTCCGGACGCTGTTTTACTTGGAGTAGATGTGGAATCTCTCCTCGGTGTCCCGGAGGTCTCGTCGCCCCCGACCAGAGTACCGGTTCGAAAGGGCCATAACTTTTGATCCGACCGTTGGATCACTCTAAAATTTTCACAGGAGTTTCCGGACGCTGTTTTCCTTGGAGTAGAAGTGGAATCTCTCCTCGGTGTCCCGGAGGTGTCGTCGCCCCCGACCAGAGTACCGGTTCGAAAGGGCCATAACTTTTGATCCGACCGTTGGATCACTCTAAAATTTTCACAGGAGTTTCCGGACGCTGTTTTCCTTGGAGTAGAAGTGGAATCTCTCCTCGGTGTCCCGGAGGTCTCGTCGCCCCCGACCAGAGTACCGGTTCGAAAGGGCCATAACTTTTGATCCGACCGTTGGATCACTCTAAAATTTTCACAGGAGTTTCCGGACGCTGTTTTCCTTGGAGTAGAAGTGGAATCTCTCCTCGGTGTCCCGGAGGTCTCGTCGCCCCCGACCAGAGTACCGGTTCGAAAGGGCCATAACTTTTGATCCGACCGTTGGATCACTCTAAAATTTTCACAGGAGTTTCCGGACGCTGTTTTCCTTGGAGTAGAAGTGGAATCTCTCCTCGGTGTCCCGGAGGTCTCGTCGCTCCCGACCAGAGTACCGGTTCGAAAGGGCCATAACTTTTGATCCGACCGTTGGATCACTCTAAAATTTTCACAGGAGTTTCCGGACGCTGTTTTCCTTGGAGTAGAAGTGGAATCTCTCCTCGGTGTCCCGGAGGTCTCGTCACCCCCGACCAGAGTACCGGTTCGAAAGGGCCATCACTTTTGATCCGACCGTTGGATCACTCTAAAATTTTCACAGGAGTTTCCGGACGCTGTTTTCCTTGGAGTAGAAGTGGAATCTCTCCTCGGTGTCCCGGAGGTCTCGTCGCCCGCGACCAGAGTACCGGTTCGAAAGGGCCATAACTTTTGATCCGACCGTTGGATCACTCTAAAATTTTCACAGGAGTTTCCGGACGCTGTTTTCCTTGGAGTAGAAGTGGAATCTCTCCTCGGTGTCCCGGAGGTCTCGTCGCTCCCGACCAGAGTACCGGTTCGAAAGGGCCATAACTTTTGATCCGACCGTTGGATCACTCTAAAATTTTCACAGGAGTTTCCGGACGCTGTTTTCCTTGGAGTAGAAGTGGAATCTCTCCTCGGTGTGCCGGAGGTCTCGTCGCTCCCGACCAGAGTACCGGTTCGAAAAGGCCATAACTTTTGATCCGACCGTTGGATCACTCTAAAATTTTCACAGGAGTTTCCGGACGGTGTTTTCCTTGGAGTAGAAATGGAATCTCTCCTCAGTGTCCCGGATGTCTCGTCGCTCCCGACCAGAGTACCGGTTCGAAAGGGCCATAACTTTTGATCCGACCGTTGGATCACTCTAAAATTTTCACAGGAGTTTCCGGACGCTGTTTTTCTTGGAGTAGAAGTGGAATCTCTCCTCGGTGTCCCGGAGGTCTCGTCGCTCCCGACCAGAGTACCGGTTCGAAAGGGCCATAACTTTTGATCCGACCGTTGGATCACTCTAAAATTTTCACAGGAGTTTCCGGACGCTGTTTTCCTTGGAGTAGAAGTGGAATCTCTCCTCGGTGTCCCGGAGGTCTCGTCGCCCCCGACCAGAGTACCGGTTCGAAAGGGCCATAACTTTTGATCCGACCGTTGGATCACTCTAAAATTTTCACAGGAGTTTCCGGACGCAGTTTTCCTTGTAGTAGAAGTGGAATCTCTCTTCGGTGTCCCGGAGGTCTCGTCGCTCCCGACCAGAGTACCGGTTCGAAAAGGCCATAACTTTTGATCCGACCGTTGGATCACTCTAAAATTTTCACAGGAGTTTCCGGACGCTGATTTCCTTGGAGTAGAAATGGAATCTCTCCTCGGTGTCCCGGATGTCTCGTCGCTCCCGACCAGAGTACCGGTTCGAAAGGGCCATAACTTTTGATCCGACCGTTGGATCACTCTAAAATTTTCACAGGAGTTTCCGGACGCAGTTTTCCTTGTAGAAGAAGTGGAATCTCTCTTCGGTGTCCCGGAGGTCTCGTCGCTCCCGACCAGAGTACCGGTTCGAAAAGGCCATAACTTTTGATCCGACCGTTGGATCACTCTAAAATTTTCACAGGAGTTTCCGGACGCTGATTTCCTTGGAGTAGAAATGGAATCTCTCCTCGGTGTCCCGGATGTCTCGTCGCTCCCGACCAGAGTACCGGTTCGAAAGGGCCATAACTTTTGATCCGACCGTTGGATCACTCTAAAATTTTCACAGGAGTTTCCGGACGCTGTTTTACTTGGAGTAGATGTGGAATCTCTCCTCGGTGTCCCGGAGGTCTCGTCGCCCCCGACCAGAGTACCGGTTCGAAAGGGCCATAACTTTTGATCCGACCGTTGGATCACTCTAAAATTTTCACAGGAGTTTCCGGACGTTGTTTTCCTTGGAGTAGAAGTGGAATCTCTCCTCGGTGTCCCGGAGGTCTCGTCGCCCCCGACCAGAGTACCGGTTCGAAAGGGCCATGACTTTTGATCCGACCGTTGGATCACTCTAAAATTTTCACAGGAGTTTCCGGACGCTGTTTTCCTTGGAGTAGAAGTGGAATCTCTCCTCGGTGTCCCGGAGGTCTCGTCGCTCCCGACCAGAGTACCGGTTCGAAAGGGCCATAACTTTTGATCCGACCGTTGGATCACTCTAAAATTTTCACAGGAGTTTCCGGACGCTGTTTTCCTTGGAGTACAAGTGGAATCTCTCCTCGGCGTCCCGGAGGTCTCGTCGCTCCCGACCAGACGACCGGTTCGAAAGGGCCATAACTTTTGATCCGACCGTTGGATCACTCTAAAATTTTCACAGGAGTTTCCGGACGCTGTTTTCCTTGGAGTAGAAATGGAATCTCTCCTCATTGTCCCGGATGTCTCGTCGCTCCCAACCAGAGTACCGGTTCGAAAGGGCCATAACTTTTGATCCGACCGTTGGATCACTCTAAAATTTTCACAGGAGTTTCCGGACGCTGTTTTCCTTGGAGTAGAAGTGGAATCTCTCCTCGGTGTCCCGGAGGTCTCGTCGCTCCCGACCAGACTACCGGTTCGAAAGGGCCATAACTTTTGATCCGACCGTTGGATCACTCTAAAAATTTCACAGGAGTTTCCGGACGCTGTTTTCCTTGGAGTAGAAGTGGAATCTCTCCTCGGTGTCCCGGAGGTCTCGTCGCCCCCGACCAGAGTACCGGTTCGAAAGGGCCATAACTTTTGATCCGACCGTTGGATCACTCTAAAATTTTCACAGGAGTTTCCGGACGCTGTTTTCCTTGGAGTAGAAGTGGAATCTCTCCTCGGTGTCCCGGAGATCTCGTCGCTCCCGACTAGAGTACCGGTTCGAAAGGGCCATAACTTTTGATCCGACCGTTGGATCACTCTAAAATTTTCACAGGAGTTTCCGGACGCTGTTTTCCTTGGAGTAGAAGTGGAATCTCTCCTCGGTGTCCCGGAGGTCTCGTCGCTCCCGACCAGAGTACCGGTTCGAAAGGGCCATAACTTTGGATCCGACCGTTGGATCACTCTAAAATTTTCACAGGAGTTTCCGGACGCTGTTTTCCTTGGAGTAGAAATGGAATCTCTCCTCAGTGTCCCGGATGTCTCGTCGCTCCCGACCAGAGTACCGGTTCGAAAGGGCCATGACTTTTGATCCGACCGTTGGATCACTCTAAAATTTTCACAGGAGTTTCCGGACGCTGTTTTCCTTGGAGTAGAAGTGGAATCTCTCCTCGGTGTCCCGGAGGTCTCGTCGCTCCCGACCAGACGACCGGTTCGAAAGGGCCATAACTTTGGATCCGACCGTTGGATCAGTCTAAAATTTTCACAGGAGTTTCCGGACGCTGTTTTCCTTGGAGTAGAAGTGGAATCTCTCTTCGGTGTCCCGGAGGTCTCGTCGCTCCCGACCAGAGTACCGGTTCGAAAGGGCCATCACTTTTGATCCGACCGTTGGATCACTCTAAAATTTTCACAGGAGTTTCCGGACGCTGTTTTCCTTGGAGTAGAAGTGGAATCTCTCCTCGGTGTCCCGGAGGTCTCGTCGCTCCCGACCAGACTACCGGTTCGAAAGGGCCATAACTTTTGATCCTACCGTTGGATCACTCTAAAATTTTCACAGGAGTTTCCGGACGCTGTTTTCCTTGGAGTAGAAGAGGAATCTCTCCTCGGTGTCCCGGAGTATCGTCGCCCCCGACCAGAGTACCGGTTCGAAAGGGCCATAACTTTTGATCCGACCGTTGGATCACTCTAAAATTTTCACAGGAGTTTCCGGACGCTGTTTTCCTTGGAGTAGAAGTGGAATCTCTCCTCGGTGTCCCGGAGATCTCGTCGCTCCCGACCAGAGTACCGGTTCGAAAGGGCCATAACTTTTGATCCGACCGTTGGATCACTCTAAAATTTTCACAGGAGTTTCCGGACGCTGTTTTCCTTGGAGTAGAAGTGGAATCTCTCCTCGGTGTCCCGGAGGTCTCGTCGCTCCCGACCAGAGTACCGGTTCGAAAGGGCCATAACTTTGGATCCGACCGTTGGATCACTCTAAAATTTTCACAGGAGTTTCCGGACGCTGTTTTCCTTGGAGTAGAAATGGAATCTCTCCTCAGTGTCCCGGATGTCTCGTCGCTCTCGACCAGAGTACCGGTTCGAAAGGGCCATGACTTTTGATCCGACCGTTGGATCACTCTAAAATTTTCACAGGAGTTTCCGGACGCTGTTTTCCTTGGAGTAGAAGTGGAATCTCTCCTCGGTGTCCCGGAGGTCTCGTCGCTCCCGACCAGACGACCGGTTCGAAAGGGCCATAACTTTTGATCCGACCGTTGGATCAGTCTAAAATTTTCACAGGAGTTTCCGGACGCTGTTTTCCTTGGAGTAGAAGTGGAATCTCTCCTCGGTGTCCCGGAGGTCTCGTCGCTCCCGACCAGAGTACCGGTTCGAAAGGGCCATAACTTTTGATCCGACCGTTGGATCACTCTAAAATTTTCACAGGAGTTTCTGGACGCTGTTTTCCTTGGAGTAGAAGTGGAATCTCTCCTCGGTGTCCCGGAGGTCTCGTCGCTCCCGACCAGAGTACCGGTTCGAAAGGGCCATAACTTTTGATCCGACCGTTGGATCACTCTAAAATTTTCACAGGAGTTTCCGGACGCTGTTTTCCTTATAGTAGATGTGGAATCTCTCCTCGGTGTCCCGGAGGTGTCGTCGCTCCCGACCAGAGTACCGGTTCGAAAGGGCCATAACTTTTGATCCGACCGTTGGATCACTCTAAAATTTTCACAGGAGTTTCCGGACGCTGTTTTCCTTGGAGTAGATGTGGAATCTCTCCTCGGTGTCCCGGAGGTCTCGTCGCCCCCGACCAGAGTACCGGTTCGAAAGGGCCATAACTTTTGATCCGACCGTTTGATCACTCTAAAATTTTCACAGGAGTTTCCGGACGCTGTTTTCCTTGGAGTAGAAGTGGAATCTCTCCTCGGTGTCCCGGAGGTCTCGTCGCTCCCGACCAGAGTACCGGTTCGAAAGGGCCATAACTTTTGATCCGACCGTTGGATCACTCTAAAATTTTCACAGGAGTTTCCGGACGCTGTTTTCCTTGGAGTAGAAGTGGAATCTCTCCTCGGTGTCCCGGAGGTCTCGTCGCTCCCGACCAGAGTACCGGTTCGAAAGGGCCATAACTTTTGATCCGACCGTTGGATCACTCTAAAATTTTCACAGGAGTTTCTGGACGCTGTTTTCCTTGGAGTAGAAGTGGAATCTCTCCTCGGTGTCCCGGAGGTCTCGTCGCTCCCGACCAGAGTACCGGTTCGAAAGGGCCATAACTTTTGATCCGACCGTTGGATCAGTCTAAAATTTTCACAGGAGTTTCCGGACGCTGTTTTCCTTGGAGTAGAAATGGAATCTCTCCTCGGTGTCCCGGAGGTCTCGTCGCTCCCGACCAGAGTACCGGTTCGAAAGGGCCATAACTTTTGATCCGACCGTTGGATCACTCTAAAATTTTCACAGGAGTTTCCGGACGCTGTTTTCCTTGGAGTAGAAGTGGAATCTCTCCTCGGTGTCCCGGAGGTCTCGTCGCTCCCGACCAGACGACCGGTTCGAAAGGGCCATAACTTTTGATCCGACCGTTGGATCACTCTAAAATTTTCACAGGAGTTTCCGGACGCTGTTTTCCTTGGAGTAGAAATGGAATCTCTCCTCAGTGTCCCGGATGTCTCGTCGCGCCCAACCAGAGTACCGGTTCGAAAGGGCCATAACTTTTGATCCGACCGTTGGATCACTCTAAAATTTTCACAGGAGTTTCCGGACGCTGTTTTCCTTGGAGTAGAAGTGGAATCTCTCCTCGGTGTCCCGGAGGTCTCGTCGCTCCCGACCAGACTACCGGTTCGAAAGGGCCATGAATTTTGATCCTACCGTTGGATCACTCTAAAATTTTCACAGGAGTTTCCGGACGCTGTTTTCCTTGGAGTAGAAGAGGAATCTCTCCTCGGTGTCCCGGAGGTATCGTCGCCCCCGACCAGAGTACCGGTTCGAAAGGGCCATAACTTTTGATCCGACCGTTGGATCACTCTAAAATTTTCACAGGAGTTTCCGGACGCTGTTTTCCTTGGAGTAGAAGTGGAATCTCTCCTCGGTGTCCCGGAGATCTCGTCGCTCCCGACCAGAGTACCGGTTCGAAAGGGCCATAACTTTTGATCCGACCGTTGGATCACTCTAAAATTTTCACAGGAGTTTCCGGACGCTGTTTTCCTTATAGTAGATGTGGAATCTCTCCTCGGTGTCCCGGAGGTGTCGTCGCTCCCGACCAGAGTACCGGTTCGAAAGGGCCATAACTTTTGATCCGACCGTTGGATCACTCTAAAATTTTCACAGGAGTTTCCGGACGCTGTTTTCCTTGGAGTAGAAGTGGAATCTCTCCTCGGTGTCCCGGAGATCTCGTCGCTCCCGACCAGAGTACCGGTTCGAAAGGGCCATAACTTTTGATCCGACCGTTGGATCACTCTAAAATTTTCACAGGAGTTTCCGGACGCTGTTTTCCTTGGAGTAGAAGTGGAATCTCTCCTCGGTGTCCCGGAGGTCTCGTCGCTCCCGACCAGAGTACCGGTTCGAAAGGGCCATAACTTTGGATCCGACCGTTGGATCACTCTAAAATTTTCACAGGAGTTTCCGGACGCTGTTTTCCTTGGAGTAGAAATGGAATCTCTCCTCAGTGTCCCGGATGTCTCGTCGCTCTCGACCAGAGTACCGGTTCGAAAGGGCCATGACTTTTGATCCGACCGTTGGATCACTCTAAAATTTTCACAGGAGTTTCCGGACGCTGTTTTCCTTGGAGTAGAAGTGGAATCTCTCCTCGGTGTCCCGGAGGTCTCGTCGCTCCCGACCAGACGACCGGTTCGAAAGGGCCATAACTTTTGATCCGACCGTTGGATCAGTCTAAAATTTTCACAGGAGTTTCCGGACGCTGTTTTCCTTGGAGTAGAAGTGGAATCTCTCCTCGGTGTCCCGGAGGTCTCGTCGCTCCCGACCAGAGTACCGGTTCGAAAGGGCCATAACTTTTGATCCGACCGTTGGATCACTCTAAAATTTTCACAGGAGTTTCTGGACGCTGTTTTCCTTGGAGTAGAAGTGGAATCTCTCCTCGGTGTCCCGGAGGTCTCGTCGCTCCCGACCAGAGTACCGGTTCGAAAGGGCCATAACTTTTGATCCGACCGTTGGATCAGTCTAAAATTTTCACAGGAGTTTCCGGACGCTGTTTTCCTTGGAGTAGAAATGGAATCTCTCCTCGGTGTCCCGGAGGTCTCGTCGCTCCCGACCAGAGTACCGGTTCGAAAGGGCCATAACTTTTGATCCGACCGTTGGATCACTCTAAAATTTTCACAGGAGTTTCCGGACGCTGTTTTCCTTGGAGTAGAAGTGGAATCTCTCCTCGGTGTCCCGGAGGTCTCGTCGCTCCCGACCAGACGACCGGTTCGAAAGGGCCATAACTTTTGGTCCGACCGTTGGATCAGTCTAAAATTTTCACAGGAGTTTCCGGACGCTGTTTTCCTTGGAGTAGAAATGGAATCTCTCCTCAGTGTCCCGGATGTCTCGTCGCGCCCAACCAGAGTACCGGTTCGAAAGGGCCATAACTTTTGATCCGACCGTTGGATCACTCTAAAATTTTCACAGGAGTTTCCGGACGCTGTTTTCCTTGGAGTAGAAGTGGAATCTCTCCTCGGTGTCCCGGAGGTCTCGTCGCTCCCGACCAGACTACCGGTTCGAAAGGGCCATGAATTTTGATCCTACCGTTGGATCACTCTAAAATTTTCACAGGAGTTTCCGGACGCTGTTTTCCTTGGAGTAGAAGAGGAATCTCTCCTCGGTGTCCCGGAGGTCTCGTCGCTCCCGACCAGAGTACCGGTTCGAAAGGGCCATAACTTTTGATCCGACCGTTGGATCAGTCTAAAATTTTCACAGGAGTTTCCGGACGCTGTTTTCCTTGGAGTAGAAATGGAATCTCTCCTCGGTGTCCCGGAGGTCTCGTCGCTCCCGACCAGAGTACCGGTTCGAAAGGGCCATAACTTTTGATCCGACCGTTGGATCACTCTAAAATTTTCACAGGAGTTTCCGGACGCTGTTTTCCTTGGAGTAGAAGTGGAATCTCTCCTCGGTGTCCCGGAGGTCTCGTCGCTCCCGACCAGACGACCGGTTCGAAAGGGCCATAACTTTTGATCCGACCGTTGGATCACTCTAAAATTTTCACAGGAGTTTCCGGACGCTGTTTTCCTTGGAGTAGAAATGGAATCTCTCCTCAGTGTCCCGGATGTCTCGTCGCGCCCAACCAGAGTACCGGTTCGAAAGGGCCATAACTTTTGATCCGACCGTTGGATCACTCTAAAATTTTCACAGGAGTTTCCGGACGCTGTTTTCCTTGGAGTAGAAGTGGAATCTCTCCTCGGTGTCCCGGAGGTCTCGTCGCTCCCGACCAGACTACCGGTTCGAAAGGGCCATGAATTTTGATCCTACCGTTGGATCACTCTAAAATTTTCACAGGAGTTTCCGGACGCTGTTTTCCTTGGAGTAGAAGAGGAATCTCTCCTCGGTGTCCCGGAGGTATCGTCGCCCCCGACCAGAGTACCGGTTCGAAAGGGCCATAACTTTTGATCCGACCGTTGGATCACTCTAAAATTTTCACAGGAGTTTCCGGACGCTGTTTTCCTTGGAGTAGAAGTGGAATCTCTCCTCGGTGTCCCGGAGATCTCGTCGCTCCCGACCAGAGTACCGGTTCGAAAGGGCCATAACTTTTGATCCGACCGTTGGATCACTCTAAAATTTTCACAGGAGTTTCCGGACGCTGTTTTCCTTATAGTAGATGTGGAATCTCTCCTCGGTGTCCCGGAGGTGTCGTCGCTCCCGACCAGAGTACCGGTTCGAAAGGGCCATAACTTTTGATCCGACCGTTGGATCACTCTAAAATTTTCACAGGAGTTTCCGGACGCTGTTTTCCTTGGAGTAGAAGTGGAATCTCTCCTCGGTGTCCCGGAGATCTCGTCGCTCCCGACCAGAGTACCGGTTCGAAAGGGCCATAACTTTTGATCCGACCGTTGGATCACTCTAAAATTTTCACAGGAGTTTCCGGACGCTGTTTTCCTTGGAGTAGAAGTGGAATCTCTCCTCGGTGTCCCGGAGGTCTCGTCGCTCCCGACCAGAGTACCGGTTCGAAAGGGCCATAACTTTGGATCCGACCGTTGGATCACTCTAAAATTTTCACAGGAGTTTCCGGACGCTGTTTTCCTTGGAGTAGAAATGGAATCTCTCCTCAGTGTCCCGGATGTCTCGTCGCTCTCGACCAGAGTACCGGTTCGAAAGGGCCATGACTTTTGATCCGACCGTTGGATCACTCTAAAATTTTCACAGGAGTTTCCGGACGCTGTTTTCCTTGGAGTAGAAGTGGAATCTCTCCTCGGTGTCCCGGAGGTCTCGTCGCTCCCGACCAGACGACCGGTTCGAAAGGGCCATAACTTTTGATCCGACCGTTGGATCAGTCTAAAATTTTCACAGGAGTTTCCGGACGCTGTTTTCCTTGGAGTAGAAGTGGAATCTCTCCTCGGTGTCCCGGAGGTCTCGTCGCTCCCGACCAGAGTACCGGTTCGAAAGGGCCATAACTTTTGATCCGACCGTTGGATCACTCTAAAATTTTCACAGGAGTTTCTGGACGCTGTTTTCCTTGGAGTAGAAGTGGAATCTCTCCTCGGTGTCCCGGAGGTCTCGTCGCTCCCGACCAGAGTACCGGTTCGAAAGGGCCATAACTTTTGATCCGACCGTTGGATCAGTCTAAAATTTTCACAGGAGTTTCCGGACGCTGTTTTCCTTGGAGTAGAAATGGAATCTCTCCTCGGTGTCCCGGAGGTCTCGTCGCTCCCGACCAGAGTACCGGTTCGAAAGGGCCATAACTTTTGATCCGACCGTTGGATCACTCTAAAATTTTCACAGGAGTTTCCGGACGCTGTTTTCCTTGGAGTAGAAGTGGAATCTCTCCTCGGTGTCCCGGAGGTCTCGTCGCTCCCGACCAGACGACCGGTTCGAAAGGGCCATAACTTTTGGTCCGACCGTTGGATCAGTCTAAAATTTTCACAGGAGTTTCCGGACGCTGTTTTCCTTGGAGTAGAAATGGAATCTCTCCTCAGTGTCCCGGATGTCTCGTCGCGCCCAACCAGAGTACCGGTTCGAAAGGGCCATAACTTTTGATCCGACCGTTGGATCACTCTAAAATTTTCACAGGAGTTTCCGGACGCTGTTTTCCTTGGAGTAGAAGTGGAATCTCTCCTCGGTGTCCCGGAGGTCTCGTCGCTCCCGACCAGACTACCGGTTCGAAAGGGCCATGAATTTTGATCCTACCGTTGGATCACTCTAAAATTTTCACAGGAGTTTCCGGACGCTGTTTTCCTTGGAGTAGAAGAGGAATCTCTCCTCGGTGTCCCGGAGGTATCGTCGCCCCCGACCAGAGTACCGGTTCGAAAGGGCCATAACTTTTGATCCGACCGTTGGATCACTCTAAAATTTTCACAGGAGTTTCCGGACGCTGTTTTCCTTGGAGTAGAAGTGGAATCTCTCCTCGGTGTCCCGGAGATCTCGTCGCTCCCGACCAGAGTACCGGTTCGAAAGGGCCATAACTTTTGATCCGACCGTTGGATCACTCTAAAATTTTCACAGGAGTTTCCGGACGCTGTTTTCCTTATAGTAGATGTGGAATCTCTCCTCGGTGTCCCGGAGGTGTCGTCGCTCCCGACCAGAGTACCGGTTCGAAAGGGCCATAACTTTTGATCCGACCGTTGGATCACTCTAAAATTTTCACAGGAGTTTCCGGACGCTGTTTTCCTTGGAGTAGATGTGGAATCTCTCCTCGGTGTCCCGGAGGTCTCGTCGCCCCCGACCAGAGTACCGGTTCGAAAGGGCCATAACTTTTGATCCGACCGTTTGATCACTCTAAAATTTTCACAGGAGTTTCCGGACGCTGTTTTCCTTGGAGTAGAAGTGGAATCTCTCCTCGGTGTCCCGGAGGTCTCGTCGCTCCCGACCAGAGTACCGGTTCGAAAGGGCCATAACTTTTGATCCGACCGTTGGATCACTCTAAAATTTTCACAGGAGTTTCCGGACGCTGTTTTCCTTGGAGTAGAAGTGGAATCTCTCCTCGGTGTCCCGGAGGTCTCGTCGCTCCCGACCAGAGTACCGGTTCGAAAGGGCCATAACTTTTGATCCGACCGTTGGATCACTCTAAAATTTTCACAGGAGTTTCTGGACGCTGTTTTCCTTGGAGTAGAAGTGGAATCTCTCCTCGGTGTCCCGGAGGTCTCGTCGCTCCCGACCAGAGTACCGGTTCGAAAGGGCCATAACTTTTGATCCGACCGTTGGATCAGTCTAAAATTTTCACAGGAGTTTCCGGACGCTGTTTTCCTTGGAGTAGAAATGGAATCTCTCCTCGGTGTCCCGGAGGTCTCGTCGCTCCCGACCAGAGTACCGGTTCGAAAGGGCCATAACTTTTGATCCGACCGTTGGATCACTCTAAAATTTTCACAGGAGTTTCCGGACGCTGTTTTCCTTGGAGTAGAAGTGGAATCTCTCCTCGGTGTCCCGGAGGTCTCGTCGCTCCCGACCAGACGACCGGTTCGAAAGGGCCATAACTTTTGATCCGACCGTTGGATCACTCTAAAATTTTCACAGGAGTTTCCGGACGCTGTTTTCCTTGGAGTAGAAATGGAATCTCTCCTCAGTGTCCCGGATGTCTCGTCGCGCCCAACCAGAGTACCGGTTCGAAAGGGCCATAACTTTTGATCCGACCGTTGGATCACTCTAAAATTTTCACAGGAGTTTCCGGACGCTGTTTTCCTTGGAGTAGAAGTGGAATCTCTCCTCGGTGTCCCGGAGGTCTCGTCGCTCCCGACCAGACTACCGGTTCGAAAGGGCCATGAATTTTGATCCTACCGTTGGATCACTCTAAAATTTTCACAGGAGTTTCCGGACGCTGTTTTCCTTGGAGTAGAAGAGGAATCTCTCCTCGGTGTCCCGGAGGTATCGTCGCCCCCGACCAGAGTACCGGTTCGAAAGGGCCATAACTTTTGATCCGACCGTTGGATCACTCTAAAATTTTCACAGGAGTTTCCGGACGCTGTTTTCCTTGGAGTAGAAGTGGAATCTCTCCTCGGTGTCCCGGAGATCTCGTCGCTCCCGACCAGAGTACCGGTTCGAAAGGGCCATAACTTTTGATCCGACCGTTGGATCACTCTAAAATTTTCACAGGAGTTTCCGGACGCTGTTTTCCTTATAGTAGATGTGGAATCTCTCCTCGGTGTCCCGGAGGTGTCGTCGCTCCCGACCAGAGTACCGGTTCGAAAGGGCCATAACTTTTGATCCGACCGTTGGATCACTCTAAAATTTTCACAGGAGTTTCCGGACGCTGTTTTCCTTGGAGTAGATGTGGAATCTCTCCTCGGTGTCCCGGAGGTCTCGTCGCCCCCGACCAGAGTACCGGTTCGAAAGGGCCATAACTTTTGATCCGACCGTTGGATCACTCTAAAATTTTCACAGGAGTTTCCGGACGCTGTTTTCCTTGGAGTAGAAGTGGAATCTCTCCTCGGTGTCCCGGAGGTCTCGTCGCTCCCGACCAGAGTACCGGTTCGAAAGGGCCATAACTTTTGATCCGACCGTTGGATCACTCTAAAATTTTCACAGGAGTTTCCGGACGCTGTTTTCCTTGGAGTAGAAGTGGAATCTCTCCTCGGTGTCCCGGAGGTCTCGTCGCTCCCGACCAGAGTACCGGTTCGAAAGGGCCATAACTTTTGATCCGACCGTTGGATCACTCTAAAATTTTCACAGGAGTTTCCGGACGCTGTTTTACTTGGAGTAGATGTGGAATCTGTCCTCGGTGTCCCGGAGGTCTCGTCGCTCCCGACCAGAGTACCGGTTCGAAAGGGCCATAACTTTTGATCCGACCGTTGGATCACTCTAAAATTTTCACAGGAGTTTCCGGACGCTGTTTTCCTTGGAGTAGAAGTGGAATCTCTCCTCGGTGTCCCGGAGGTCTCGTCGCCCCCGACCAGAGTACCGGTTCGAAAGGGCCATAACTTTTGATCCGACCGTTGGATCACTCTAAAATTTTCACAGGAGTTTCCGGACGCTGTTTTCCTTGCAGTAGAAGTGGAATCTCTCCTCGGTGTCCCGGAGGTCTCGTCGCCCCGGACCAGAGTACCGGTTCGAAAGGGCCATAACTTTTGATCCGACCGTTGGATCACTCTAAAATTTTCACAGGAGTTTCCGGACGCTGTTTTCCTTGGAGTAGAAGTGGAATCTCTCCTCGGTGTCCTGGATGTCTTGTCGCTCCCGACCAGAGTACCGGTTCGAAAGGGCCATAACTTTTGATCCGACCGTTGGATCAGTCTAAAATTTTCACAGGAGTTTCCGGACGCTGTTTTCCTTGGAGTAGAAGTGGAATCTCTCCTCGGTGTCCCGGAGGTCTCGTCGCTCCCGACCAGAGTACCGGTTCGAAAGGGCCATAACTTTTGATCCGACCGTTGGATCACTCTAAAATTTTCACATGAGTTTCCGGACGCTGTTTTCCTTGGAGTAGAAATGGAATCTCTCCTCAGTGTCCCGGATGTCTCGTCGCGCCCAACCAGAGTACCGGTTCGAAAGGGCCATAACTTTTGATCCGACCGTTGGATCACTCTAAAATTTTCACAGGAGTTTCCGGACGCTGTTTTACTTGGAGTAGATGTGGAATCGCTCCACGGTGTCCCGGAGGTCTCGTCGCTCCCGACCAGAGTACCGGTTCGAAAGGGCCATAACTTTTGATCCGACCGTTGGATCACTCTAAAATTTTCACAGGAGTTTCCGGACGCTGCTTTCCTTGGAGTAGAAGTGGAATCTCTCCTCGGTGTCCCGGAGGTCTCGTCGCCCCCGACCAGAGTACCGGTTCGAAAGGGCCATAACTTTTGATCCGACCGTTGGATCACTCTAAAATTTTCACATGAGTTTCCGGACGCTGTTTTCCTTGGAGTAGAAATGGAATCTCTCCTCAGTGTCCCGGATGTCTCGTCGCGCCCAACCAGAGTACCGGTTCGAAAGGGCCATAACTTTTGATCCGACCGTTGGATCACTCTAAAATTTTCACAGGAGTTTCCGGACGCTGTTTTCCTTGCAGTAGAAATGGAATCTCTCCTCCGTGTCCCGGATGTCTCGTCGCCCCCGACCAGAGTACCGGTTCGAAAGGGCCATAACTTTTGATCCGACCGTTGGATCACTCTAAAATTTTCACAGGAGTTTCCGGACGCTGTTTTCCTTGGAGTAGAAGTGGAATCTCTCCTCGGTGTCCCGGAGGTCTCGTCGCCCCCGACCAGAGTACCGGTTCGAAAGGGCCATAACTTTTGATCCGACCGTTGGATCACTCTAAAATTTTCACAGGAGTTTCCGGACGCTGTTTTCCTTGGAGTAGAAGTGGAATCTCTCCTCGGTGTCCCGGATGTCTCGTCGCTCCCGAACAGAGTACCGGTTCGAAAGGGCCATAACTTTTGATCCGACCGTTGGATCACTCTAAAATTTTCACAGGAGTTTCCGGACGCTGATTTCCTTGGAGTAGACATGGAATCTCTCCTCAGTGTCCCGGATGTCTCGTCGCTCCCGACCAGAGTACCGGTTCGCAAGGTCCATAACTTTTGATTCGATCGTTGGATCACTCTAAAATTTTCACAGGAGTTTCCGGACGCTGTTTTCCTTGGAGTAGAAGTGGAATCTCTCCTCGGTGTCCCGGAGGTCTCGTCGCTCCCGACCAGAGTACCGGTTCGAAAGGGCCTTAACTTTTGATCCGACCGTTGGATCACTCTAAAATTTTCACAGGAGTTTCCGGACGCTGATTTCCTTGGAGTAGAAATGGAATCTCTCCTCAGTGTCCCGGATGTCTCGTCGCTCCCGACCAGAGTACCGGTTCGAAAGGGCCATAACTTTTGATCCGACCGTTGGATCACTCTAAAATTTTCACAGGAGTTTCCGGACGTTGTTTTCCTTGGAGTAGAAATGGAATCTCTCCTCAGTGTCCCGGAGGTCTCGTCGCTCCCGACCAGAGTACCGGTTCGAAAGGGCCATAACTTTTGATCCGACCGTTGGATCACTCTAAAATTTTCACATGAGTTTCCGGACGCTGATTTCCTTGGAGTAGAAATGGAATCTCTCCTCGGTGTCCCGGATGTCTCGTCGCTCCCGACCAGAGTACCGGTTCGAAAGGGCCATAACTTTTGATCCGACCGTTGGATCACTCTAAAATTTTCACAGGAGTTTCCGGACGCTGTTTTCCTTGGAGTAGAAGTGGAATCTCTCCTCGGTGTCCCGGAGGTCTCGTCGCTCCCGACCAGAGTACCGGTTCGAAAGGGCCATAACTTTTGATCCTACCGTTGGATCACTCGAAAATTTTCACAGGAGTTTCCGGACGCTGTTTTCCTTGGAGTAGAAGTGGAATCTCTCCTCGGTGTCCCGGAGGTCTCGTCGCTCCCGACCAGATTATCGGTTCGAAAGGGCCATAACTTTTGATCCGACCGTTGGATCACTCTAAAATTTTCACAGGAGTTTCCGGACGCTGTTTTCCTTGGAGTAGAAGTGGAATCTCTCCTCGGTGTCCCGGAGGTCTCGTCGCCCCCGTCCAGAGTACCGGTTCGAAAGGGCCATAACCTTTGATCCGACCGTTGGATCACTCTAAAATTTTCACAGGAGTTTCCGGACGTTGTTTTCCTTGGAGTAGAAATGGAATCTCTCCTCAGTGTCCCGGAGGTCTCGTCGCTCCCGACCAGAGTACCGGTTCGAAAGGGCCATAACTTTTGATCCGACCGTTGGATCACTCTAAAATTTTCACATGAGTTTCCGGACGCTGATTTCCTTGGAGTAGAAATGGAATCTCTCCTCGGTGTCCCGGATGTCTCGTCGCTCCCGACCAGAGTACCGGTTCGAAAGGGCCATAACTTTTGATCCGACCGTTGGATCACTCTAAAATTTTCACAGGAGTTTCCGGACGCTGTTTTCCTTGGAGTAGAAGTGGAATCTCTCCTCGGTGTCCCGGAGGTCTCGTCGCTCCCGACCAGAGTACCGGTTCGAAAGGGCCATAACTTTTGATCCTACCGTTGGATCACTCGAAAATTTTCACAGGAGTTTCCGGACGCTGTTTTCCTTGGAGTAGAAGTGGAATCTCTCCTCGGTGTCCCGGAGGTCTCGTCGCTCCCGACCAGATTATCGGTTCGAAAGGGCCATAACTTTTGATCCGACCGTTGGATCACTCTAAAATTTTCACAGGAGTTTCCGGACGCTGTTTTCCTTGGAGTAGAAGTGGAATCTCTCCTCGGTGTCCCGGAGGTCTCGTCGCCCCCGTCCAGAGTACCGGTTCGAAAGGGCCATAACCTTTGATCCGACCGTTGGATCACTCTAAAATTTTCACAGGAGTTTCCGGACGCTGATTTCCTTGGAGTAGAAATGGAATCTCTCCTCGGTGTCCCGGATGTCTCGTCGCTCCCGACCAGAGTACCGGTTCGAAAGGGCCATAACTTTTGATCCGACCGTTGGATCACTCTAAAATTTTCACAGGAGTTTCCGGACGCTGTTTTCCTTGGAGTAGAAGTGGAATCTCTCCTCGGTGTCCCGGAGGTCTCGTCGCTCCCGACCAGAGTACCGGTTCGAAAGGGCCATAACTTTTGATCCGACCGTTGGATCACTCTAAAATTTTCACAGGAGTTTCCGGACGCTGTTTTCCTTGGAGTAGAAGTGGAATCTCTCCTCGGTGTCCCGGAGGTCTCGTCGCCCCCGACCAGAGTACCGGTTCGAAAGGGCCATAACTTTTGATCCGACCGTTGGATCACTCTAAAATTTTCACAGGAGTTTCCGGACGCTGTTTTCCTTGGAGTAGAAGTGGAATCTCTCCTCGGTGTCCCGGAGATCTCGTCGCTCCCGACCAGAGTACCGGTTCGAAAGGGCCATAACTTTTGATCCGACCGTTGGATCACTCTAAAATTTTCACAGGAGTTTTCGGACGCTGTTTTCCTTATAGTAGAAGTGGAATCTCTCCTCGGTGTCCCGGAGGTCTCGTCGCTCCCGACCAGAGTACCGGTTCGAAAGGGCCATAACTTTTGATCCGACCGTTGGATCACTCTAAAATTTTCACAGGAGTTTCCGGACGCTGTTTTCCTTGGAGTAGAAGTGGAATCTCTCCTCGGTGTCCCGGAGGTCTCGTCGCCCCCGACCAGAGTACCGGTTCGAAAGGGCCATGACTTTTGATTCGACCGTTGGATCACTCTAAAATTTTCACAGGAGTTTCCGGACGCTGTTTTCCTTGGAGTAGAAGTGGAATCACTCCTCGGTGTCCCGGAGGTCTCGTCGCTCCCGACCAGAGTACCGGTTCGAAAGGGCCATAACTTTTGATCCGACCGTTGGATCACTCTAAAATTTTCACAGGAGTTTCCGGACGCTGTTTTCCTTGGAGTAGAAGTGGAATCTCTCCTCGGTGTCCCGGAGGTCTCGTCGCTCCCGACCAGAGTACCGGTTCGAAAGGGCCATAACTTTTGATCCGACCGTTGGATCACTCTAAAATTTTCACAGGAGTTTCCGGACGCTGTTTTACTTGGAGTAGATGTGGAATCTCTCCTCGGTGTCCCGGAGGTCTCGTCGCTCCCGACCAGAGTACCGGTTCGAAAGGGCCATAACTTTTGATCCGACCGTTGGATCACTCTAAAATTTTCACAGGAGTTTCCGGACGCTGTTTTCCTTGGAGTAGAAGTGGAATCTCTCCTCGGTGTCCGGGAGGTCTCGTCGCCCCCGACCAGAGTACCGGTTCGAAAGGGCCATAACTTTTGATCCGACCGTTGGATCACTCTAAAATTTTCACAGGAGTTTCCGGACGCTGTTTTCCTTGCAGTAGAAGTGGAATCTCTCCTCGGTGTCCCGGAGGTCTCGTCGCCCCGGACCAGAGTACCGGTTCGAAAGGGCCATAACTTTTGATCCGACCGTTGGATCACTCTAAAATTTTCACAGGAGTTTCCGGACGCTGTTTTCCTTGGAGTAGAAGTGGAATCTCTCCTCGGTGTCCTGGATGTCTTGTCGCTCCCGACCAGAGTACCGGTTCGAAAGGGCCATAACTTTTGATCCGACCGTTGGATCACTCTAAAATTTTCACAGGAGTTTCCGGACGCTGTTTTCCTTGGAGTAGAAGTGGAATCTCTCCTCGGTGTCCCGGAGGTCTCGTCGCTCCCGACCAGATTATCGGTTCGAAAGGGCCATAACTTTTGATCCGACCGTTGGATCACTCTAAAATTTTCACAGGAGTTTCCGGACGCTGTTTTCCTTGGAGTAGAAGTGGAATCTCTCCTCGGTGTCCCGGAGGTCTCGTCGCCCCCGTCCAGAGTACCGGTTCGAAAGGGCCATAACCTTTGATCCGACCGTTGGATCACTCTAAAATTTTCACAGGAGTTTCCGGACGCTGATTTCCTTGGAGTAGAAATGGAATCTCTCCTCGGTGTCCCGGATGTCTCGTCGCTCCCGACCAGAGTACCGGTTCGAAAGGGCCATAACTTTTGATCCGACCGTTGGATCACTCTAAAATTTTCACAGGAGTTTCCGGACGCTGTTTTCCTTGGAGTAGAAGTGGAATCTCTCCTCGGTGTCCCGGAGGTCTCGTCGCTCCCGACCAGAGTACCGGTTCGAAAGGGCCATAACTTTTGATCCGACCGTTGGATCACTCTAAAATTTTCACAGGAGTTTCCGGACGCTGTTTTCCTTGGAGTAGAAGTGGAATCTCTCCTCGGTGTCCCGGAGGTCTCGTCGCCCCCGACCAGAGTACCGGTTCGAAAGGGCCATAACTTTTGATCCGACCGTTGGATCACTCTAAAATTTTCACAGGAGTTTCCGGACGCTGTTTTCCTTGGAGTAGAAGTGGAATCTCTCCTCGGTGTCCCGGAGATCTCGTCGCTCCCGACCAGAGTACCGGTTCGAAAGGGCCATAACTTTTGATCCGACCGTTGGATCACTCTAAAATTTTCACAGGAGTTTTCTGACGCTGTTTTCCTTATAGTAGAAGTGGAATCTCTCCTCGGTGTCCCGGAGGTCTCGTCGCTCCCGACCAGAGTACCGGTTCGAAAGGGCCATAACTTTTGATCCGACCGTTGGATCACTCTAAAATTTTCACAGGAGTTTCCGGACGCTGTTTTCCTTGGAGTAGAAGTGGAATCTCTCCTCGGTGTCCCGGAGGTCTCGTCGCCCCCGACCAGAGTACCGGTTCGAAAGGGCCATGACTTTTGATTCGACCGTTGGATCACTCTAAAATTTTCACAGGAGTTTCCGGACGCTGTTTTCCTTGGAGTAGAAGTGGAATCACTCCTCGGTGTCCCGGAGGTCTCGTCGCTCCCGACCAGAGTACCGGTTCGAAAGGGCCATAACTTTTGATCCGACCGTTGGATCACTCTAAAATTTTCACAGGAGTTTCCGGACGCTGTTTTCCTTGGAGTAGAAGTGGAATCTCTCCTCGGTGTCCCGGAGGTCTCGTCGCTCCCGACCAGAGTACCGGTTCGAAAGGGCCATAACTTTTGATCCGACCGTTGGATCACTCTAAAATTTTCACAGGAGTTTCCGGACGCTGTTTTACTTGGAGTAGATGTGGAATCTCTCCTCGGTGTCCCGGAGGTCTCGTCGCTCCCGACCAGAGTACCGGTTCGAAAGGGCCATAACTTTTGATCCGACCGTTGGATCACTCTAAAATTTTCACAGGAGTTTCCGGACGCTGTTTTCCTTGGAGTAGAAGTGGAATCTCTCCTCGGTGTCCGGGAGGTCTCGTCGCCCCCGACCAGAGTACCGGTTCGAAAGGGCCATAACTTTTGATCCGACCGTTGGATCACTCTAAAATTTTCACAGGAGTTTCCGGACGCTGTTTTCCTTGCAGTAGAAGTGGAATCTCTCCTCGGTGTCCCGGAGGTCTCGTCGCCCCGGACCAGAGTACCGGTTCGAAAGGGCCATAACTTTTGATCCGACCGTTGGATCACTCTAAAATTTTCACAGGAGTTTCCGGACGCTGTTTTCCTTGGAGTAGAAGTGGAATCTCTCCTCGGTGTCCTGGATGTCTTGTCGCTCCCGACCAGAGTACCGGTTCGAAAGGGCCATAACTTTTGATCCGACCGTTGGATCACTCTAAAATTTTCACAGGAGTTTCCGGACGCTGTTTTCCTTGGAGTAGAAGTGGAATCTCTCCTCGGTGTCCCGGAGGTCTCGTCGCTCCCGACCAGAGTACCGGTTCGAAAGGGCCATAACTTTTGATCCGACCGTTGGATCACTCTAAAATTTTCACAGGAGTTTCCGGACGCTGTTTTACTTGGAGTAGAAGTGGAATCGCTCCACGGTGTCCCGGAGGTCTCGTCGCTCCCGACCAGAGTACCGGTTCGAAAGGGCCATAACTTTTGATCCGACCGTTGGATCACTCTAAAATTTTCACAGGAGTTTCCGGACGCTGCTTTCCTTGGAGTAGAAGTGGAATCTCTCCTCGGTGTCCCGGAGGTCTCGTCGCCCCCGACCAGAGTACCGGTTCGAAAGGGCCATAACTTTTGATCCGACCGTTGGATCAGTCTAAAATTTTCACAGGAGTTTCCGGACGCTGTTTTCCTTGGAGTAGAAGTGGAATCTCTCCTCGGTGTCCCGGAGGTCTCGTCGCTCCCGACCAGAGTACCGGTTCGAAAGGGCCATAACTTTTGATCCGACCGTTGGATCACTCTAAAATTTTCACAGGAGTTTCCGGACGCTGTTTTCCTTGGAGTAGAAGTGGAATCTCTCCTCGGTGTCCCGGAGGTCTCGTCGCCCCCGACCAGAGTACCGGTTCGAAAGGGCCATAACTTTTGATCCGACCGTTGGATCACTCTAAAATTTTCACAGGAGTTTCCGGACGCTGTTTTCCTTGCAGTAGAAATGGAATCTCTCCTCCGTGTCCCGGATGTCTCGTCGCCCCCGACCAGAGTACCGGTTCGAAAGGGCCATAACTTTTGATCCGACCGTTGGATCACTCTAAAATTTTCACAGGAGTTTCCGGACGCTGTTTTCCTTGGAGTAGAAGTGGATTCTCTCCTCGGTGTCCCGGAGGTCTCGTCGCCCCCGACCAGAGTACCGGTTCGAAAGGGCCATAACTTTTGATCCGACCGTTGGATCACTCTAAAATTTTCACAGGAGTTTCCGGACGCTGTTTTCCTTGGTGTAGAAGTGGAATCTCTCCTCGGTGTCCCGGATGTCTCGTCGCTCCCGAACAGAGTACCGGTTCGAAAGGGCCATAACTTTTGATCCGACCGTTGGATCACTCTAAAATTTTCACAGGAGTTTCCGGACGCTGATTTCCTTGGAGTAGACATGGAATCTCTCCTCAGTGTCCCGGATGTCTCGTCGCTCCCGACCAGAGTACCGGTTCGCAAGGTCCATAACTTTTGATCCGATCGTTGGATCACTCTAAAATTTTCACAGGAGTTTCCGGACGCTGTTTTCCTTGGAGTAGAAGTGGAATCTCTCCTCGGTGTCCCGGAGGTCTCGTCGCTCCCGACCAGAGTACCGGTTCGAAAGGGCCATAACTTTTGATCCGACCGTTGGATCACTCTAAAATTTTCACAGGAGTTTCCGGACGCTGTTTTCCTTGGAGTAGAAGTGGAATCTCTCCTCGGTGTCCCGGAGGTCTCGTCGCTCCCGACCAGAGTACCGGTTCGAAAGGGCCATAACTTTTGATCCTACCGTTGGATCACTCTAAAATTTTCACAGGAATTTCCGGACGCTGTTTTCCTTGGAGTAGAAGTGGAATCTCTCCTCGGTGTCCCGGAGGTCTCGTCGCTCCCGACCAGATTACCGGTTCGAAAGGGCCATAACTTTTGATCCGACCGTTGGATCACTCTAAAATTTTCACAGGAGTTTCCGGACGCTGTTTTCCTTGGAGTAGAAGTGGAATCTCTCCTCAGTGTCCCGGAGGTCTCGTCGCTCCCGACCAGAGTACCGGTTCGAAAGGGCCATAACTTTTGATCCGACCGTTGGATCACTCTAAAATTTTCACAGGAGTTTCCGGACGCTGTTTTCCTTGGAGTAGAAGTGGAATCTCTCCTCGGTGTCCCGGAAGTCTCGTCGCTCCCGACCAGAGTACAGGTTCGAAAGGGCCATAACTTTGGATCCGACCGTTGGATCACTCTAAAAATTTCACAGGAGTTTCCGGACGCTTCTTTCCTTGGAGTAGAAGTGGAATCTCTCCTCGGTGTCCCGGAGGTCTCGTCGCTCCCGACCAGAGTACCGGTTCGAAAGGGCCATAACTTTGGATCCGACCGTTGGATCACTCTAAAAATTTCACAGGAGTTTCCGGACGCTTCTTTCCTTGGAGTAGAAGTGGAATCTCTCCTCGGTGTCCCGGAGGTCTCGTCGCCCCCGTCCAGAGTACCGGTTCGAAAGGGCCATAACCTTTGATCCGACCGTTGGATCACTCTAAAATTTTCACAGGAGTTTCCGGACGCTGATTTCCTTGGAGTAGAAATGGAATCTCTCCTCGGTGTCCCGGATGTCTCGTCGCTCCCGACCAGAGTACCGGTTCGAAAGGCCATAACTTTTGATCCGACCGTTGGATCACTCTAAAATTTTCACAGGAGTTTCCGGACGCTGTTTTCCTTGGAGTAGAAGTGGAATCTCTCCTCGGTGTCCCGGAGGTCTCGTCGCTCCCGACCAGAGTACCGGTTCGAAAGGGCCATAACTTTTGATCCGACCGTTGGATCACTCTAAAATTTTCACAGGAGTTTCCGGACGCTGTTTTCCTTGGAGTAGAAGTGGAATCTCTCCTCGGTGTCCCGGAGGTCTCGTCGCTCCCGACCAGAGTACCGGTTCGAAAGGGCCATAACTTTGGATCCGACCGTTGGATCACTCTAAAAATTTCACAGGAGTTTCCGGACGCTTCTTTCCTTGGAGTAGAAGTGGAATCTCTCCTCGGTGTCCCGGAGGTCTCGTCGCTCCCGACCAGAGTACCGGTTCGAAAGGGCCATAACTTTGGATCCGACCGTTGGATCACTCTAAAATTTTCACAGGAGTTTCCGGACGCTGATTTCCTTGGAGTAGAAATGGAATCTCTCCTCGGTGTCCCGGATGTCTCGTCGCTCCCGACCAGAGTACCGGTTCGAAAGGGCCATAACTTTTGATCCGACCGTTGGATCACTCTAAAATTTTCACAGGAGTTTCCGGACGCTGTTTTCCTTGGAGTAGAAGTGGAATCTCTCCTCGGTGTCCCGGAGGTCTCGTCGCTCCCGACCAGAGTACCGGTTCGAAAGGGCCATAACTTTTGATCCTACCGTTGGATCACTCTAAAATTTTCACAGGAGTTTCCGGACGCTGTTTTCCTTGGAGTAGAAGTGGAATCTCTCCTCGGTGTCCCGGAGGTCTCGTCGCTCCCGACCAGATTACCGGTTCGAAAGGGCCATAACTTTTGATCCGACCGTTGGATCACTCTAAAATTTTCACAGGAGTTTCCGGACGCTGTTTTCCTTGGAGTAGAAGTGGAATCTCTCCTCGGTGTCCCGGAGGTCTCGTCGCCCCCGTCCAGAGTACCGGTTCGAAAGGGCCATAACCTTTGATCCGACCGTTGGATCACTCTAAAATTTTCACAGGAGTTTCCGGACGCTGATTTCCTTGGAGTAGAAATGGAATCTCTCCTCGGTGTCCCGGATGTCTCGTCGCTCCCGACCAGAGTACCGGTTCGAAAGGGCCATAACTTTTGATCCGACCGTTGGATCACTCTAAAATTTTCACAGGAGTTTCCGGACGCTGTTTTCCTTGGAGTAGAAGTGGAATCTCTCCTCGGTGTCCCGGAGGTCTCGTCGCTCCCGACCAGAGTACCGGTTCGAAAGGGCCATAACTTTTGATCCGACCGTTGGATCACTCTAAAATTTTCACAGGAGTTTCCGGACGCTGTTTTCCTTGGAGTAGAAGTGGAATCTCTCCTCGGTGTCCCGGAGGTCTCGTCGCTCCCGACCAGAGTACCGGTTCGAAAGGGCCATAACTTTTGATCCGACCGTTGGATCACTCTAAAATTTTCACAGGAGTTTCCGGACGCTGTTTTCCTTGGAGTAGAAGTGGAATCTCTCCTCGGTGTCCCGGAGGTCTCGTCGCTCCCGACCAGAGTACCGGTTCGAAAGGGCCATAACTTTTGATCCGACCGTTGGATCACTCTAAAATTTTCACAGGAGTTTCCGGACGCTGTTTTCCTTGGAGTAGAAGTGGAATCTCTCCTCGGTGTCCCGGAGGTCTCGTCGCTCCCGACCAGAGTACCGGTTCGAAAGGGCCATAACTTTTGATCCGACCGTTGGATCACTCTAAAATTTTCACAGGAGTTTCCGGACGCTGTTTTCCTTGGAGTAGAAGTGGAATCTCTCCTCGGTGTCCCGGAGGTCTCGTCGCTCCCGACCAGAGTACCGGTTCGAAAGGGCCATAACTTTGGATCCGACCGTTGGATCACTCTAAAAATTTCACAGGAGTTTCCGGACGCTTCTTTCCTTGGAGTAGAAGTGGAATCTCTCCTCGGTGTCCCGGAGGTCTCGTCGCTCCCGACCAGAGTACCGGTTCGAAAGGCCCATAACTTTGGATCCGACCGTTGGATCACTCTAAAAATTTCACAGGAGTTTCCGGACGCTTCTTTCCTTGGAGTAGAAGTGGAATCTCTCCTCGGTGTCCCGGAGGTCTCGTCGCTCCCGACCAGAGTACCGGTTCGAAAGGGCCATAACTTTGGATCCGACCGTTGGATCACTCTAAAATTTTCACAGGAGTTTCCGGACGCTGATTTCCTTGGAGTAGAAATGGAATCTCTCCTCGGTGTCCCGGAGGTCTCGTCGCTCCCGACCAGAGTACCGGTTCGAAAGGGCCATAACTTTTGATCCGACCGTTGGATCACTCTAAAATTTTCACAGGAGTTTCCGGACGCTGTTTTTTCCTTGGAGTAGAAGTGGAATCTCTCCTCGGTGTCCCGGAGGTCTCGTCGCTCCCGACCAGATTACCGGTTCGAAAGGGCCATAACTTTGGATCCGACCGTTGGATCACTCTAAAAATTTCACAGGAGTTTCCGGACGCTTCTTTCCTTGGAGTAGAAGTGGAATCTCTCCTCGGTGTCCCGGAGGTCTCGTCGCTCCCGACCAGAGTACCGGTTCGAAAGGGCCATAACTTTGGATCCGACCGTTGGATCACTCTAAAAATTTCACAGGAGTTTCCGGACGCTTCTTTCCTTGGAGTAGAAGTGGAATCTCTCCTCGGTGTCCCGGAGGTCTCGTCGCTCCCGACCAGAGTACCGGTTCGAAAGGGCCATAACTTTTGATCCTACCGTTGGATCACTCTAAAATTTTCACAGGAGTTTCCGGACGCTGTTTTCCTTGGAGTAGAAGTGGAATCTCTCCTCGGTGTCCCGGAGGTCTCGTCGCTCCCGACCAGATTACCGGTTCGAAAGGGCCATAACTTTTGATCCGACCGTTGGATCACTCTAAAAATTTCACAGGAGTTTCCGGACGCTGTTTTCCTTGGAGTAGAAGTGGAATCTCTCCTCGGTGTCCCGGAGGTCTCGTCGCCCCCGTCCAGAGTACCGGTTCGAAAGGGCCATAACTTTGGATCCGACCGTTGGATCACTCTAAAATTTTCACAGGAGTTTCCGGACGCTTCTTTCCTTGGAGTAGAAGTGGAATCTCTCCTCGGTGTCCCGGAGGTCTCGTCGCTCCCGACCAGAGTACCGGTTCGAAAGGGCCATAACTTTTGATCCTACCGTTGGATCACTCTAAAATTTTCACAGGAGTTTCCGGACGCTGTTTTCCTTGGAGTAGAAGTGGAATCTCTCCTCGGTGTCCCGGAGGTCTCGTCGCTCCCGACCAGATTACCGGTTCGAAAGGGCCATAACTTTTGATCCGACCGTTGGATCACTCTAAAATTTTCACAGGAGTTTCCGGACGCTGTTTTCCTTGGAGTAGAAGTGGAATCTCTCCTCGGTGTCCCGGAGGTCTCGTCGCCCCCGTCCAGAGTACCGGTTCGAAAGGGCCATAACTTTTGATCCGACCGTTGGATCACTCTAAAATTTTCACAGGAGTTTCCGGACGCTGTTTTCCTTGGAGTAGAAGTGGAATCTCTCCTCGGTGTCCCGGAGGTCTCGTCGCTCCCGACCAGAGTACCGGTTCGAAAGGGCCATAACTTTTGATCCGACCGTTGGATCACTCTAAAATTTTCACAGGAGTTTCCGGACGCTGTTTTACGGAGTAGAAATGGAATCTCTCCTCAGTGTCCCGGAGGTCTCGTCGCTCCCGACCAGAGTACCGGTTCGCAAGGGCCATAACTTTTGATCCGACCGTTGGATCACTCTAAAATTTTCACAGGAGTTTCCGGACGCTGTTTTCCTTGGAGTAGAAGTGGAATCTCTCCTCGGTGTCCCGGAGGTCTCGTCGCTCCCGACCAGAGTACCGGTTCGAAAGGGCCATAACTTTTGATCCGACCGTTGGATCACTCTAAAATTTTCACAGGAGTTTCCGGACGCTGATTTCCTTGGAGTAGACATGGAATCTCTCCTCAGTGTCCCGGATGTCTCGTCGCTCCCGACCAGAGTACCGGTTCGCAAGGTCCATAACTTTTGATCCGATCGTTGGATCACTCTAAAATTTTCACAGGAGTTTCCGGACGCTGTTTTCCTTGGAGTAGAAGTGGAATCTCTCCTCGGTGTCCCGGAGGTCTCGTCGCTCCCGACCAGAGTACCGGTTCGAAAGGGCCATAACTTTTGATCCGACCGTTGGATCACTCTAAAATTTTCACAGGAGTTTCCGGACGCTGATTTCCTTGGAGTAGAAATGGAATCTCTCCTCAGTGTCCCGGATGTCTCGTCGCTCCCGACCAGAGTACCGGTTCGAAAGGGCCATAACTTTTGATCCGACCGTTGGATCACTCTAAAATTTTCACAGGAGTTTCCGGACGTTGTTTTCCTTGGAGTAGAAATGGAATCTCTCCTCAGTGTCCCGGAGGTCTCGTCGCTCCCGACCAGAGTACCGGTTCGAAAGGGCCATAACTTTTGATCCGACCGTTGGATCACTCTAAAATTTTCACATGAGTTTCCGGACGCTGATTTCCTTGGAGTAGAAATGGAATCTCTCCTCGGTGTCCCGGATGTCTCGTCGCTCCCGACCAGAGTACCGGTTCGAAAGGGCCATAACTTTTGATCCGACCGTTGGATCACTCTAAAATTTTCACAGGAGTTTCCGGACGCTGTTTTCCTTGGAGTAGAAGTGGAATCTCTCCTCGGTGTCCCGGAGGTCTCGTCGCTCCCGACCAGAGTACCGGTTCGAAAGGGCCATAACTTTTGATCCGACCGTTGGATCACTCTAAAATTTTCACAGGAGTTTCCGGACGCTGTTTTCCTTGGAGTAGAAGTGGAATCTCTCCTCGGTGTCCCGGAGGTCTCGTCGCTCCCGACCAGAGTACCGGTTCGAAAGGGCCATAACTTTGGATCCGACCGTTGGATCACTCTAAAAATTTCACAGGAGTTTCCGGACGCTTCTTTCCTTGGAGTAGAAGTGGAATCTCTCCTCGGTGTCCCGGAGGTCTCGTCGCTCCCGACCAGAGTACCGGTTCGAAAGGGCCATAACTTTGGATCCGACCGTTGGATCACTCTAAAATTTTCACAGGAGTTTCCGGACGCTGATTTCCTTGGAGTAGAAATGGAATCTCTCCTCGGTGTCCCGGATGTCTCGTAGAAGTGGAATCTCTCCTCGGTGTCCCGGAGGTCTCGTCGCTCCCGACCAGAGTACCGGTTCGAAAGGGCCATAACTTTGGATCCGACCGTTGGATCACTCTAAAAATTTCACAGGAGTTTCCGGACGCTTCTTTCCTTGGAGTAGAAGTGGAATCTCTCCTCGGTGTCCCGGAGGTCTCGTCGCTCCCGACCAGAGTACCGGTTCGAAAGGGCCATAACTTTGGATCCGACCGTTGGATCACTCTAAAAATTTCACAGGAGTTTCCGGACGCTTCTTTCCTTGGAGTAGAAGTGGAATCTCTCCTCGGTGTCCCGGAGGTCTCGTCGCTCCCGACCAGAGTACCGGTTCGAAAGGGCCATAACTTTGGATCCGACCGTTGGATCACTCTAAAATTTTCACATGAGTTTCCGGACGCTGATTTCCTTGGAGTAGAAATGGAATCTCTCCTCGGTGTCCCGGATGTCTCGTCGCTCCCGACCAGAGTACCGGTTCGAAAGGGCCATAACTTTTGATCCGACCGTTGGATCACTCTAAAATTTTCACAGGAGTTTCCGGACGCTGTTTTTTCCTTGGAGTAGAAGTGGAATCTCTCCTCGGTGTCCCGGAGGTCTCGTCGCTCCCGACCAGATTACCGGTTCGAAAGGGCCATAAGTTTGGATCCGACCGTTGGATCACTCTAAAAATTTCACAGGAGTTTCCGGACGCTTCTTTCCTTGGAGTAGAAGTGGAATCTCTCCTCGGTGTCCCGGAGGTCTCGTCGCTCCCGACCAGAGTACCGGTTCGAAAGGGCCATAACTTTGGATCCGACCGTTGGATCACTCTAAAATTTTCACAGGAGTTTCCGGACGCTGATTTCCTTGGAGTAGAAATGGAATCTCTCCTCGGTGTCCCGGATGTCTCGTCGCTCCCGACCAGAGTACCGGTTCGAAAGGGCCATAACTTTTGATCCGACCGTTGGATCACTCTAAAATTTTCACAGGAGTTTCCGGACGCTGTTTTTTCCTTGGAGTAGAAGTGGAATCTCTCCTCGGTGTCCCGGAGGTCTCGTCGCTCCCGACCAGATTACCGGTTCGAAAGGGCCATAACTTTGGATCCGACCGTTGGATCACTCTAAAAATTTCACAGGAGTTTCCGGACGCTTCTTTCCTTGGAGTAGAAGTGGAATCTCTCCTCGGTGTCCCGGAGGTCTCGTCGCTCCCGACCAGAGTACCGGTTCGAAAGGGCCATAACTTTGGATCCGACCGTTGGATCACTCTAAAAATTTCACAGGAGTTTCCGGACGCTTCTTTCCTTGGAGTAGAAGTGGAATCTCTCCTCGGTGTCCCGGAGGTCTCGTCGCTCCCGACCAGAGTACCGGTTCGAAAGGGCCATAACTTTTGATCCTACCGTTGGATCACTCTAAAATTTTCACAGGAGTTTCCGGACGCTGTTTTCCTTGGAGTAGAAGTGGAATCTCTCCTCGGTGTCCCGGAGGTCTCGTCGCTCCCGACCAGATTACCGGTTCGAAAGGGCCATAACTTTTGATCCGACCGTTGGATCACTCTAAAATTTTCACAGGAGTTTCCGGACGCTGTTTTCCTTGGAGTAGAAGTGGAATCTCTCCTCGGTGTCCCGGAGGTCTCGTCGCCCCCGTCCAGAGTACCGGTTCGAAAGGGCCATAACTTTTGATCCGACCGTTGGATCACTCTAAAATTTTCACAGGAGTTTCCGGACGCTGTTTTCCTTGGAGTAGAAGTGGAATCTCTCCTCGGTGTCCCGGAGGTCTCGTCGCTCCCGACCAGAGTACCGGTTCGAAAGGGCCATAACTTTTGATCCGACCGTTGGATCACTCTAAAATTTTCACAGGAGTTTCCGGACGCTGTTTTACGGAGTAGAAATGGAATCTCTCCTCAGTGTCCCGGAGGTCTCGTCGCTCCCGACCAGAGTACCGGTTCGCAAGGGCCATAACTTTTGATCCGACCGTTGGATCACTCTAAAATTTTCACAGGAGTTTCCGGACGCTGTTTTCCTTGGAGTAGAAGTGGAATCTCTCCTCGGTGTCCCGGAGGTCTCGTCGCTCCCGACCAGAGTACCGGTTCGAAAGGGCCATAACTTTTGATCCGACCGTTGGATCACTCTAAAATTTTCACAGGAGTTTCCGGACGCTGATTTCCTTGGAGTAGACATGGAATCTCTCCTCAGTGTCCCGGATGTCTCGTCGCTCCCGACCAGAGTACCGGTTCGCAAGGTCCATAACTTTTGATCCGATCGTTGGATCACTCTAAAATTTTCACAGGAGTTTCCGGACGCTGTTTTCCTTGGAGTAGAAGTGGAATCTCTCCTCGGTGTCCCGGAGGTCTCGTCGCTCCCGACCAGAGTACCGGTTCGAAAGGGCCATAACTTTTGATCCGACCGTTGGATCACTCTAAAATTTTCACAGGAGTTTCCGGACGCTGATTTCCTTGGAGTAGAAATGGAATCTCTCCTCAGTGTCCCGGATGTCTCGTCGCTCCCGACCAGAGTACCGGTTCGAAAGGGCCATAACTTTTGATCCGACCGTTGGATCACTCTAAAATTTTCACAGGAGTTTCCGGACGTTGTTTTCCTTGGAGTAGAAATGGAATCTCTCCTCAGTGTCCCGGAGGTCTCGTCGCTCCCGACCAGAGTACCGGTTCGAAAGGGCCATAACTTTTGATCCGACCGTTGGATCACTCTAAAATTTTCACATGAGTTTCCGGACGCTGATTTCCTTGGAGTAGAAATGGAATCTCTCCTCGGTGTCCCGGATTTCTCGTCGCTCCCGACCAGAGTACCGGTTCGAAAGGGCCATAACTTTTGATCCGACCGTTGGATCACTCTAAAATTTTCACAGGAGTTTCCGGACGCTGTTTTCCTTGGAGTAGAAGTGGAATCTCTCCTCGGTGTCCCGGAGGTCTCGTCGCTCCCGACCAGAGTACCGGTTCGAAAGGGCCATAACTTTTGATCCGACCGTTGGATCACTCTAAAATTTTCACAGGAGTTTCCGGACGCTGTTTTCCTTGGAGTAGAAGTGGAATCTCTCCTCGGTGTCCCGGAGGTCTCGTCGCTCCCGACCAGAGTACCGGTTCGAAAGGGCCATAACTTTGGATCCGACCGTTGGATCACTCTAAAAATTTCACAGGAGTTTCCGGACGCTTCTTTCCTTGGAGTAGAAGTGGAATCTCTCCTCGGTGTCCCGGAGGTCTCGTCGCTCCCGACCAGAGTACCGGTTCGAAAGGGCCATAACTTTGGATCCGACCGTTGGATCACTCTAAAATTTTCACAGGAGTTTCCGGACGCTGATTTCCTTGGAGTAGAAATGGAATCTCTCCTCGGTGTCCCGGATGTCTCGTCGCTCCCGACCAGAGTACCGGTTCGAAAGGGCCATAACTTTTGATCCGACCGTTGGATCACTCTAAAATTTTCACAGGAGTTTCCGGACGCTGTTTTCCTTGGAGTAGAAGTGGAATCTCTCCTCGGTGTCCCGGAGGTCTCGTCGCTCCCGACCAGAGTACCGGTTCGAAAGGGCCATAACTTTTGATCCTACCGTTGGATCACTCTAAAATTTTCACAGGAGTTTTCGGACGCTGTTTTCCTTGGAGTAGAAGTGGAATCTCTCCTCGGTGTCCCGGAGGTCTCGTCGCTCCCGACCAGATTACCGGTTCGAAAGGGCCATAACTTTTGATCCGACCGTTGGATCACTCTAAAATTTTCACAGGAGTTTCCGGACGCTGTTTTCCTTGGAGTAGAAGTGGAATCTCTCCTCGGTGTCCCGGAGGTCTCGTCGCCCCCGTCCAGAGTACCGGTTCGAAAGGGCCATAACTTTTGATCCGACCGTTGGATCACTCTAAAATTTTCACAGGAGTTTCCGGACGCTGATTTCCTTGGAGTAGAAATGGAATCTCTCCTCGGTGTCCCGGATGTCTCGTCGCTCCCGACCAGAGTACCGGTTCGAAAGGGCCATAACTTTTGATCCGACCGTTGGATCACTCTAAAATTTTCACAGGAGTTTCCGGACGCTGTTTTCCTTGGAGTAGAAGTGGAATCTCTCCTCGGTGTCCCGGAGGTCTCGTCGCCCCCGTCCAGAGTACCGGTTCGAAAGGGCCATAACTTTTGATCCGACCGTTGGATCACTCTAAAATTTTCACAGGAGTTTCCGGACGCTGATTTCCTTGGAGTAGAAATGGAATCTCTCCTCGGTGTCCCGGATGTCTCGTCGCTCCCGACCAGAGTACCGGTTCGAAAGGGCCATAACTTTTGATCCGACCGTTGGATCACTCTAAAATTTTCACAGGAGTTTCCGGACGCTGTTTTCCTTGGAGTAGAAGTGGAATCTCTCCTCGGTGTCCCGGAGGTCTCGTCGCTCCCGACCAGAGTACCGGTTCGAAAGGGCCATAACTTTTGATCCGACCGTTGGATCACTCTAAAATTTTCACAGGAGTTTCCGGACGCTTCTTTCCTTGGAGTAGAAGTGGAATCTCTCCTCGGTGTCCCGGAGGTCTCGTCGCTCCCGACCAGAGTACCGGTTCGAAAGGGCCATAACTTTTGATCCGACCGTTGGATCACTCTAAAATTTTCACAGGAGTTTCCGGACGCTGTTTTCCTTGGAGTAGAAGTGGAATCTCTCCTCGGTGTCCCGGAGGTCTCGTCGCTCCCGACCAGATTACCGGTTCGAAAGGGCCATAACTTTTGATCCGACCGTTGGATCACTCTAAAATTTTCACAGGAGTTTCCGGACGCTGTTTTCCTTGGAGTAGAAGTGGAATCTCTCCTCGGTGTCCCGGAGGTCTCGTCGCCCCCGTCCAGAGAACCGGTTCGAAAGGGCCATAACTTTTGATCCGACCGTTGGATCACTCTAAAATTTTCACAGGAGTTTCCGGACGCTGATTTCCTTGGAGTAGAAATGGAATCTCTCCTCGGTGTCCCGGATGTCTCGTCGCTCCCGACCAGAGTACCGGTTCGAAAGGGCCATAACTTTTGATCCGACCGTTGGATCACTCTAAAATTTTCACAGGAGTTTCCGGACGCTGTTTTCCTTGGAGTAGAAGTGGAATCTCTCCTCGGTGTCCCGGAGGTCTCGTCGCCCCCGTCCAGAGTACCGGTTCGAAAGGGCCATAACTTTTGATCCGACCGTTGGATCACTCTAAAATTTTCACAGGAGTTTCCGGACGCTGATTTCCTTGGAGTAGAAATGGAATCTCTCCTCGGTGTCCCGGATGTCTCGTCGCTCCCGACCAGAGTACCGGTTCGAAAGGGCCATAACTTTTGATCCGACCGTTGGATCACTCTAAAATTTTCACAGGAGTTTCCGGACGCTGTTTTCCTTGGAGTAGAAGTGGAATCTCTCCTCGGTGTCCCGGAGGTCTCGTCGCTCCCGACCAGAGTACCGGTTCGAAAGGGCCATAACTTTTGATCCGACCGTTGGATCACTCTAAAATTTTCACAGGAGTTTCCGGACGCTTCTTTCCTTGGAGTAGAAGTGGAATCTCTCCTCGGTGTCCCGGAGGTCTCGTCGCTCCCGACCAGAGTACCGGTTCGAAAGGGCCATAACTTTTGATCCGACCGTTGGATCACTCTAAAATTTTCACAGGAGTTTCCGGACGCTGTTTTCCTTGGAGTAGAAGTGGAATCTCTCCTCGGTGTCCCGGAGGTCTCGTCGCTCCCGACCAGAGTACCGGTTCGAAAGGGCCATAACTTTTGATCCGACCGTTGGATCACTCTAAAATTTTCACAGGAGTTTCCGGACGCTGATTTCCTTGGAGTAGAAATGGAATCTCTCCTCAGTGTCCCGGATGTCTCGTCGCTCCCGACCAGAGTACCGGTTCGAAAGGGCCATAACTTTTGATCCGACCGTTGGATCACTCTAAAATTTTCACAGGAGTTTCCGGACGTTGTTTTCCTTGGAGTAGAAATGGAATCTCTCCTCAGTGTCCCGGAGGTCTCGTCGCTCCCGACCAGAGTACCGGTTCGAAAGGGCCATAACTTTTGATCCGACCGTTGGATCACTCTAAAATTTTCACATGAGTTTCCGGACGCTGATTTCCTTGGAGTAGAAATGGAATCTCTCCTCGGTGTCCCGGATGTCTCGTCGCTCCCGACCAGAGTATCGGTTCGAAAGGGCCATAACTTTTGATCCGACCGTTGGATCACTCTAAAATTTTCACAGGAGTTTCCGGACGCTGTTTTCCTTGGAGTAGAAGTGGAATCTCTCCTCGGTGTCCCGGAGGTCTCGTCGCTCCCGACCAGAGTACCGGTTCGAAAGGGCCATAACTTTTGATCCGACCGTTGGATCACTCTAAAATTTTCACAGGAGTTTCCGGACGCTGTTTTCCTTGGAGTAGAAGTGGAATCTCTCCTCGGTGTCCCGGAGGTCTCGTCGCTCCCGACCAGAGTACCGGTTCGAAAGGGCCATAACTTTGGATCCGACCGTTGGATCACTCTAAAAATTTCACAGGAGTTTCCGGACGCTTCTTTCCTTGGAGTAGAAGTGGAATCTCTCCTCGGTGTCCCGGAGGTCTCGTCGCTCCCGACCAGAGTACCGGTTCGAAAGGGCCATAACTTTGGATCCGACCGTTGGATCACTCTAAAATTTTCACAGGAGTTTCCGGACGCTGATTTCCTTGGAGTAGAAATGGAATCTCTCCTCGGTGTCCCGGATGTCTCGTCGCTCCCGACCAGAGTACCGGTTCGAAAGGGCCATAACTTTTGATCCGACCGTTGGATCACTCTAAAATTTTCACAGGAGTTTCCGGACGCTGTTTTCCTTGGAGTAGAAGTGGAATCTCTCCTCGGTGTCCCGGAGGTCTCGTCGCTCCCGACCAGAGTACCGGTTCGAAAGGGCCATAACTTTTGATCCTACCGTTGGATCACTCTAAAATTTTCACAGGAGTTTCCGGACGCTGTTTTCCTTGGAGTAGAAGTGGAATCTCTCCTCGGTGTCCCGGAGGTCTCGTCGCTCCCGACCAGATTACCGGTTCGAAAGGGCCATAACTTTTGATCCGACCGTTGGATCACTCTAAAATTTTCACAGGAGTTTCCGGACGCTGTTTTCCTTGGAGTAGAAGTGGAATCTCTCCTCGGTGTCCCGGAGGTCTCGTCGCCCCCGTCCAGAGTACCGGTTCGAAAGGGCCATAACTTTTGATCCGACCGTTGGATCACTCTAAAATTTTCACAGGAGTTTCCGGACGCTGATTTCCTTGGAGTAGAAATGGAATCTCTCCTCGGTGTCCCGGATGTCTCGTCGCTCCCGACCAGAGTACCGGTTCGAAAGGGCCATAACTTTTGATCCGACCGTTGGATCACTCTAAAATTTTCACAGGAGTTTCCGGACGCTGTTTTCCTTGGAGTAGAAGTGGAATCTCTCCTCGGTGTCCCGGAGGTCTCGTCGCCCCCGTCCAGAGTACCGGTTCGAAAGGGCCATAACTTTTGATCCGACCGTTGGATCACTCTAAAATTTTCACAGGAGTTTCCGGACGCTGATTTCCTTGGAGTAGAAATGGAATCTCTCCTCGGTGTCCCGGATGTCTCGTCGCTCCCGACCAGAGTACCGGTTCGAAAGGGCCATAACTTTTGATCCGACCGTTGGATCACTCTAAAATTTTCACAGGAGTTTCCGGACGCTGTTTTCCTTGGAGTAGAAGTGGAATCTCTCCTCGGTGTCCCGGAGGTCTCGTCGCTCCCGACCAGAGTACCGGTTCGAAAGGGCCATAACTTTTGATCCGACCGTTGGATCACTCTAAAATTTTCACAGGAGTTTCCGGACGCTTCTTTCCTTGGAGTAGAAGTGGAATCTCTCCTCGGTGTCCCGGAGGTCTCGTCGCTCCCGACCAGAGTACCGGTTCGAAAGGGCCATAACTTTTGATCCGACCGTTGGATCACTCTAAAATTTTCACAGGAGTTTCCGGACGCTGTTTTCCTTGGAGTAGAAGTGGAATCTCTCCTCGGTGTCCCGGAGGTCTCGTCGCTCCCGACCAGAGTACCGGTTCGAAAGGGCCATAACTTTTGATCCGACCGTTGGATCACTCTAAAATTTTCACAGGAGTTTCCGGACGCTGTTTTCCTTGGAGTAGAAGTGGAATCTCTCCTCGGTGTCCCGGAGGTCTCGTCGCTCCCGACCAGAGTACCGGTTCGAAAGGGCCATAACTTTTGATCCGACCGTTGGATCACTCTAAAATTTTCACAGGAGTTTCCGGACGCTTCTTTCCTTGGAGTAGAAGTGGAATCTCTCCTCGGTGTCCCGGATGTCTCGTCGCTCCCGACCAGAGTACCGGTTCGAAAGGGCCATAACTTTGGATCCGACCGTTGGATCACTCTAAAATTTTCACAGGAGTTTCCGGACGCTGATTTCCTTGGAGTAGAAATGGAATCTCTCCTCGGTGTCCCGGATGTCTCGTCGCTCCCGACCAGAGTACCGGTTCGAAAGGGCCATAACTTTTGATCCGACCGTTGGATCACTCTAAAATTTTCACAGGAGTTTCCGGACGCTGTTTTCCTTGGAGTAGAAGTGGAATCTCTCCTCGGTGTCCCGGAGGTCTCGTCGCTCCCGACCAGAGTACCGGTTCGAAAGGGCCATAACTTTTGATCCGACCGTTGGATCACTCTAAAATTTTCACAGGAGTTTCCGGACGCTGTTTTCCTTGGAGTAGAAGTGGAATCTCTCCTCGGTGTCCCGGAGGTCTCGTCGCTCCCTACCAGAGTACCGGTTCGAAAGGGCCATAACTTTGGATCCGACCGTTGGATCACTCTAAAATTTTCACAGGAGTTTCCGGACGCTGTTTACCTTGGAGTAGAAGTGGAATCTCTCCTCGGTGTCCCGGAGGTCTCGTCGCTCCCGACCAGAGTACCGGTTCGAAAGGGCCATAACTTTGGATCCGACCGTTGGATCACTCTAAAATTTTCACAGGAGTTTCCGGACGCTGTTTTCCTTGGAGTAGAAGTGGAATCTCTCCTCGGTGTCCCGGAGGTCTCGTCGCTCCCGACCAGAGTACCGGTTCGAAAGGGCCATAACTTTTGATCCGACCGTTGGATCACTCTAAAAATTTCACAGGAGTTTCCGGACGCTTCTTTCCTTGGAGTAGAAGTGGAATCTCTCCTCGGTGTCCCGGAGGTCTCGTCGCTCCCGACCAGAGTACCGGTTCGAAAGGGCCATAACTTTGGATCCGACCGTTGGATCACTCTAAAATTTTCACAGGAGTTTCCGGACGCTGATTTCCTTGGAGTAGAAATGGAATCTCTCCTCGGTGTCCCGGATGTCTCGTCGCTCCCGACCAGAGTACCGGTTCGAAAGGGCCATAACTTTTGATCCGACCGTTGGATCACTCTAAAATTTTCACAGGAGTTTCCGGACGCTGTTTTCCTTGGAGTAGAAGTGGAATCTCTCCTCGGTGTCCCGGAGGTCTCGTCGCTCCCGACCAGAGTACCGGTTCGAAAGGGCCATAACTTTTGATCCGACCGTTGGATCACTCTAAAATTTTCACAGGAGTTTCCGGACGCTGTTTTCCTTGGAGTAGAAGTGGAATCTCTCCTCGGTGTCCCGGAGGTCTCGTCGCTCCCGACCAGAGTACCGGTTCGAAAGGGCCATAACTTTGGATCCGACCGTTGGATCACTCTAAAAATTTCACAGGAGTTTCCGGACGCTGATTTCCTTGGAGTAGAAATGGAATCTCTCCTCGGTGTCCCGGAGGTCTCGTCGCTCCCGACCAGAGTACCGGTTCGAAAGGGCCATAACTTTGGATCCGACCGTTGGATCACTCTAAAATTTTCACAGGAGTTTCCGGACGCTGATTTCGTTGGAGTAGAAATGGAATCTCTCCTCGGTGTCCCGGATGTCTCGTCGCTCCCGACCAGAGTACCGGTTCGAAAGGGCCATAACTTTTGATCCGACCGTTGGATCACTCTAAAATTTTCACAGGAGTTTCCGGACGCTGTTTTCCTTGGAGTAGAAGTGGAATCTCTCCTCGGTGTCCCGGAGGTCTCGTCGCTCCCGACCAGATTACCGGTTCGAAAGGGCCATAACTTTTGATCCGACCGTTGGATCACTCTAAAATTTTCACAGGAGTTTCCGAACGCTGTTTTCCTTGGAGTAGAAGTGGAATCTCTCCTCGGTGTCCCGGAGGTCTCGTCGCCCCCGTCCAGAGTACCGGTTCGAAAGGGCCATAACTTTTGATCCGACCGTTGGATCACTCTAAAATTTTCACAGGAGTTTCCGGACGCTGTTTTCCTTGGAGTAGAAGTGGAATCTCTCCTCGGTGTCCCGGAGGTCTCGTCGCTCCCGACCAGAGTACCGGTTCGAAAGGGCCATAACTTTTGATCCGACCGTTGGATCACTCTAAAAATTTCACAGGAGTTTCCGGACGCTTCTTTCCTTGGAGTAGAAGTGGAATCTCTCCTCGGTGTCCCGGAGGTCTCGTCGCTCCCGACCAGAGTACCGGTTCGAAAGGGCCATAACTTTGGATCCGACCGTTGGATCACTCTAAAATTTTCACAGGAGTTTCCGGACGCTGATTTCCTTGGAGTAGAAATGGAATCTCTCCTCGGTGTCCCGGATGTCTCGTCGCTCCCGACCAGAGTACCGGTTCGAAAGGGCCATAACTTTTGATCCGACCGTTGGATCACTCTAAAATTTTCACAGGAGTTTCCGGACGCTGTTTTCCTTGGAGTAGAAGTGGAATCTCTCCTCGGTGTCCCGGAGGTCTCGTCGCTCCCGACCAGAGTACCGGTTCGAAAGGGCCATAACTTTTGATCCGACCGTTGGATCACTCTAAAATTTTCACAGGAGTTTCCGGACGCTGTTTTCCTTGGAGTAGAAGTGGAATCTCTCCTCGGTGTCCCGGAGGTCTCGTCGCTCCCGACCAGAGTACCGGTTCGAAAGGGCCATAACTTTGGATCCGACCGTTGGATCACTCTAAAAATTTCACAGGAGTTTCCGGACGCTGATTTCCTTGGAGTAGAAATGGAATCTCTCCTCGGTGTCCCGGAGGTCTCGTCGCTCCCGACCAGAGTACCGGTTCGAAAGGGCCATAACTTTGGATCCGACCGTTGGATCACTCTAAAATTTTCACAGGAGTTTCCGGACGCTGATTTCGTTGGAGTAGAAATGGAATCTCTCCTCGGTGTCCCGGATGTCTCGTCGCTCCCGACCAGAGTACCGGTTCGAAAGGGCCATAACTTTTGATCCGACCGTTGGATCACTCTAAAATTTTCACAGGAGTTTCCGGACGCTGTTTTCCTTGGAGTAGAAGTGGAATCTCTCCTCGGTGTCCCGGAGGTCTCGTCGCTCCCGACCAGATTACCGGTTCGAAAGGGCCATAACTTTTGATCCGACCGTTGGATCACTCTAAAATTTTCACAGGAGTTTCCGAACGCTGTTTTCCTTGGAGTAGAAGTGGAATCTCTCCTCGGTGTCCCGGAGGTCTCGTCGCCCCCGTCCAGAGTACCGGTTCGAAAGGGCCATAACTTTTGATCCGACCGTTGGATCACTCTAAAATTTTCACAGGAGTTTCCGGACGCTGTTTTCCTTGGAGTAGAAGTGGAATCTCTCCTCGGTGTCCCGGAGGTCTCGTCGCTCCCGACCAGAGTACCGGTTCGAAAGGGCCATAACTTTTGATCCGACCGTTGGATCACTCTAAAATTTTCACAGGAGTTTCCGGACGCTGATTTCCTTGGAGTAGAAATGGAATCTCTCCTCAGTGTCCCGGATGTCTCGTCGCTCCCGACCAGAGTACCGGTTCGAAAGGGCCATAACTTTTGATCCGACCGTTGGATCACTCTAAAATTTTCACAGGAGTTTCCGGACGCTGTTTTCCTTGGAGTAGATGTGGAATCTCTCCTCGGTGTCCCGGAGGTCTCGTCGCTCCCGACCACACTACCGGTTCGAAAGGGCCATAACTTTTGATCCGACCGTTGGATCACTCTAAAATTTTCACAGGAGTTTCCGGACGCTGTTTTCCTTGGAGTAGAAGTGGAATCTCTCCTCGGTGTCCCGGAGGTCTCGTCGCTCCCGACCAGAGTACCGGTTCGAAAGGGCCATAACTTTGGATCCGACCGTTGGATCACTCTAAAAATTTCACAGGAGTTTCCGGACGCTTCTTTCCTTGGAGTAGAAGTGGAATCTCTCCTCGGTGTCCCGGAGGTCTCGTCGCTCCCGACCAGAGTACCGGTTCGAAAGGGCCATAACTTTGGATCCGACCGTTGGATCACTCTAAAATTTTCACAGGAGTTTCCGGACGCTGATTTCCTTGGAGTAGAAATGGAATCTCTCCTCGGTGTCCCGGATGTCTCGTCGCTCCCGACCAGAGTACCGGTTCGAAAGGGCCATAACTTTTGATCCGACCGTTGGATCACTCTAAAATTTTCACAGGAGTTTCCGGACGCTGTTTTCCTTGGAGTAGAAGTGGAATCTCTCCTCGGTGTCCCGGAGGTCTCGTCGCTCCCGACCAGAGTACCGGTTCGAAAGGGCCATAACTTTTGATCCGACCGTTGGATCACTCTAAAATTTTCACAGGAGTTTCCGGACGCTGTTTTCCTTGGAGTAGAAGTGGAATCTCTCCTCGGTGTCCCGGAGGTCTCGTCGCTCCCGACCAGATTACCGGTTCGAAAGGGCCATAACTTTTGATCCGACCGTTGGATCACTCTAAAATTTTCACAGGAGTTTCCGAACGCTGTTTTCCTTGGAGTAGAAGTGGAATCTCTCCTCGGTGTCCCGGAGGTCTCGTCGCCCCCGTCCAGAGTACCGGTTCGAAAGGGCCATAACTTTTGATCCGACCGTTGGATCACTCTAAAATTTTCACAGGAGTTTCCGGACGCTGTTTTCCTTGGAGTAGAAGTGGAATCTCTCCTCGGTGTCCCGGAGGTCTCGTCGCTCCCGACCAGAGTACCGGTTCGAAAGGGCCATAACTTTGGATCCGACCGTTGGATCACTCTAAAAATTTCACAGGAGTTTCCGGACGCTGATTTCCTTGGAGTAGAAATGGAATCTCTCCTCGGTGTCCCGGAGGTCTCGTCGCTCCCGACCAGAGTACCGGTTCGAAAGGGCCATAACTTTGGATCCGACCGTTGGATCACTCTAAAATTTTCACAGGAGTTTCCGGACGCTGATTTCGTTGGAGTAGAAATGGAATCTCTCCTCGGTGTCCCGGATGTCTCGTCGCTCCCGACCAGAGTACCGGTTCGAAAGGGCCATAACTTTTGATCCGACCGTTGGATCACTCTAAAATTTTCACAGGAGTTTCCGGACGCTGTTTTCCTTGGAGTAGAAGTGGAATCTCTCCTCGGTGTCCCGGAGGTCTCGTCGCTCCCGACCAGATTACCGGTTCGAAAGGGCCATAACTTTTGATCCGACCGTTGGATCACTCTAAAATTTTCACAGGAGTTTCCGAACGCTGTTTTCCTTGGAGTAGAAGTGGAATCTCTCCTCGGTGTCCCGGAGGTCTCGTCGCCCCCGTCCAGAGTACCGGTTCGAAAGGGCCATAACTTTTGATCCGACCGTTGGATCACTCTAAAATTTTCACAGGAGTTTCCGGACGCTGTTTTCCTTGGAGTAGAAGTGGAATCTCTCCTCGGTGTCCCGGAGGTCTCGTCGCTCCCGACCAGAGTACCGGTTCGAAAGGGCCATAACTTTTGATCCGACCGTTGGATCACTCTAAAATTTTCACAGGAGTTTCCGGACGCTGATTTCCTTGGAGTAGAAATGGAATCTCTCCTCAGTGTCCCGGATGTCTCGTCGCTCCCGACCAGAGTACCGGTTCGAAAGGGCCATAACTTTTGATCCGACCGTTGGATCACTCTAAAATTTTCACAGGAGTTTCCGGACGCTGTTTTCCTTGGAGTAGATGTGGAATCTCTCCTCGGTGTCCCGGAGGTCTCGTCGCTCCCGACCACACTACCGGTTCGAAAGGGCCATAACTTTTGATCCGACCGTTGGATCACTCTAAAATTTTCACAGGAGTTTCCGGACGCTGTTTTCCTTGGAGTAGAAGTGGAATCTCTCCTCGGTGTCCCGGAGGTCTCGTCGCTCCCGACCAGAGTACCGGTTCGAAAGGGCCATAACTTTGGATCCGACCGTTGGATCACTCTAAAAATTTCACAGGAGTTTCCGGACGCTTCTTTCCTTGGAGTAGAAGTGGAATCTCTCCTCGGTGTCCCGGAGGTCTCGTCGCTCCCGACCAGAGTACCGGTTCGAAAGGGCCATAACTTTGGATCCGACCGTTGGATCACTCTAAAATTTTCACAGGAGTTTCCGGACGCTGATTTCCTTGGAGTAGAAATGGAATCTCTCCTCGGTGTCCCGGATGTCTCGTCGCTCCCGACCAGAGTACCGGTTCGAAAGGGCCATAACTTTTGATCCGACCGTTGGATCACTCTAAAATTTTCACAGGAGTTTCCGGACGCTGTTTTCCTTGGAGTAGAAGTGGAATCTCTCCTCGGTGTCCCGGAGGTCTCGTCGCTCCCGACCAGAGTACCGGTTCGAAAGGGCCATAACTTTTGATCCGACCGTTGGATCACTCTAAAATTTTCACAGGAGTTTCCGGACGCTGTTTTCCTTGGAGTAGAAGTGGAATCTCTCCTCGGTGTCCCGGAGGTCTCGTCGCTCCCGACCAGATTACCGGTTCGAAAGGGCCATAACTTTTGATCCGACCGTTGGATCACTCTAAAATTTTCACAGGAGTTTCCGAACGCTGTTTTCCTTGGAGTAGAAGTGGAATCTCTCCTCGGTGTCCCGGAGGTCTCGTCGCCCCCGTCCAGAGTACCGGTTCGAAAGGGCCATAACTTTTGATCCGACCGTTGGATCACTCTAAAATTTTCACAAAAGTTTCGGACGCTGTTTTCCTTGGAGTAGAAGTGGAATCTCTCCTCGGTGTCCCGGAGGTCTCGTCGCTCCCGACCAGAGTACCGGTTCGAAAGGGCCATAACTTTTGATCCGACCGTTGGATCACTCTAAAATTTTCACAGGAGTTTCCGGACGCTGATTTCCTTGGAGTAGAAATGGAATCTCTCCTCAGTGTCCCGGATGTCTCGTCGCTCCCGACCAGAGTACCGGTTCGAAAGGGCCATAACTTTTGATCCGACCGTTGGATCACTCTAAAATTTTCACAGGAGTTTCCGGACGCTGTTTTCCTTGGAGTAGATGTGGAATCTCTCCTCGGTGTCCCGGAGGTCTCGTCGCTCCCGACCACACTACCGGTTCGAAAGGGCCATAACTTTTGATCCGACCGTTGGATCACTCTAAAATTTTTACAGGAGTTTCCGGACGCTGTTTTCCTTGGAGTAGAAGTGGAATCTCTCCTCGGTGTCCCGGAGGTCTCGTCGCCCCCGACCAGAGTACCGGTTCGAAAGGGCCATAACTTTTGATCCGACCGTTGGATCACTCTAAAATTTTCACAGGAGTTTCCGGACGCTGTTTTCCTTGGAGTAGAAGTGGAATCTCTCCTCGATGTCCCGGAGGTCTCGTCGCTCCCGACCAGAGTACCGGTTCGAAAGGGCCATAACTTTTGATCCGACCGTTGGATCACTCTAAAATTTTCACAGGAGTTTCCGGACGCTGTTTTCCTTGGAGTAGAAGTGGAATCTCTCCTCGGTGTCCCGGAGGTCTTGTCGCTCCCGACCAGAGTACCGGTTCGAAAGCGCCATAACTTTGGATCCGACCGTTGGATCACTCTAAAATTTTCACAGGAGTTTGCGGACGCTTCTTTCCTTGGAGTAGAAGTGGAATCGCTCCTCGGTGTCCCGGAGGTCTCGTCGTTCCCGACCAGAGTACCGGTTCGAAAGGGCCATAACTTTTGATCCGACCGTTGGATCACTCTAAAATTTTCACAGGAGTTTCCGGACGCTGTTTTCCTTGGAGTAGAAGTGGAATCTCTCCTCGGTGTCCCGGAGGTCTCGTCGCTCCTGACCAGAGTACCGGTTCGAAAGGGCCATAACTTTGGATCCGACCGTTGGATCACTCTAAAATTTTCACAGGAGTTTCCGGACGCTTCTTTCCTTGGAGTAGAAGTGGAATCGCTCCTCGGTGTCCCGGAGGTCTCGTCGTTCCCGACCAGAGTACCGGTTCGAAAGGGCCATAACTTTTGATCCGACCGTTGGATCACTCTAAAATTTTCACAGGAGTTTCCGGACGCTGTTTTCCTTGGAGTAGAAGTGGAATCTCTCCTCGGTGTCCCGGAGGTCTCGTCGCTCCCGACCAGAGTACCGGTTCGAAAGGGCCATAACTTTTGATCCGACCGTTGGATCACTCTAAAATTTTCACAGGAGTTTCCGGACGCTGTTTTCCTTGGAGTAGAAGTGGAATCTCTCCTCGGTGTCCCGGAGGTCTCGTCGCTCCCGACCAGAGTACCGGTTCGAAAGGGCCATAAGTTTTGATCCGACCGTTGGATCACTCTAAAATTTTCACAGGAGTTTCCGGACGCTGATTTCCTTGGAGTAGAAATGGAATCTCTCCTCAGTGTCCCGGATGTCTCGTCGCTCCCGACCAGAGTACCGGTTCGAAAGGGCCATAACTTTTGATCCGACCGTTGGATCACTCTAAAATTTTCACAGGAGTTTCCGGACGCTGTTTTCCTTGGAGTAGAAGTGGAATGTCTCCTCGGTGTCCCGGAGGTCTCGTCGCTCCAGACCAGAGTACCGGTTCGAAAGGGCCATAACTTTTGATGCGACCGTTGGATCACTCTAAAATTTTCACAGGAGTTTCCGGACGCTGTTTTCCTTGGAGTAGAAGTGGAATCTCTCCTCGGTGTCCCGGAGGTCTCGTCGCTCCCGACCAGAGTACCGGTTCGAAAGGGCCATAACTTTTGATCCGACCGTAGGATCACTCTAAAATTTTCACAGGAGTTTCCGGACGCTGATTTCCTTGGAGTAGAAATGGAATCTCTCCTCAGTGTCCCGGATGTCTCGTCGCTCCCGACCAGAGTACCGGTTCGCAAGGGCCATAACTTTTGATCCGACCGTTGGATCACTCTAAAATTTTCACAGGAGTTTCCGGACGCTGTTTTCCTTGGAGTAGAAGTGGAATCTCTCCTCGGTGTCCCGGAGGTCTCGTCGCTCCCGACCAGAGTACCGGTTCGAAAGGGCCATAACTTTTGATCCGACCGTTGGATCACTCTAAAATTTTCACAGGAGTTTCCGGACGCTGTTTTCCTTGGAGTAGAAGTGGAATCTCTCCTCGGTGTCCCGGAGGTCTCGTCGCTCCCGACCAGAGTACCGGTTCGAAAGGGCCATAACTTTTGATCCGACCGTTGGATCACTCTAAAATTTTCACAGGAGTTTCCGGACGTTGTTTTCCTTGGAGTAGAAATGGAATCTCTCCTCAGTGTCCCGGAGGTATCGTCGCTCCCGACCAGAGTACCGGTTCGCAAGGGCCATAACTTTTGATCCGACCGTTGGATCACTCTAAAAATTTCACAGGAGTTTCCGGACGCTTCTTTCCTTGGAGTAGAAGTGGAATCGCTCCTCGGTGTCCCGGAGGTCTCGTCGTTCCCGACCAGAGTACCGGTTCGAAAGGGCCATAACTTTTGATCCGACCGTTGAATCACTCTAAAATTTTCACAGGAGTTTCCGGACGCTGTTTTCCTTGGAGTAGAAGTGGAATCTCTCCTCGGTGTCCCGGAGGTCTTGTCGCTCCCGACCAGAGTACCGGTTCGAAAGCGCCATAACTTTGGATCCGACCGTTGGATCACTCTAAAATTTTCACAGGAGTTTGCGGACGCTTCTTTCCTTGGAGTAGAAGTGGAATCGCTCCTCGGTGTCCCGGAGGTCTCGTCGTTCCCGACCAGAGTACCGGTTCGCAAGGGCCATAACTTTTGATCCGACCGTTGGATCACTCTAAAATTTTCACAGGAGTTTCCGGACGCTGTTTTCCTTGGACTAGAAGTGGAATGTCTCCTCGGTGTCCCGGAGGTCTCGTCGCTCCAGACCAGAGTACCGGTTCGAAAGGGCCATAACTTTTGATCCGACCGTTGGATCACTCTAAAATTTTCACAGGAGTTTCCGGACGCTGTTTTCCTTGGAGTAGAAATGGAATCTCTCCTCGGTGTCCCGGATGTCTCGTCGCTCCCGACCAGAGTACCGGTTCGAAAGGGCCATAACTTTTGATCCGACCGTTGGATCACTCTAAAATTTTCACAGGAGTTTCCGGACGCTGTTTTCCTTGGAGTAGAAGTGGAATCTCTCCTCGGTGTCCCGGAGGTCTCGTCGCTCCCGACCAGAGTACCGGTTCGAAAGGGCCATAACTTTTGATCCGACCGTTGGATCACTCTAAAATTTTCACAGGAGTTTCCGGACGCTGTTTTCCTTGGAGTAGAAGTGGAATCTCTCCTCGGTGTCACGGAGGTCTCGTCGCTCCCGACCAGAGTACCGGTTCGAAAGGGCCATAACTTTTGATCCGACCGTTGGATCACTCTAAAATTTTCACAGGAGTTTCCGGACGCTGATTTCCTTGGAGTAGAAATGGAATCTCTCCTCAGTGTCCCGGATGTCTCGTCGCTCCCGACCAGAGTACCGGTTCGCAAGGGCCATAACTTTTGATCCGACCGTTGGATCACTCTAAAATTTTCACAGGAGTTTCCGGACGCTGTTTTCCTTGGAGTAGAAGTGGAATCTCTCCTCGGTGTCCCGGAGGTCTCGTCGCTCCCGACCAGAGTACCGGTTCGAAAGGGCCATAACTTTTGATCCGACCGTTGGATCACTCTAAAATTTTCACAGGAGTTTCCGGACGCTGTTTTCCTTGGAGTAGAAGTGGAATCTCTCCTCGGTGTCCCGGAGGTCTCGTCGCTCCCGACCAGAGTACCGGTTCGAAAGGGCCATAACTTTGGATCCGACCGTTGGATCACTCTAAAATTTTCACAGGAGTTTCCGGACGCTTCTTTCCTTGGAGTAGAAGTGGAATCGCTCCTCGGTGTCCCGGAGGTCTCGTCGTTCCCGACCAGAGTACCGGTTCGAAAGGGCCATAACTTTTGATCCGACCGTTGAATCACTCTAAAATTTTCACAGGAGTTTCCGGACGCTGTTTTCCTTGGAGTAGAAGTGGAATCTCTCCTCGGTGTCCTGGAGGTCTCGTCGCTCCCGACCAGAGTACCGGTTCGAAAGGGCCATAACTTTTGATGCGACCGTTGGATCACTCTAAAATTTTCACAGGAGTTTCCGGACGCTGTTTTCCTTGGAGTAGAAGTGGAATCTCTCCTCGGTGTCCCGGAGGTCTCGTCGCTCCCGACCAGAGTACCGGTTCGAAAGGGCCATAACTTTTGATCCGACCGTTGGATCACTCTAAAATTTTCACAGGAGTTTCCGGACGCTGATTTCCTTGGAGTAGAAATGGAATCTCTCCTCAGTGTCCCGGATGTCTCGTCGCTCACGACCAGAGTACCGGTTCGCAAGGGCCATAACTTTTGATCCGACCGTTGGATCACTCTAAAATTTTCACAGGAGTTTCCGGACGCTGTTTTCCTTGGAGTAGAAGTGGAATCTCTCCTCGGTGTCCCGGAGGTCTCGTCGCTCCCGACCAGAGTACCGGTTCGAAAGGGCCATAACTTTTGATCCGACCGTTGGATCACTCTAAAATTTTCACAGGAGTTTCCGGACGCTGTTTTCCTTGGAGTAGAAGTGGAATCTCTCCTCGGTGTCCCGGAGGTCTCGTCGCTCCCGACCAGAGTACCGGTTCGAAAGGGCCATAACTTTGGATCCGACCGTTGGATCACTCTAAAATTTTCACAGGAGTTTCCGGACGCTTCTTTCCTTGGAGTAGAAGTGGAATCGCTCCTCGGTGTCCCGGAGGTCTCGTCGTTCCCGACCAGAGTACCGGTTCGAAAGGGCCATAACTTTTGATCCGACCGTTGGATCACTCTAAACTTTTCACAGGAGTTTCCGGACGCTGTTTTCCTTGGAGTAGAAATGGAATCTCTCCTCAGTGTCCCGGAGGTCTCGTCCCTCCCGACCAGAGTACCGGTTCGCAAGGGCCATAACTTTTGATCCGACCGTTGGATCACTCTAAAATTTTCACAGGAGTTTCCGGACGCTGTTTTCCTTGGAGTAGAAGTGGAATCTCTCCTCGGTGTCACGGAGGTCTCGTCGCTCCTGACCAGAGTACCGGTTCGAAAGGGCCATAACTTTTGATCCGACCGTTGGATCACTCTAAAATTTTCACAGGAGTTTCCGGACGCTGATTTCCTTGGAGTAGAAATGGAATCTCTCCTCAGTGTCCCGGATGTCTCGTCGCTCCCGACCAGAGTACCGGTTCGCAAGGGCCATAACTTTTGATCCGACCGTTGGATCACTCTAAAATTTTCACAGGAGTTTCCGGACGCTGTTTTCCTTGGAGTAGAAGTGGAATCTCTCCTCGGTGTCACGGAGGTCTCGTCGCTCCCGACCAGAGTACCGGTTCGAAAGGGCCATAACTTTTGATCCGACCGTTGGATCACTCTAAAATTTTCACAGGAGTTTCCGGACGCTGATTTCCTTGGAGTAGAAATGGAATCTCTCCTCAGTGTCCCGGATGTCTCGTCGCTCCCGACCAGAGTACCGGTTCGCAAGGGCCATAACTTTTGATCCGACCGTTGGATCACTCTAAAATTTTCACAGGAGTTTCCGGACGCTGTTTTCCTTGGAGTAGAAGTGGAATCTCTCCTCGGTGTCCCGGAGGTCTCGTCGCTCCCGACCAGAGTACCGGTTCGAAAGGGCCATAACTTTGGATCCGACCGTTGGATCACTCTAAAATTTTCACAGGAGTTTCCGGACGCTTCTTTCCTTGGAGTAGAAGTGGAATCGCTCCTCGGTGTCCCGGAGGTCTCGTCGTTCCCGACCAGAGTACCGGTTCGAAAGGGCCATAACTTTTGATCCGACCGTTGGATCACTCTAAAATTTTCACAGGAGTTTCCGGACGCTGATTTCCTTGGAGTAGAAATGGAATCTCTCCTCAGTGTCCCGGATGTCTCGTCGCTCCCGACCAGAGTACCGGTTCGCAAGGGCCATAACTGTTGATCCGACCGTTGGATCACTCTAAAATTTTCACAGGAGTTTCCGGACGCTGTTTTCCTTGGAGTAGAAGTGGAATCTCTCCTCGGTGTCACGGAGGTCTCGTCGCTCCCGACCAGAGTACCGGTTCGAAAGGGCCATAACTTTTGATCCGACCGTTGGATCACTCTAAAATTTTCACAGGAGTTTCCGGACGCTGATTTCCTTGGAGTAGAAATGGAATCTCTCCTCAGTGTCCCGGATGTCTCGTCGCTCCCGACCAGAGTACCGGTTCGCAAGGGCCATAACTTTTGATCCGACCGTTGGATCACTCTAAAATTTTCACAGGAGTTTCCGGACGCTGTTTTCCTTGGAGTAGAAGTGGAATCTCTCCTCGGTGTCCCGGAGGTCTCGTCGCTCCCGACCAGAGTACCGGTTCGAAAGGGCCATAACTTTTGATCCGACCGTTGGATCACTCTAAAATTTTCACAGGAGTTTCCGGACGCTGTTTTCCTTGGAGTAGAAGTGGAATCTCTCCTCGGTGTCCCGGAGGTCTCGTCGCTCCCGACCAGAGTACCGGTTCGAAAGGGCCATAACTTTGGATCCGACCGTTGGATCACTCTAAAATTTTCACAGGAGTTTCCGGACGCTTCTTTCCTTGGAGTAGAAGTGGAATCGCTCCTCGGTGTCCCGGAGGTCTCGTCGTTCCCGACCAGAGTACCGGTTCGAAAGGGACATAACTTTTGATCCGACCGTTGGATCACTCTAAAATTTTCACAGGAGTTTCCGGACGCTGTTTTCCTTGGAGTAGAAATGGAATCTCTCCTCGGTGTCACGGAGGTCTTGTCGCTCCCGACCAGAGTACCGGTTCGAAAGGGCCATAACTTTTGATCCGACCGTTGGATCACTCTAAAATTTTCACAGGAGTTTCCGGACGCTGATTTCCTTGGAGTAGAAATGGAATCTCTCCTCAGTGTCCCGGATGTCTCGTCGCTCCCGACCAGAGTACCGGTTCGCAAGGGCCATAACTGTTGATCCGACCGTTGGATCACTCTAAAATTTTCACAGGAGTTTCCGGACGCTGTTTTCCTTGGAGTAGAAGTGGAATCTCTCCTCGGAGTCACGGAGGTCTCGTCGCTCCCGACCAGAGTACCGGTTCGAAAGGGCCATAACTTTTGATCCGACCGTTGGATCACTCTAAAATTTTCACAGGAGTTTCCGGACGCTGATTTCCTTGGAGTAGAAATGGAATCTCTCCTCAGTGTCCCGGATGTCTCGTCGCTCCCGACCAGAGTACCGGTTCGCAAGGGCCATAACTTTTGATCCGACCGTTGGATCACTCTAAAATTTTCACAGGAGTTTCCGGACGCTGTTTTCCTTGGAGTAGAAGTGGAATCTCTCCTCGGTGTCCCGGAGGTCTCGTCGCTCCCGACCAGAGTACCGGTTCGAAAGGGCCATAACTTTTGATCCGACCGTTGGATCACTCTAAAATTTTCACAGGAGTTTCCGGACGCTGTTTTCCTTGGAGTAGAAATGGAATCTCTCCTCGGTGTCCCGGATGTCTCGTCGCTCCCGACCAGAGTACCGGTTCGAAAGGGCCATAACTTTTGATCCGACCGTTGGATCACTCTAAAATTTTCACAGGAGTTTCCGGACGCTGATTTCCTTGGAGTAGAAATGGAATCTCTCCTCGGTGTCCCGGATGTCTCGTCGCTCCCGACCAGAGTACCGGTTCGCAAGGGCCATAACTTTTGATCCGACCGTTGGATCACTCTAAAATTTTCACAGGAGTTTCCGGACGCTGTTTTCCTTGGAGTAGAAGTGGAATCTCTCCTCGGTGTCCCGGAGGTCTCGTCGCTCCCGACCAGAGTACCGGTTCGAAAGGGCCATAACTTTGGATCCGACCGTTGGATCACTCTAAAATTTTCACAGGAGTTTCCGGACGCTTCTTTCCTTGGAGTAGAAGTGGAATCGCTCCTCGGTGTCCCGGAGGTCTCGTCGTTCCCGACCAGAGTACCGGTTCGAAAGGGACATAACTTTTGATCCGACCGTTGGATCACTCTAAAATTTTCACAGGAGTTTCCGGACGCTGTTTTCCTTGGAGTAGAAATGGAATCTCTCCTCAGTGTCCCGGAGGTCTCGTCGCTCCCGACCAGAGTACCGGTTCGCAAGGGCCATAACTTTTGATCCGACCGTTGGATCACTCTAAAATTTTCACAGGAGTTTCCGGACGCTGTTTTCCTTGGAGTAGAAGTGGAATCTCTCCTCGGTGTCACGGAGGTCTTGTCGCTCCCGACCAGAGTACCGGTTCGAAAGGGCCATAACTTTTGATCCGACCGTTGGATCACTCTAAAATTTTCACAGGAGTTTCCGGACGCTGATTTCCTTGGAGTAGAAATGGAATCTCTCCTCAGTGTCCCGGATGTCTCGTCGCTCCCGACCAGAGTACCGGTTCGCAAGGGCCATAACTGTTGATCCGACCGTTGGATCACTCTAAAATTTTCACAGGAGTTTCCGGACGCTGTTTTCCTTGGAGTAGAAGTGGAATCTCTCCTCGGAGTCACGGAGGTCTCGTCGCTCCCGACCAGAGTACCGGTTCGAAAGGGCCATAACTTTTGATCCGACCGTTGGATCACTCTAAAATTTTCACAGGAGTTTCCGGACGCTGATTTCCTTGGAGTAGAAATGGAATCTCTCCTCAGTGTCCCGGATGTCTCGTCGCTCCCGACCAGAGTACCGGTTCGCAAGGGCCATAACTTTTGATCCGACCGTTGGATCACTCTAAAATTTTCACAGGAATTTCCGGACGCTGTTTTCCTTGGAGTAGAAGTGGAATCTCTCCTCGGTGTCCCGGAGGTCTCGTCGCTCCCGACCAGAGTACCGGTTCGAAAGGGCCATAACTTTTGATCCGACCGTTGGATCACTCTAAAATTTTCACAGGAGTTTCCGGACGCTGTTTTCCTTGGAGTAGAAATGGAATCTCTCCTCGGTGTCCCGGATGTCTCGTCGCTCCCGACCAGAGTACCGGTTCGAAAGGGCCATAACTTTTGATCCGACCGTTGGATCACTCTAAAATTTTCACAGGAGTTTCCGGACGCTGATTTCCTTGGAGTAGAAATGGAATCTCTCCTCGGTGTCCCGGATGTCTCGTCGCTCCCGACCAGAGTACCGGTTCGCAAGGGCCATAACTTTTGATCCGACCGTTGGATCACTCTAAAATTTTCACAGGAGTTTCCGGACGCTGTTTTCCTTGGAGTAGAAGTGGAATCTCTCCTCGGTGTCCCGGAGGTCTCGTCGCTCCCGACCAGAGTACCGGTTCGAAAGGGCCATAACTTTGGATCCGACCGTTGGATCACTCTAAAAATTTCACAGGAGTTTCCGGACGCTTCTTTCCTTGGAGTAGAAGTGGAATCGCTCCTCGGTGTCCCGGAGGTCTCGTCGTTCCCAACCAGAGTACCGGTTCGAAAGGGCCATAACTTTTGATCCGACCGTTGGATCACTCTAAAATTTTCACAGGAGTTTCCGGACGCTGTTTTCCTTGGAGTAGAAGTGGAATCTCTCCTCGGTGTCCCGGAGGTCTCGTCGCTCCCGACCAGAGTACCGGTTCGATAGGGCCATAACTTTTGATCCGACCGTTGGATCACTCTAAAATTTTAACAGGAGTTTCCGGACGCTGTTTTCCTTGGAGTAGAAGTGGAATCTCTCCTCGGTGTCCCGGAGGTCTCGTCGCTCCCGACCAGAGTACCGGTTCGAAAGGGCCATAACTTTGGATCCGACCGTTGGATCACTCTAAAAATTTCACAGGAGTTTCCGGACGCTTCTTTCCTTGGAGTAGAAGTGGAATCGCTCCTCGGTGTCCCGGAGGTCTCGTCGCTCCCGACGAGAGTACCGGTTCGAAAGGGCCATAACTTTTGATCCGACCGTTGGATCACTCTAAAATTTTCACAGGAGTTTCCGAACGCTGTTTTCCTTGGAGTAGAAGTGGAATCTCTCCTCGGTGTCCCGGAGGTCTCGTCGCTCCCGACCAGAGTACCGGTTCGAAAGGGCCATAACTTTGGATCCGACCGTTGGATCACTCTAAAAATTTCACAGGAGTTTCCGGACGCTTCTTTCCTTGGAGTAGAAGTGGAATCGCTCCTCGGTGTCCCGGAGGTCTCGTCGTTCCCGACTAGAGTACCGGTTCGAAAGGGCCATAACTTTTGATCCGACCGTTGGATCACTCTAAAATTTTCACAGGAGTTTCCGGACGCTGTTTTCCTTGGAGTAGAAGTGGAATCTCTCCTCGGTGTCCCGGAGGTCTCGTCGCTCCCGACCAGAGTACCGGTTCGAAAGGGCCATAACTTTTGATCCGACCGTTGGATCACTCTAAAATTTTCACAGGAGTTTCCGGACGCTGTTTTCCTTGGAGTAGAAGTGGAATCTCTCCTCGGTGTCCCGGAGGTCTCGTCGCTCCCGACCAGAGTACCGGTTCGAAAGGGCCATAACTTTGGATCCGACCGTTGGATCACTCTAAAAATTTCACAGGAGTTTCCGGACGCTTCTTTCCTTGGAGTAGAAGTGGAATCGCTCCTCGGTGTCCCGGAGGTCTCGTCGTTCCCGACGAGAGTACCGGTTCGAAAGGGCCATAACTTTTGATCCGACCGTTGGATCACTCTAAAATTTTCACAGGAGTTTCCGGACGCTGTTTTCCTTGGAGTAGAAGTGGAATCTCTCCTCGGTGTCCCGGAGGTCTCGTCGCTCCCGACCAGAGTACCGGTTCGAAAGGGCCATAACTTTTGATCCGACCGTTGGATCACTCTAAAATTTTCACAGGAGTTTCCGGACGCTGTTTGCCTTGGAGTAGAAGTGGAATCTCTCCTCGGTGTCACGGAGGTCTCGTCGCTCCCGACCAGAGTACCGGTTCGAAAGGGCCATAACTTTTGATCCGACCGTTGGATCACTCTAAAATTTTCACAGGAGTTTCCGGACGCTGATTTCCTTGGAGTAGAAATGGAATCTCTCCTCAGTGTCCCGGATGTCTCGTCGCTCCCGACCAGAGTACCGGTTCGCAAGGGCCATAACTTTTGATCCGACCGTTGGATCACTCTAAAATTTTCACAGGAGTTTCCGGACGCTGATTTCCTTGGAGTAGAAATGGAATCTCTCCTCAGTGTCCCGGATGTCTCGTCGCTCCCGACCAGAGTACCGGTTCGCAAGGGCCATAACTTTTGATCCGACCGTTGGATCACTCTAAAATTTTCACAGGAGTTTCCGGACGCTGTTTTCCTTGGAGTAGAAGTGGAATCTCTCCTCGGTGTCCCGGATGTCTCGTCGCTCCCGACCAGAGTACCGGTTCGCAAGGGCCATAACTTTTGATCCGACCGTTGGATCACTCTAAAATTTTCACAGGAGTTTCCGGACGCTGTTTTCCTTGGAGTAGAAGTGGAATCTCTCCTCGGTGTCCCGGAGGTCTCGTCGCTCCCGACCAGAGTACCGGTTCGAAAGGGCCATAACTTTTGATCCGACCGTTGGATCACTCTAAAATTTTCACAGGAGTTTCCGGACGCTGTTTTCCTTGGAGTAGAAGTGGAATCTCTCCTCGGTGTACCGGAGGTCTCGTCGCTCCCGACCAGAGTACCGGTTCGAAAGGGCCATAACTTTGGATCCGACCGTTGGATCACTCTAAAAATTTCACAGGAGTTTCCGGACGCTTCTTTCCTTGGAGTAGAAGTGGAATCGCTCCTCGGTGTCCCGGAGGTCTCGTCGTTCCCGACGAGAGTACCGGTTCGAAAGGGCCATAACTTTTCATCCGACCGTTGGATCACTCTAAAATTTTCACAGGAGTTTCCGGACGCTGTTTTCCTTGGAGTAGAAGTGGAATCTCTCCTCGGTGTCCCGGAGGTCTCGTCGCTCCCGACCAGAGTACCGGTTCGAAAAGGCCATAACTTTTGATCCGACCGTTGGATCACTCTAAAATTTTCACAGGAGTTTCCGGACGCTGTTTTCCTTGGAGTAGAAGTGGAATCTCTCCTCGGTGTCCCGGAGGTCTCGTCGCTCCCGACCAGAGTACCGGTTCGAAAGGGCCATAACTTTTGATCCGACCGTTGGATCACTCTAAAATTTTCACAGGAGTTTCCGGACGCTGATTTACTTGGAGTAGAAATGGAATCTCTCCTCAGTGTCCCGGATGTCTCGTCGCTCCCGACCAGAGTACCGGTTCGAAAGGGCCATAACTTTTGATCAGACCGTTGGATCACTCTAAAATTTTCACAGGAGTTTCCGGACGCTGATTTCCTTGGAGTAGAAATGGAATCTCTCCTCAGTGTCCCGGAAGTCTCGTCGCTCCCGACCAGAGTACCGGTTCGAAAGGGCCATAACTTTTGATCCGACCGTTGGATCACTCTAAAATTTTCACAGGAGTTTCCGGACGCTGATTTCCTTGGAGTAGAAATAGAATCTCTCCTCAGTGTCCCGGATGTCTCGTCGCTCCCGACCAGAGTACCGGTTCGAAAGGGCCATAACTTTTGATCCGACCGTTGGATCACTCTAAAATTTTCACAGGAGTTTCCGGACGCTGATTTACTTGGAGTAGAAATGGAATCTCTCCTCAGTGTCCCGGATGTCTCGTCGCTCCCGACCAGAGTACCGGTTCGAAAGGGCCATAACTTTTGATCAGACCGTTGGATCACTCTAAAATTTTCACAGGAGTTTCCGGACGCTGATTTCCTTGGAGTAGAAATGGAATCTCTCCTCAGTGTCCCGGAAGTCTCGTCGCTCCCGACCAGAGTACCGGTTCGAAAGGGCCATAACTTTTGATCCGACCGTTGGATCACTCTAAAATTTTCACAGGAGTTTCCGGACGCTGATTTCCTTGGAGTAGAAATGGAATCTCTCCTCGGTGTCCCGGATGTCTCGTCGCTCCCGACCAGAGTACCGGTTCGAAAGGGCCATAACTTTTGATCCGACCGTTGGATCACTCTAAAATTTTCACAGGAGTTTCCGGACGCTGATTTCCTTGGAGTAGAAATGGAATCTCTCCTCAGTGTCCCGGATGTCTCGTCACTCCCGACCAGAGTACCGGTTCGCAAGGGCAATAACTTTTGATCCGACCGTTGGATCACTCTAAAATTTTCACAGGAGTTTCCGGACGCTGTTTTCCTTGGAGTAGAAGTGGAATCTCTCCTCGGTGTCCCGGAGGTCTCGTCGCTCCCGACCAGAGTACCGGTTCGAAAGGGCCATAACTTTTGATCCGACCGTTGGATCACTCTAAAATTTTCACAGGAGTTTCCGGACGCTGTTTTCCTTGGAGTAGAAGTGGAATCTCTCCTCGGTGTCCCGGAGGTCTCGTCGCTCCCGACCAGAGTACCGGTTCGAAAGGGCCATAACTTTGGATCCGACCGTTGGATCACTCTAAAAATTTCACAGGAGTTTCCGGACGCTTCTTTCCTTGGAGTAGAAGTGGAATCGCTCCTCGGTGTCCCGGAGGTCTCATCGTTCCCGACTAGAGTACCGGTTCGAAAGGGCCATAACTTTTGATCCGACCGTTGGATCACTCTAAAATTTTCACAGGAGTTTCCGGACGCTGTTTTCCTTGGAGTAGAAGTGGAATCTCTCCTCGGTGTCCCGGAGGTCTCGTCGCTCCCGACCAGAGTACCGGTTCGAAAGGGCCATAACTTTTGATCCGACCGTTGGATCACTCTAAAATTTTCACAGGAGTTTCCGGACGCTGTTTTCCTTGGAGTAGAAGTGGAATCTCTCCTCGGTGTCCCGGAGGTCTCGTCGCTCCCGACCAGAGTACCGGTTCGAAAGGGCCATAACTTTGGATCCGACCGTTGGATCACTCTAAAAATTTCACAGGAGTTTCCGGACGCTTCTTTCCTTGGAGTAGAAGTGGAATCGCTCCTCGGTGTCCCGGAGGTCTCGTCGTTCCCGACCAGAGTACCGGTTCGAAAGGGCCATAACTTTTGATCCGACCGTTGGATCACTCTAAAATTTTCACAGGAGTTTCCGGACGCTGTTTTCCTTGGAGTAGAAGTGGAATCTCTCCTCGGTGTCCCGGAGGTCTCGTCGCTCCCGACCAGAGTACCGGTTCGAAAGGGCCATAACTTTGGATCCGACCGTTGGATCACTCTAAAAATTTCACAGGAGTTTCCGGACGCTTCTTTCCTTGGAGTAGAAGTGGAATCGCTCCTCGGTGTCCCGGAGGTCTCGTCGTTCCCGACCAGAGTACCGGTTCGAAAGGGCCATAACTTTTGATCCGACCGTTGGATCACTCTAAAATTTTCACAGGAGTTTCCGGACGCTGTTTTCCTTGGAGTAGAAGTGGAATCTCTCCTCGGTGTCCCGGAGGTCTCGTCGCTCCCGGCCAGAGTACCGGTTCGAAAGGGCCATAACTTTTGATCCGACCGTTGGATCACTCTAAAATTTTCACAGGAGTTTCCGGACGCTGTTTTCCTTGGAGTAGAAGTGGAATCTCTCCTCGGTGTCCCGGAGGTCTCGTCGCTCCCGACCAGATTACCGGTTCGAAAGGGCCATAACTTTTGATCCGACCGTTGGATCACTCTAAAATTTTCACAGGAGTTTCCGGACGCTGTTTTCCTTGGAGTAGAAGTGGAATCTCTCCTCGGTGTCCCGGAGGTCTCGTCGCTCCCGACCAGAGTACCGGTTCGAAAGGGCCATAACTTTTGATCCGACCGTTGGATCACTCTAAAATTTTCACAGGAGTTTCCGGACGCTGTTTTCCTTGGAGTAGAAGTGGAATCTCTCCTCGGTGTCCCGGAGGTCTCGTCGGTCCCGACCAGAGTACCGGTTCGAAAGGGCCATAACTTTGGATCCGACCGTTGGATCACTCTAAAAATTTCACAAAAGTTTCCGGACGCTGTTTTCCTTGGAGTAGAAGTGGAATCTCTCCTCGGTGTCCCGGAGGTCTCGTCGCTCCCGACCAGAGTACCGGTTCGAAAGGGCCATAACTTTTGATCCGACCGTTGGATCACTCTAAAATTTTCACAGGAGTTTCCGGACGCTGATTTCCTTGGAGTAGAAATGGAATCTCTCCTCCGTGTCCCGGATGTCTCGTCGCTCCCGACCAGAGTACCGGTTCGAAAGGGCCATAACTTTTGATCCGACCGTTGGATCACTCTAAAATTTTCACAAAAGTTTCCGGACGCTGTTTTCCTTGGAGTAGAAGTGGAATCTCTCCTCGGTGTCCCGGAGGTCTCGTCGCTCCTGACCAGATTACCGGTTCGAAAGGGCCATAACTTTTGATCCGACCGTTGGATCACTCTAAAATTTTCACAGGAGTTTCCGGACGCTGTTTTCCTTGGAGTAGAAGTGGAATCTCTCCTCGGTGTCCCGGAGGTCTCGTCGCCCCCGTCCAGAGTACCGGTTCGAAAGGGCCATAACTTTTGATCCGACCGTTGGATCACTCTAAAATTTTCACAAAAGTTTCCGGACGCTGTTTTCCTTGGAGTAGAAGTGGAATCTCTCCTCGGTGTCCCGGAGGTCTCATCGCTCCCGACCAGAGTACCGGTTCGAAAGGGCCATAACTTTTGATCCGACCGTTGGATCACTCTAAAATTTTCACAGGAGTTTCCGGACGCTGATTTCCTTGGAGTAGAAATGGAATCTCTCCTCAGTGTCCCGGATGTCTCGTCGCTCCCGACCAGAGTACCGGTTCGAAAGGGCCATAACTTTTGATCCGACCGTTGGATCACTCTAAAATTTTCACAGGAGTTTCCGGACGCTGTTTTCCTTGGAGTAGATGTGGAATCTCTCCTCGGTGTCCCGGAGGTCTCGTCGCTCCCGACCAGAGTACCGGTTCGAAAGGGCCATAACTTTGGATCCGACCGTTGGATCACTCTAAAAATTTCACAGGAGTTTCCGGACGCTTCTTTCCTTGGAGTAGAAGTGGAATCGCTCCTCGGTGTCCCGGAGGTCTCGTCGTTCCCGACCAGAGTACCGGTTCGAAAGGGCCATAACTTTTGATCCGACCGTTGGATCACTCTAAAATTTTCACAGGAGTTTCCGGACGCTGTTTTCCTTGGAGTAGAAGTGGAATCTCTCCTCGGTGTCCCGGAGGTCTCGTCGCTCCCGACCAGAGTACCGGTTCGAAAGGGCCATAACTTTTGATCCGACCGTTGGATCACTCTAAAATTTTCACAGGAGTTTCCGGACGCTGTTTTCCTTGGAGTAGAAGTGGAATCTCTCCTCGGTGTCCCGGAGGTCTCGTCGCTCCCGACCAGATTACCGGTTCGAAAGGGCCATAACTTTTGATCCGACCGTTGGATCACTCTAAAATTTTCACAGGAGTTTCCGGACGCTGTTTTCCTTGGAGTAGAAGTGGAATCTCTCCTCGGTGTCCCGGAGGTCTCGTCGCCCCCGTCCAGAGTACCGGTTCGAAAGGGCCATAACTTTTGATCCGACCGTTGGATCACTCTAAAATTTTCACAAAAGTTTCCGGACGCTGTTTTCCTTGGAGTAGAAGTGGAATCTCTCCTCGGTGTCCCGGAGGTCTCATCGCTCCCGACCAGAGTACCGGTTCGAAAGGGCCATAACTTTTGATCCGACCGTTGGATCACTCTAAAATTTTCACAGGAGTTTCCGGACGCTGATTTCCTTGGAGTAGAAATGGAATCTCTCCTCAGTGTCCCGGATGTCTCGTCGCTCCCGACCAGAGTACCGGTTCGAAAGGGCCATAACTTTTGATCCGACCGTTGGATCACTCTAAAATTTTCACAGGAGTTTCCGGACGCTGTTTTCCTTGGAGTAGAAGTGGAATCTCTCCTCGGTGTCCCGGAGGTCTCGTCGCCCCCGTCCAGAGTACCGGTTCGAAAGGGCCATAACTTTTGATCCGACCGTTGGATCACTCTAAAATTTTCACAAAAGTTTCCGGACGCTGTTTTCCTTGGAGTAGAAGTGGAATCTCTCCTCGGTGTCCCGGAGGTCTCATCGCTCCCGACCAGAGTACCGGTTCGAAAGGGCCATAACTTTTGATCCGACCGTTGGATCACTCTAAAATTTTCACAGGAGTTTCCGGACGCTGATTTCCTTGGAGTAGAAATGGAATCTCTCCTCAGTGTCCCGGATGTCTCGTCGCTCCCGACCAGAGTACCGGTTCGAAAGGGCCATAACTTTTGATCCGACCGTTGGATCACTCTAAAATTTTCACAGGAGTTTCCGGACGCTGTTTTCCTTGGAGTAGATGTGGAATCTCTCCTCGGTGTCCCGGAGGTCTCGTCGCTCCCGACCAGAGTACCGGTTCGAAAGGGCCATAACTTTGGATCCGACCGTTGGATCACTCTAAAAATTTCACAGGAGTTTCCGGACGCTTCTTTCCTTGGAGTAGAAGTGGAATCGCTCCTCGGTGTCCCGGAGGTCTCGTCGTTCCCGACCAGAGTACCGGTTCGAAAGGGCCATAACTTTTGATCCGACCGTTGGATCACTCTAAAATTTTCACAGGAGTTTCCGGACGCTGTTTTCCTTGGAGTAGAAGTGGAATCTCTCCTCGGTGTCCCGGAGGTCTCGTCGCTCCCGACCAGAGTACCGGTTCGAAAGGGCCATAACTTTTGATCCGACCGTTGGATCACTCTAAAATTTTCACAGGAGTTTCCGGACGCTGTTTTCCTTGGAGTAGAAGTGGAATCTCTCCTCGGTGTCCCGGAGGTCTCGTCGCTCCCGACCAGATTACCGGTTCGAAAGGGCCATAACTTTTGATCCGACCGTTGGATCACTCTAAAATTTTCACAGGAGTTTCCGGACGCTGTTTTCCTTGGAGTAGAAGTGGAATCTCTCCTCGGTGTCCCGGAGGTCTCGTCGCCCCCGTCCAGAGTACCGGTTCGAAAGGGCCATAACTTTTGATCCGACCGTTGGATCACTCTAAAATTTTCACAAAAGTTTCCGGACGCTGTTTTCCTTGGAGTAGAAGTGGAATCTCTCCTCGGTGTCCCGGAGGTCTCATCGCTCCCGACCAGAGTACCGGTTCGAAAGGGCCATAACTTTTGATCCGACCGTTGGATCACTCTAAAATTTTCACAGGAGTTTCCGGACGCTGATTTCCTTGGAGTAGAAATGGAATCTCTCCTCAGTGTCCCGGATGTCTCGTCGCTCCCGACCAGAGTACCGGTTCGAAAGGGCCATAACTTTTGATCCGACCGTTGGATCACTCTAAAATTTTCACAGGAGTTTCCGGACGCTGTTTTCCTTGGAGTAGAAGTGGAATCTCTCCTCGGTGTCCCGGAGGTCTCGTCGCCCCCGTCCAGAGTACCGGTTCGAAAGGGCCATAACTTTTGATCCGACCGTTGGATCACTCTAAAATTTTCACAAAAGTTTCCGGACGCTGTTTTCCTTGGAGTAGAAGTGGAATCTCTCCTCGGTGTCCCGGAGGTCTCATCGCTCCCGACCAGAGTACCGGTTCGAAAGGGCCATAACTTTTGATCCGACCGTTGGATCACTCTAAAATTTTCACAGGAGTTTCCGGACGCTGATTTCCTTGGAGTAGAAATGGAATCTCTCCTCAGTGTCCCGGATGTCTCGTCGCTCCCGACCAGAGTACCGGTTCGAAAGGGCCATAACTTTTGATCCGACCGTTGGATCACTCTAAAATTTTCACAGGAGTTTCCGGACGCTGTTTTCCTTGGAGTAGATGTGGAATCTCTCCTCGGTGTCCCGGAGGTCTCGTCGCTCCCGACCAGAGTACCGGTTCGAAAGGGCCATAACTTTGGATCCGACCGTTGGATCACTCTAAAAATTTCACAGGAGTTTCCGGACGCTTCTTTCCTTGGAGTAGAAGTGGAATCGCTCCTCGGTGTCCCGGAGGTCTCGTCGTTCCCGACCAGAGTACCGGTTCGAAAGGGCCATAACTTTTGATCCGACCGTTGGATCACTCTAAAATTTTCACAGGAGTTTCCGGACGCTGTTTTCCTTGGAGTAGAAGTGGAATCTCTCCTCGGTGTCCCGGAGGTCTCGTCGCTCCCGACCAGAGTACCGGTTCGAAAGGGCCATAACTTTTGATCCGACCGTTGGATCACTCTAAAATTTTCACAGGAGTTTCCGGACGCTGTTTTCCTTGGAGTAGAAGTGGAATCTCTCCTCGGTGTCCCGGAGGTCTCGTCGCTCCCGACCAGATTACCGGTTCGAAAGGGCCATAACTTTTGATCCGACCGTTGGATCACTCTAAAATTTTCACAGGAGTTTCCGGACGCTGTTTTCCTTGGAGTAGAAGTGGAATCTCTCCTCGGTGTCCCGGAGGTCTCGTCGCCCCCGTCCAGAGTACCGGTTCGAAAGGGCCATAACTTTTGATCCGACCGTTGGATCACTCTAAAATTTTCACAAAAGTTTCCGGACGCTGTTTTCCTTGGAGTAGAAGTGGAATCTCTCCTCGGTGTCCCGGAGGTCTCATCGCTCCCGACCAGAGTACCGGTTCGAAAGGGCCATAACTTTTGATCCGACCGTTGGATCACTCTAAAATTTTCACAGGAGTTTCCGGACGCTGATTTCCTTGGAGTAGAAATGGAATCTCTCCTCAGTGTCCCGGATGTCTCGTCGCTCCCGACCAGAGTACCGGTTCGAAAGGGCCATAACTTTTGATCCGACCGTTGGATCACTCTAAAATTTTCACAGGAGTTTCCGGACGCTGTTTTCCTTGGAGTAGAAGTGGAATCTCTCCTCGGTGTCCCGGAGGTCTCGTCGCCCCCGTCCAGAGTACCGGTTCGAAAGGGCCATAACTTTTGATCCGACCGTTGGATCACTCTAAAATTTTCACAAAAGTTTCCGGACGCTGTTTTCCTTGGAGTAGAAGTGGAATCTCTCCTCGGTGTCCCGGAGGTCTCATCGCTCCCGACCAGAGTACCGGTTCGAAAGGGCCATAACTTTTGATCCGACCGTTGGATCACTCTAAAATTTTCACAGGAGTTTCCGGACGCTGATTTCCTTGGAGTAGAAATGGAATCTCTCCTCAGTGTCCCGGATGTCTCGTCGCTCCCGACCAGAGTACCGGTTCGAAAGGGCCATAACTTTTGATCCGACCGTTGGATCACTCTAAAATTTTCACAGGAGTTTCCGGACGCTGTTTTCCTTGGAGTAGATGTGGAATCTCTCCTCGGTGTCCCGGAGGTCTCGTCGCTCCCGACCAGAGTACCGGTTCGAAAGGGCCATAACTTTGGATCCGACCGTTGGATCACTCTAAAAATTTCACAGGAGTTTCCGGACGCTTCTTTCCTTGGAGTAGAAGTGGAATCGCTCCTCGGTGTCCCGGAGGTCTTGTCGTTCCCGACCAGAGTACCGGTTCGAAAGGGCCATAACTTTTGATCCGACCGTTGGATCACTCTAAAATTTTCACAGGAGTTTCCGGACGCTGTTTTCCTTGGAGTAGAAGTGGAATCTCTCCTCGGTGTCCCGGAGGTCTTGTCGTTCCCGACCAGAGTACCGGTTCGAAAGGGCCATAACTTTTGATCCGACCGTTGGATCACTCTAAAATTTTCACAGGAGTTTCCGGACGCTTCTTTCCTTGGAGTAGAAGTGGAATCTCTCCTCGGTGTCCCGGAGGTCTCGTCGTTCCCGACTAGAGTACCGGTTCGAAAGGGCCATAACTTTTGATCCGACCGTTGGATCACTCTAAAATTTTCACAGGAGTTTCCGGACGCTGTTTTCCTTGGAGTAGAAGTGGAATCTCTCCTCGGTGTCCCGGAGGTCTCGTCGCTCCCGACCAGAGTACCGGTTCGAAAGGGCCATAACTTTTGATCCGACCGTTGGATCACTCTAAAATTTTCACAGGAGTTTCCGGACGCTGTTTTCCTTGGAGTAGAAGTGGAATCTCTCCTCGGTGTCACGGAGGTCTCGTTGCTCCCGACCAGAGTACCGGTTCGAAAGGGCCATAACTTTTGATCCGACCGTTGGATCACTCTAAAATTTTCACAGGAGTTTCCGGACGCTGTTTTACTTGGAGTAGAACTGGAATCTCTCCTCGGTGTCCCGGATGTCTCGTCGCTCCCGACCAGAGTACCGGTTCGAAAGGGCCATAACTTTTGATCCGACCGTTGGATCACTCTAAAATTTTCACAGGAGTTTCCGGACGCTGATTTCCTTGGAGTAGAAATGGAATCTCTCCTCGGTGTCCCGGATGTCTCGTCGCTCCCGACCAGAGTACCGGTTCGAAAGGGCCATAACTTTTGATCCGACCGTTGGATCACTCTAAAATTTTCACAGGAGTTTCCGGACGCTGTTTTCCTTGGAGTAGAAGTGGAATCTCTCCTCGGTGTCCCGGATGTCTCGTCGCTCCAGACCAGAGTACCGGTTCGAAAGGGCCATAACTTTTGATCCGACCGTTGGATCACTCTAAAATTTTCACAGGAGTTTCCGGACGCTGTTTTACTTGGAGTAGATGTGGAATCTCTCCTCGGTGTCCCGGAGGTCTCGTCGCCCCCGACCAGAGTACCGGTTCGAAAGGGCCATAACTTTTGATCCGACCGTTGGATCACTCTAAAATTTTCACAGGAGTTTCCGGACGCTGATTTCCTTGGAGTAGAAATGGAATCTCTCCTCGGTGTCCCGGATGTCTCGTCGCTCCCGACCAGAGTACCGGTTCGAAAGGGCCATAACTTTGGATCCGACCGTTGGATCACTCTAAAATTTTCACAGGAGTTTCCGGACGCTGTTTTCCTTGGAGTAGAAGTGGAATCTCTCCTCGGTGTCCCGGAGGTCTCGTCGCTCCCGACCAGAGTACCGGTTCGAAAGGGCCATAACTTTGGATCCGACCGTTGGATCACTCTAAAATTTTCACAGGAGTTTCCGGACGCTGTTTTCCTTGGAGTAGAAGTGGAATCTCTCCTCGGTGTCCTGGAGGTCTCGTCGCGCCCGACCAGAGTACCGGTTCGAAAGGGCCATAACTTTGGATCCGACCGTTGGATCACTCTAAAAATTTCACAGGAGTTTCCGGACGCTGATTTCCTTGGAGTAGAAGTGGAATCGCTCCTCGGTGTCTCGGAGGTCTCGTCGTTCCCGACCAGAGTACCGGTTCGAAAGGGCCATAACTTTTGATCCGACCGTTGGATCACTCTAAAATTTTCACAGGAGTTTCCGGACGCTGTTTTCCTTGGAGTAGAAGTGGAATCTCTCCTCGGTGTCCCGGATGTCTCGTCGCTCCAGACCAGAGTACCGGTTCGAAAGGGCCATAACTTTTGATCCGACCGTTGGATCACTCTAAAATTTTCACAGGAGTTTCCGGACGCTGTTTTACTTGGAGTAGATGTGGAATCTCTCCTCGGTGTCCCGGAGGTCTCGTCGCCCCCGACCAGAGTACAGGTTCGAAAGGGCCATAACTTTTGATCCGACCGTTGGATCACTCTAAAATTTTCACAGGAGTTTCCGGACGCTGATTTCCTTGGAGTAGAAATGGAATCTCTCCTCGGTGTCCCGGATGTCTCGTCGCTCCCGACCAGAGTACCGGTTCGAAAGGGCCATAACTTTTGATCCGACCGTTGGATCACTCTAAAATTTTCACAGGAGTTTCCGGACGCTGTTTTCCTTGGAGTAAAAGTGGAATCTCTCCTCGGTGTCCCGGAGGTCTCGTCGCTCCCGACCAGAGTACCGGTTCGAAAGGGCCATAACTTTGGATCCGACCGTTGGATCACTCTAAAATTTTCACAGGAGTTTCCGGACGCTGTTTTCCTTGGAGTAGAAGTGGAATCTCTCCTCGGTGTCCCGGAGGTCTCGTCGCTCCCGACCAGAGTACCGGTTCGAAAGGGCCATAACTTTTGATCCGACCGTTGGATCACTCTAAAATTTTTACAGGAGTTTCCGGACGCTTCTTTCCTTGGAGTAGAAGTGGAATCGCTCCTCGGTGTCCCGGAGGTCTCGTCGTTCCCGACCAGAGTACCGGTTCGAAAGGGCCATAACTTTTGATCCGACCGTTGGATCACTCTAAAATTTTCACAGGAGTTTCCGGACGCTGTTTTACTTGGAGTAGATGTGGAATCTCTCCTCGGTGTCCCGGAGGTCTCGTCGCCCCCGACCAGAGTACCGGTTCGAAAGGGCCATAACTTTGGATCCGACCGTTGGATCACTCTAAAAATTTCACAGGAGTTTCCGGACGCTTCTTTCCTTGGAGTAGAAGTGGAATCTCTCCTCGATGTCCCGGAGGTCTCGTCGTTCCCGACCAGAGTACCGGTTCGAAAGGGCCATAACTTTTGATCCGACCGTTGGATCACTCTAAAATTTTCACAGGAGTTTCCGGACGCTGTTTTCCTTGGAGTAGAAGTGGAATCTCTCCTCGGTGTCCCGGAGGTCTCGTCGCTCCCAACCAGAGTACCGGTTCGAAAGGGCCATAACTTTTGATCCGACCGTTGGATCACTCTAAAATTTTCACAGGAGTTTCCGGACGCTGTTTTCCTTGGAGTAGAAGTGGAATCTCTCCTCGGTGTCCCGGAGGTCTCGTCGCTCCCGACCAGATTACCGGTTCGAAAGGGCCATAACTTTTGATCCGACCGTTGGATCACTCTAAAATTTTCACAGGAGTTTCCGGACGCTGTTTTCCTTGGAGTAGAAGTGGAATCTCTCCTCGGTGTCCCGGAGGTCTCGTCGCCCCCGTCCAGAGTACCGGTTCGAAAGGGCCATAACTTTTGATCCGACCGTTGGATCACTCTAAAATTTTCACAAAAGTTTCCGGACGCTGTTTTCCTTGGAGTAGAAGTGGAATCTCTCCTCGGTGTCCCGGAGGTCTCATCGCTCCCGACCAGAGTACCGGTTCGAAAGGGCCATAACTTTTGATCCGACCGTTGGATCACTCTAAAATTTTCACAGGAGTTTCCGGACGCTGATTTCCTTGGAGTAGAAATGGAATCTCTCCTCAGTGTCCCGGATGTCTCGTCGCTCCCGACCAGAGTACCGGTTCGAAAGGGCCATAACTTTTGATCCGACCGTTGGATCACTCTAAAATTTTCACAGGAGTTTCCGGACGCTGTTTTCCTTGGAGTAGATGTGGAATCTCTCCTCGGTGTCCCGGAGGTCTCGTCGCTCCCGACCACACTACCGGTTCGAAAGGGCCATAACTTTTGATCCGACCGTTAGATCACTCTAAAATTTTTACAGGAGTTTCCGGACGCTGTTTTCCTTGGAGTAGAAGTGGAATCTCTCCTCGGTGTCCCGGAGGTCTCGTCGCTCCAGATCAGAGTACCGGTTCGAAAGGGCCATAACTTTTGATCCGACCGTTGGATCACTCTAAAATTTTCACAGGAGTTTCCGGACGCTGTTTTACTTGGAGTAGATGTGGAATCTCTCCTCGGTGTCCCGGAGGTCTCGTCGCCCCCGACCAGAGTACCGGTTCGAAAGGGCCATAACTTTTGATCCGACCGTTGGATCACTCTAAAATTTTCACAGGAGTTTCCGGACGCTTTTTTCCTTGGAGTAGAAGTGGAATCTCTCCTCGATGTCCCGGAGGTCTCGTCGCTCCCGACCAGAGTACCGGTTCGAAAGGGCAATAACTTTTGATCCGACCGTTGGATCACTCTAAAATTTTCACAGGAGTTTCCGGACGCTGTTTTCCTTGGAGTAGAAGTGGAATCTCTCCTCGATGTCCCGGAGGTCTTGTCGCTCCAGATCAGAGTACCGGTTCGAAAGGGCAATAACTTTTGATCCGACCGTTGGATCACTCTAAAATTTTCACAGGAGTTTCCGGACGCTGTTTTCCTTGGAGTAGAAGTGGAATCTCTCCTCGGTGTCCCGGAGGTCTCGTCGCTCCAGATCAGAGTACCGGTTCGAAAGGGCCATAACTTTTGATCCGACCGTTGGATCACTCTAAAATTTTCACAGGAGTTTCCGGACGCTGTTTTACTTGGAGTAGATGTGGAATCTCTCCTCGATGTCCCGGAGGTCTCGTCGCTCCCGACCAGAGTACCGGTTCGAAAGGGCAATAACTTTTGATCCGACCGTTGGATCACTCTAAAATTTTCACAGGAGTTTCCGGACGCTGTTTTCCTTGGAGTAGAAGTGGAATCTCTCCTCGGTGTCCCGGAGGTCTTGTTGCTCCCGACCAGAGTACCGGTTCGAAAGGGCCATAACTTTGGATCCGACCGTTGGATCACTGTAAAATTTTCACAGGAGTTCCCGGACGCTGTTTTCCTTGGAGTAGATGTGGAATCTCTCCTCGGTGTCCCGGAGGTCTCGTCGCTCCCGACCACACTACCGGTTCGAAAGGGCCATAACTTTTGATCCGACCGTTGGATCACTCTAAAATTTTCACAGGAGTTTCCGGACGCTGTTTTCCTTGGAGTAGAAGTGGAATCTCTCCTCGGTGTCCCGGAGGTCTCGTCGCTCCCGACCAGAGTACCGGTTCGAAAGGGCCATAACTTTTGATCCGACCGTTGGATCACTCTAAAATTTTCACAAAAGTTTCCGGACGCTGTTTTCCTTGGAGTAGAAGTGGAATCTCTCCTCGGTGTCCCGGAGGTCTCGTCGCCCCCGTCCAGAGTACCGGTTCGAAAGGGCCATAACTTTTGATCCGACCGTTGGATCACTCTAAAATTTTCACAGGAGTTTCCGGACGCTGATTTCCTTGGAGTAGAAATGGAATCTCTCCTCAGTGTCCCGGATGTCTCGTCGCTCCCGACCAGAGTACCGGTTCGAAAGGGCCATAACTTTTGATCCGACCGTTGGATCACTCTAAAATTTTCACAGGAGTTTCCGGACGCTGATTTCCTTGGAGTAGATGTGGAATCTCTCCTCAGTGTCCCGGATGTCTCGTCGCTCCCGACCACACTACCGGTTCGAAAGGGCCATAACTTTTGATCCGACCGTTGGATCACTCTAAAATTTTCACAGGAGTTTCCGGACGCTGTTTTCCTTGGAGTAGATGTGGAATCTCTCCTCGGTGTCCCGGAGGTCTCGTCGCTCCCGACCACACTACCGGTTCGAAAGGGCCATAACTTTTGATCCGACCGTTAGATCACTCTAAAATTTTTACAGGAGTTTCCGGACGCTGTTTTCCTTGGAGAAGAAGTGGAATCTCTCCTCGGTATCCCGGAGGTCTCGTCGCTCCAGATCAGAGTACCGGTTCGAAAGGGCCATAACTTTTGATCCGACCGTTGGATCACTCTAAAATTTTCACAGGAGTTTCCGGACGCTGTTTTACTTGGAGTAGATGTGGAATCTCTCCTCGGTGTCCCGGAGGTCTCGTCGCCCCCGACCAGAGTACCGGTTCGAAAGGGCCATAACTTTTGATCCGACCGTTGGATCACTCTAAAATTTTCACAGGAGTTTCCGGACGCTGTTTTCCTTGGAGTAGAAGTGGAATCTCTCCTCGATGTCCCGGAGGTCTCGTCGCTCCCGACCAGAGTACCGGTTCGAAAGGGCAATAACTTTTGATCCGACCGTTGGATCACTCTAAAATTTTCACAGGAGTTCCCGGACGCTGTTTTCCTTGGAGTAGAAGTGGAATCTCTCCTCGGTGTCCCGGAGGTCTTGTTGCTCCCGACCACACTACCGGTTCGAAAGGGCCATAACTTCGGATCCGACCGTTGGATCACTGTAAAATTTTCACAGGAGTTCCCGGACGCTGTTTTCCTTGGAGTAGATGTGGAATCTCTCCTCGGTGTCCCGGAGGTCTCGTCGCTCCCGACCACACTACCGGTTCGAAAGGGCCATAACTTTTGATCCGACCGTTGGATCACTCTAAAATTTTCACAGGAGTTTCCGGACGCTGTTTTCCTTGGAGTAGAAGTGGAATCTCTCCTCGGTGTCCCGGAGGTCTCGTCGCTCCCGACCAGATTACCGGTTCGAAAGGGCCATAACTTTTGATCCGACCGTTGGATCACTCTAAAATTTTCACAAAAGTTTCCGGACGCTGTTTTCCTAGGAGTAGAAGTGGAATCTCTCCTCGGTGTCCCGGAGGTCTCGTCGCCCCCGTCCAGAGTACCGGTTCGAAAGGGCCATAACTTTTGATCCGACCGTTGGATCACTCTAAAATTTTCACAAAAGTTTCCGGACGCTGTTTTCCTAGGAGTAGAAGTGGAATCTCTCCTCGGTGTCCCGGAGGTCTCATCGCTCCCGACCAGAGTACCGGTTCGAAAGGGCCATAACTTTTGATCCGACCGTTGGATCACTCTAAAATTTTCACAGGAGTTTCTGGACGCTGATTTCCTTGGAGTAGAAATGGAATCTCTCCTCAGTGTCCCGGATGTCTCGTCGCTCCCGACCAGAGTACCGGTTCGAAAAGGCCATAACTTTTGATCCGACCGTTGGATCACTCTAAAATTTTCACAGGAGTTTCCGGACGCTGTTTTCCTTGGAGTAGATGTGGAATCTCTCCTCGGTGTCCCGGAGGTCTCGTCGCTCCCGACCACACTACCAGTTCGAAAGGGCCATAACTTTTGATCCGACCGTTGGATCACTCTAAAATTTTGACAGGAGTTTCCGGACGCTGTTTTCCTTGGAGTAGAAGTGGAATCTCTCCTCGGTGTCCCGGAGGTCTCGTCGCTCCAGACCAGAGTACCGGTTCGAAAGGGCCATAACTTTTGATCCGACCGTTGGATCACTCTAAAATTTTCACAGGAGTTTCCGGACGCTGTTTTACTTGGAGTAGATGTGGAATCTCTCTTCGGTGTCCCGGAGGTCTCGTCGCCCCCGACCAGAGTACCGGTTCGAAAGGGCCATAACTTTTGATCCGACCGTTGGATCACTCTAAAATTTTCACAGGAGTTTCCGGACGCTGTTTTCCTTGGAGTAGAAGTGGAATCTCTCCTCGATGTCCCGGAGGTCTCGTCGCTCCCGACCAGAGTACCGGTTCGAAAGGGCAATAACTTTTGATCCGACCGTTGGATCACTCTAAAATTTTCACAGGAGTTTCCGGACGCTGTTTTCCTTGGAGTAGAAGTGGAATCTCTCCTCGGTGTCCCGGAGGTCTTGTTGCTCCCGACCAGAGTACCGGTTCGAAAGGGCCATAACTTTGGATCCGACCGTTGGATCACTCTAAAATTTTCACAGGAGTTTCCGGACGCTGTTTTCCTTGGAGTAGAAGTGGAATCTCTCCTCGGTGTCCCGGAGGTCTCGTCGCTCCCGACCACACTACCGGTTCGAAAGGGCCATAACTTTTGATCCGACCGTTGGATCACTCTAAAATTTTTACAGGAGTTTCCGGACGCTGTTTTCCTTGGAGTAGAAGTGGAATCTCTCCTCGGTGTCCCGGAGGTCTCGTCGCTCCCGACCAGAGTACCGGTTCGAAAGGGCCATAACTTTTGATCCGACCGTTGGATCACTCTAAAATTTTCACAGGAGTTTCCGGACGCTGTTTTACTTGGAGTAGATGTGGAATCTCTCCTCGGTGTCCCGGAGGTCTCGTCGCCCCCGACCAGAGTACCGGTTCGAAAGGGCCATAACTTTTGATCCGACCGTTGGATCACTCTAAAATTTTGACAGGAGTTTCCGGACGCTGTTTTCCTTGGAGTAGAAGTGGAATCTCTCCTCGGTGTCCCGGAGGTCTCGTCGCTCCCGACCAGAGTACCGGTTCGAAAGGGCCATAACTTTTGATCCGACCGTTGGATCACTCTAAAATTTTCACAGGAGTTTCCGGACGCTGTTTTACTTGGAGTAGATGTGGAATCTCTCCTCGGTGTCCCGGAGGTCTCGTCGCCCCCGACCAGAGTACCGGTTCGAAAGGGCCATAACTTTTGATCCGACCGTTGGATCACTCTAAAATTTTCACAGGAGTTTCCGGACGCTGATTTCCTTGGAGTAGAAATGGAATCTCTCCTCGGTGTCCCGGATGTCTCGTCGCTCCCGACCAGAGTACCGGTTCGAAAGGGCCATAACTTTTGATCCGACCGTTGGATCACTCTAAAATTTTCACAGGAGTTTCCGGACGCTGTTTTCCTTGGAGTAGAAGTGGAATCTCTCCTCGGTGTCCCGGAGGTCTCGTCGCTCCCGACCAGAGTACCGGTTCGAAAGGGCCATAACTTTTGATCCGACCGTTGGATCACTCTAAAATTTTCACAGGAGTTTCCGGACGCTGTTTTCCTTGGAGTAGAAGTGGAATCTCTCCTCGGTGTCCTGGAGGTCTCGTCGCTCCCGACCAGAGTACCGGTTCGAAAGGGCCATAACTTTGGATCCGACCGTTGGATCACTCTAAAAATTTCACAGGAGTTTCCGGACGCTTCTTTCCTTGGAGTAGAAGTGGAATCGCTCCTCGGTGTCCCGGAGGTCTCGTCGTTCCCGACCAGAGTACCGGTTCGAAAGGGCCATAACTTTTGATCCGACCGTTGGATCACTCTAAAATTTTCACAGGAGTTTCCGGACGCTGTTTTCCTTGGAGTAGAAGTGGAATCTCTCCTCGGTGTCCCCGAGGTCTCGTCGCTCCCGACCAGAGTACCGGTTCGAAAGGGCCATAACTTTTGATCCGACCGTTGGATCACTCTAAAATTTTTACAGGAGTTTCCGGACGCTGTTTTCCTTGGAGTAGAAGTGGAATCTCTCCTCGGTGTCCCAGAGGTCTCGTCGCTCCCGACCAGAGTACCGGTTCGAAAGGGCCATAACTTTTGATCCGACCGTTGGATCACTCTAAAATTTTCACAGGAGTTTCCGGACGCTGTTTTCCTTGGAGTAGAAGTGGAATCTCTCCTCGGTGTCCCGGAGGTCTCGTCGCTCCCGACCAGAGTACCGGTTCGAAAGGGCCATAACTTTTGATCCGACCGTTGGATCACTCTAAAATTTTCACAGGAGTTTCCGGACGCTGTTTTCCTTGGAGTAGATGTGGAATCTCTCCTCGGTGTCCCGGAGGTCTCGTCGCTCCCGACCACACTACCGGTTCGAAAGGGCCATAACTTTTGATCCGACCGTTGGATCACTCTAAAATTTTTACAGGAGTTTCCGGACGCTGATTTCCTTGGAGAAGAAGTGGAATCTCTCCTCGGTGTCCCGGAGGTCTCGTCGCTCCCGACCAGAGTACCGGTTCGAAAGGGCCATAACTTTTGATCCGACCGTTGGATCACTCTAAAATTTTCACAGGAGTTTCCGGACGCTGTTTTACTTGGAGTAGATGTGGAATCTCTCCTCGGTGTCCCGGAGGTCTCGTCGCCCCCGACCACACTACCGGTTCGAAAGGGCCATAACTTTTGATCCGACCGTTGGATCACTCTAAAATTTTTACAGGAGTTTCCGGACGCTGTTTTCCTTGGAGTAGAAGTGGAATCTCTCCTCGGTGTCCCGGAGGTCTCGTCGCTCCAGACCAGAGTACCGGTTCGAAAGGGCCATAACTTTTGATCCGACCGTTGGATCACTCTAAAATTTTCACAGGAGTTTCCGGACGCTGTTTTCCTTGGAGTAGAAGTGGAATCTCTCCTCGGTGTCCCGGAGGTCTCGTCGCTCCCGACCAGAGTACCGGTTCGAAAGGGCCATAACTTTTGATCCGACCGTTGGATCACTCTAAAATTTTCACAGGAGTTTCCGGACGCTGTTTTCCTTGGAGTAGAAGTGGAATCTCTCCTCGGTGTCCCGGAGGTCTCGTCGCTCCCGACCAGAGTACCGGTTCGAAAGGGCCATAACTTTGGATCCGACCGTTGGATCACTCTAAAAATTTCACAGGAGTTTCCGGACGCTTCTTTCCTTGGAGTAGAAGTGGAATCGCTCCTCGGTGTCCCGGAGGTCTCGTCGTTCCCGACCAGAGTACCGGTTCGAAAGGGCCATAACTTTTGATCCGACCGTTGGATCACTCTAAAATTTTCACAGGAGTTTCCGGACGCTGTTTTCCTTGGAGTAGAAGTGGAATCTCTCCTCGGTGTCCCGGAGGTCTCGTCGCTCCCGACCAGATTACCGGTTCGAAAGGGCCATAACTTTTGATCCGACCGTTGGATCACTCTAAAATTTTCACAGGAGTTTCCGGACGCTGTTTTCCTTGGAGTAGTAGTGGAATCTCTCCTCGGTGTCCCGGAGGTCTCGTCGCTCCCGACCAGAGTACCGGTTCGAAAGGGCAATAACTTTTGATCCGACCGTTGGATCACTCTAAAATTTTCACAGGAGTTTCCGGACGCTGTTTTCCTTGGAGTAGAAGTGGAATCTCTCCTCGGTGTCCCGGAGGTCTTGTCGCTCCCGACCAGAGTACCGGTTCGAAAGGGCCATAACTTTGGATCCGACCGTTGGATCACTCTAAAATTTTCACAGGAGTTTCCGGACGCTGTTTTCCTTGGAGTAGATGTGGAATCTCTCCTCGGTGTCCCGGAGGTCTCGTCGCTCCCGACCACACTACCGGTTCGAAAGGGCCATAACTTTTGATCCGACCGTTGGATCACTCTAAAATTTTTACAGGAGTTTCCGGACGCTGTTTTCCTTGGAGAAGAAGTGGAATCTCTCCTCGGTGTCCCGGAGGTCTCGTCGCTCCCGACCAGAGTACCGGTTCGAAAGGGCCATAACTTTTGATCCGACCGTTGGATCACTCTAAAATTTTCACAGGAGTTTCCGGACGCTGTTTTACTTGGAGTAGATGTGGAATCTCTCCTCGGTGTCCCGGAGGTCTCGTCGCCCCCGACCACACTACCGGTTCGAAAGGGCCATAACTTTTGATCCGACCGTTGGATCACTCTAAAATTTTTACAGGAGTTTCCGGACGCTGTTTTCCTTGGAGTAGAATTGGAATCTCTCCTCGGTGTCCCGGAGGTCTCGTCGCTCCAGACCAGAGTACCGGTTCGAAAGGGCCATAACTTTTGATCCGACCGTTGGATCACTCTAAAATTTTCACAGGAGTTTCCGGACGCTGTTTTCCTTGGAGTAGAAGTGGAATCTCTCCTCGGTGTCCCGGAGGTCTCGTCGCTCCCGACCAGAGTACCGGTTCGAAAGGGCCATAACTTTTGATCCGACCGTTGGATCACTCTAAAATTTTCACAGGAGTTTCCGGACGCTGTTTTCCTTGGAGTAGAAGTGGAATCTCTCCTCGGTGTCCCGGAGGTCTCGTCGCTCCCGACCAGAGTACCGGTTCGAAAGGGCAATAACTTTTGATCCGACCGTTGGATCACTCTAAAATTTTCACAGGAGTTTCCGGACGCTGTTTTCCTTGGAGTAGAAGTGGAATCTCTCCTCGGTGTCCCGGAGGTCTTGTCGCTCCCGACCAGAGTACCGGTTCGAAAGGGCCATAACTTTTGATCCGACCGTTGGATCACTCTAAAATTTTCACAGGAGTTTCCGGACGCTGTTTTCCTTGGAGTAGATGTGGAATCTCTCCTCGGTGTCCCGGAGGTCTCGTCGCTCCCGACCACACTACCGGTTCGAAAGGGCCATAACTTTTGATCCGACCGTTGGATCACTCTAAAATTTTTACAGGAGTTTCCGGACGCTGTTTTCCTTGGAGAAGAAGTGGAATCTCTCCTCGGTGTCCCGGAGGTCTCGTCGCTCCCGACCAGAGTACCGGTTCGAAAGGGCCATAACTTTTGATCCGACCGTTGGATCACTCTAAAATTTTCACAGGAGTTTCCGGACGCTGTTTTACTTGGAGTAGATGTGGAATCTCTCCTCGGTGTCCCGGAGGTCTCGTCGCCCCCGACCACACTACCGGTTCGAAAGGGCCATAACTTTTGATCCGACCGTTGGATCACTCTAAAATTTTTACAGGAGTTTCCGGACGCTGTTTTCCTTGGAGTAGAAGTGGAATCTCTCCTCGGTGTCCCGGAGGTCTCGTCGCTCCAGACCAGAGTACCGGTTCGAAAGGGCCATAACTTTTGATCCGACCGTTGGATCACTCTAAAATTTTCACAGGAGTTTCCGGACGCTGTTTTCCTTGGAGTAGAAGTGGAATCTCTCCTCGGTGTCCCGGAGGTCTCGTCGCTCCCGACCAGAGTACCGGTTCGAAAGGGCCATAACTTTTGATCCGACCGTTGGATCACTCTAAAATTTTCACAGGAGTTTCCGGACGCTGTTTTCCTTGGAGTAGAAGTGGAATCTCTCCTCGGTGTCCTGGAGGTCTCGTCGCTCCCGACCAGAGTACCGGTTCGAAAGGGCCATAACTTTGGATCCGACCGTTGGATCACTCTAAAAATTTCACAGGAGTTTCCGGACGCTTCTTTCCTTGGAGTAGAAGTGGAATCGCTCCTCGGTGTCCCGGAGGTCTCGTCGTTCCCGACCAGAGTACCGGTTCGAAAGGGCCATAACTTTTGATCCGACCGTTGGATCACTCTAAAATTTTCACAGGAGTTTCCGGACGCTGTTTTCCTTGGAGTAGAAGTGGAATCTCTCCTCGGTGTCCCGGAGGTCTCGTCGCTCCCGACCAGATTACCGGTTCGAAAGGGCCATAACTTTTGATCCGACCGTTGGATCACTCTAAAATTTTCACAGGAGTTTCCGGACGCTGTTTTCCTTGGAGTAGTAGTGGAATCTCTCCTCGGTGTCCAGGAGGTCTCGTCGCTCCCGACCAGAGTACCGGTTCGAAAGGGCAATAACTTTTGATCCGACCGTTGGATCACTCTAAAATTTTCACAGGAGTTTCCGGACGCTGTTTTCCTTGGAGTAGAAGTGGAATCTCTCCTCGGTGTCCCGGAGGTCTTGTCGCTCCCGACCAGAGTACCGGTTCGAAAGGGCCATAACTTTGGATCCGACCGTTGGATCACTCTAAAATTTTCACAGGAGTTTCCGGACGCTGTTTTCCTTGGAGTAGATGTGGAATCTCTCCTCGGTGTCCCGGAGGTCTCGTCGCTCCCGACCACACTACCGGTTCGAAAGGGCCATAACTTTTGATCCGACCGTTGGATCACTCTAAAATTTTTACAGGAGTTTCCGGACGCTGTTTTCCTTGGAGAAGAAGTGGAATCTCTCCTCGGTATCCCGGAGGTCTCGTCGCTCCCGACCAGAGTACCGGTTCGAAAGGGCCATAACTTTTGATCCGACCGTTGGATCACTCTAAAATTTTCACAGGAGTTTCCGGACGCTGTTTTACTTGGAGTAGATGTGGAATCTCTCCTCGGTGTCCCGGAGGTCTAGTCGCCCCCGACCACACTACCGGTTCGAAAGGGCCATAACTTTTGATCCGACCGTTGGATCACTCTAAAATTTTTACAGGAGTTTCCGGACGCTGTTTTCCTTGGAGTAGAAGTGGAATCTCTCCTCGGTGTCCCGGAGGTCTCGTCGCTCCAGACCAGAGTACCGGTTCGAAAGGGCCATAACTTTTGATCCGACCGTTGGATCACTCTAAAATTTTCACAGGAGTTTCCGGACGCTGTTTTACTTGGAGTAGATGTGGAATCTCTCCTCGGTGTCCCGGAGGTCTCGTCGCCCCCGACCACACTACCGGTTCGAAAGGGCCATAACTTTTGATCCGACCGTTGGATCACTCTAAAATTTTTACAGGAGTTTCCGGACGCTGTTTTCCTTGGAGTAGAAGTGGAATCTCTCCTCGGTGTCCCGGAGGTCTCGTCGCTCCAGACCAGAGTACCGGTTCGAAAGGGCCATAACTTTTGATCCGACCGTTGGATCACTCTAAAATTTTCACAGGAGTTTCCGGACGCTGTTTTCCTTGGAGTAGAAGTGGAATCTCTCCTCGGTGTCCCGGAGGTCTCGTCGCTCCCGACCAGAGTACCGGTTCGAAAGGGCCATAACTTTTGATCCGACCGTTGGATCACTCTAAAATTTTCACAGGAGTTTCCGGACGCTGTTTTCCTTGGAGTAGAAGTGGAATCTCTCCTCGGTGTCCCGGAGGTCTCGTCGCTCCCGACCAGAGTACCGGTTCGAAAGGGCCATAACTTTGGATCCGACCGTTGGATCACTCTAAAAATTTCACAGGAGTTTCCGGACGCTTCTTTCCTTGGAGTAGAAGTGGAATCGCTCCTCGGTGTCCCGGAGGTCTCGTCGTTCCCGACCAGAGTACCGGTTCGAAAGGGCCATAACTTTTGATCCGACCGTTGGATCACTCTAAAATTTTCACAGGAGTTTCCGGACGCTGTTTTCCTTGGAGTAGAAGTGGAATCTCTCCTCGGTGTCCCGGAGGTCTCGTCGCTCCCGACCAGATTACCGGTTCGAAAGGGCCATAACTTTTGATCCGACCGTTGGATCACTCTAAAATTTTCACAGGAGTTTCCGGACGCTGTTTTCCTTGGAGTAGTAGTGGAATCTCTCCTCGGTGTCCCGGAGGTCTCGTCGCTCCCGACCAGAGTACCGGTTCGAAAGGGCAATAACTTTTGATCCGACCGTTGGATCACTCTAAAATTTTCACAGGAGTTTCCGGACGCTGTTTTCCTTGGAGTAGAAGTGGAATCTCTCCTCGGTGTCCCGGAGGTCTTGTCGCTCCCGACCAGAGTACCGGTTCGAAAGGGCCATAACTTTGGATCCGACCGTTGGATCACTCTAAAATTTTCACAGGAGTTTCCGGACGCTGTTTTCCTTGGAGTAGATGTGGAATCTCTCCTCGGTGTCCCGGAGGTCTCGTCGCTCCCGACCACACTACCGGTTCGAAAGGGCCATAACTTTTGATCCGACCGTTGGATCACTCTAAAATTTTTACAGGAGTTTCCGGACGCTGTTTTCCTTGGAGAAGAAGTGGAATCTCTCCTCGGTGTCCCGGAGGTCTCGTCGCTCCCGACCAGAGTACCGGTTCGAAAGGGCCATAACTTTTGATCCGACCGTTGGATCACTCTAAAATTTTCACAGGAGTTTCCGGACGCTGTTTTACTTGGAGTAGATGTGGAATCTCTCCTCGGTGTCCCGGAGGTCTCGTCGCCCCCGACCACACTACCGGTTCGAAAGGGCCATAACTTTTGATCCGACCGTTGGATCACTCTAAAATTTTTACAGGAGTTTCCGGACGCTGTTTTCCTTGGAGTAGAATTGGAATCTCTCCTCGGTGTCCCGGAGGTCTCGTCGCTCCAGACCAGAGTACCGGTTCGAAAGGGCCATAACTTTTGATCCGACCGTTGGATCACTCTAAAATTTTCACAGGAGTTTCCGGACGCTGTTTTCCTTGGAGTAGAAGTGGAATCTCTCCTCGGTGTCCCGGAGGTCTCGTCGCTCCCGACCAGAGTACCGGTTCGAAAGGGCCATAACTTTTGATCCGACCGTTGGATCACTCTAAAATTTTCACAGGAGTTTCCGGACGCTGTTTTCCTTGGAGTAGAAGTGGAATCTCTCCTCGGTGTCCCGGAGGTCTCGTCGCTCCCGACCAGAGTACCGGTTCGAAAGGGCAATAACTTTTGATCCGACCGTTGGATCACTCTAAAATTTTCACAGGAGTTTCCGGACGCTGTTTTCCTTGGAGTAGAAGTGGAATCTCTCCTCGGTGTCCCGGAGGTCTTGTCGCTCCCGACCAGAGTACCGGTTCGAAAGGGCCATAACTTTTGATCCGACCGTTGGATCACTCTAAAATTTTCACAGGAGTTTCCGGACGCTGTTTTCCTTGGAGTAGATGTGGAATCTCTCCTCGGTGTCCCGGAGGTCTCGTCGCTCCCGACCACACTACCGGTTCGAAAGGGCCATAACTTTTGATCCGACCGTTGGATCACTCTAAAATTTTTACAGGAGTTTCCGGACGCTGTTTTCCTTGGAGAAGAAGTGGAATCTCTCCTCGGTGTCCCGGAGGTCTCGTCGCTCCCGACCAGAGTACCGGTTCGAAAGGGCCATAACTTTTGATCCGACCGTTGGATCACTCTAAAATTTTCACAGGAGTTTCCGGACGCTGTTTTACTTGGAGTAGATGTGGAATCTCTCCTCGGTGTCCCGGAGGTCTCGTCGCCCCCGACAACACTACCGGTTCGAAAGGGCCATAACTTTTGATCCGACCGTTGGATCACTCTAAAATTTTTACAGGAGTTTCCGGACGCTGTTTTCCTTGGAGTAGAAGTGGAATCTCTCCTCGGTGTCCCGGAGGTCTCGTCGCTCCAGACCAGAGTACCGGTTCGAAAGGGCCATAACTTTTGATCCGACCGTTGGATCACTCTAAAATTTTCACAGGAGTTTCCGGACGCCGTTTTCCTTGGAGTAGAAGTGGAATCTCTCCTCGGTGTCCCGGAGGTCTCGTCGCTCCCGACCAGAGTACCGGTTCGAAAGGGCCATAACTTTTGATCCGACCGTTGGATCACTCTAAAATTTTCACAGGAGTTTCCGGACGCTGTTTTCCTTGGAGTAGAAGTGGAATCTCTCCTCGGTGTCCTGGAGGTCTCGTCGCTCCCGACCAGAGTACCGGTTCGAAAGGGCCATAACTTTGGATCCGACCGTTGGATCACTCTAAAAATTTCACAGGAGTTTCCGGACGCTTCTTTCCTTGGAGTAGAAGTGGAATCGCTCCTCGGTGTCCCGGAGGTCTCGTCGTTCCCGACCAGAGTACCGGTTCGAAAGGGCCATAACTTTTGATCCGACCGTTGGATCACTCTAAAATTTTCACAGGAGTTTCCGGACGCTGTTTTCCTTGGAGTAGAAGTGGAATCTCTCCTCGGTGTCCCGGAGGTCTCGTCGCTCCCGACCAGATTACCGGTTCGAAAGGGCCATAACTTTTGATCCGACCGTTGGATCACTCTAAAATTTTCACAGGAGTTTCCGGACGCTGTTTTCCTTGGAGTAGTAGTGGAATCTCTCCTCGGTGTCCAGGAGGTCTCGTCGCTCCCGACCAGAGTACCGGTTCGAAAGGGCAATAACTTTTGATCCGACCGTTGGATCACTCTAAAATTTTCACAGGAGTTTCCGGACGCTGTTTTCCTTGGAGTAGAAGTGGAATCTCTCCTCGGTGTCCCGGAGGTCTTGTCGCTCCCGACCAGAGTACCGGTTCGAAAGGGCCATAACTTTGGATCCGACCGTTGGATCACTCTAAAATTTTCACAGGAGTTTCCGGACGCTGTTTTCCTTGGAGTAGATGTGGAATCTCTCCTCGGTGTCCCGGAGGTCTCGTCGCTCCCGACCACACTACCGGTTCGAAAGGGCCATAACTTTTGATCCGACCGTTGGATCACTCTAAAATTTTTACAGGAGTTTCCGGACGCTGTTTTCCTTGGAGAAGAAGTGGAATCTCTCCTCGGTATCCCGGAGGTCTCGTCGCTCCCGACCAGAGTACCGGTTCGAAAGGGCCATAACTTTTGATCCGACCGTTGGATCACTCTAAAATTTTCACAGGAGTTTCCGGACGCTGTTTTCCTTGGAGTAGAAGTGGAATCTCTCCTCGGTGTCCTGGAGGTCTCGTCGCTCCCGACCAGAGTACCGGTTCGAAAGGGCCATAACTTTGGATCCGACCGTTGGATCACTCTAAAAATTTCACAGGAGTTTCCGGACGCTTCTTTCCTTGGAGTAGAAGTGGAATCGCTCCTCGGTGTCCCGGAGGTCTCGTCGTTCCCGACCAGAGTACCGGTTCGAAAGGGCCATAACTTTTGATCCGACCGTTGGATCACTCTAAAATTTTCACAGGAGTTTCCGGACGCTGTTTTCCTTGGAGTAGAAGTGGAATCTCTCCTCGGTGTCCCGGAGGTCTCGTCGCTCCCGACCAGATTACCGGTTCGAAAGGGCCATAACTTTTGATCCGACCGTTGGATCACTCTAAAATTTTCACAGGAGTTTCCGGACGCTGTTTTCCTTGGAGTAGTAGTGGAATCTCTCCTCGGTGTCCAGGAGGTCTCGTCGCTCCCGACCAGAGTACCGGTTCGAAAGGGCAATAACTTTTGATCCGACCGTTGGATCACTCTAAAATTTTCACAGGAGTTTCCGGACGCTGTTTTCCTTGGAGTAGAAGTGGAATCTCTCCTCGGTGTCCCGGAGGTCTTGTCGCTCCCGACCAGAGTACCGGTTCGAAAGGGCCATAACTTTGGATCCGACCGTTGGATCACTCTAAAATTTTCACAGGAGTTTCCGGACGCTGTTTTCCTTGGAGTAGATGTGGAATCTCTCCTCGGTGTCCCGGAGGTCTCGTCGCTCCCGACCACACTACCGGTTCGAAAGGGCCATAACTTTTGATCCGACCGTTGGATCACTCTAAAATTTTTACAGGAGTTTCCGGACGCTGTTTTCCTTGGAGAAGAAGTGGAATCTCTCCTCGGTATCCCGGAGGTCTCGTCGCTCCCGACCAGAGTACCGGTTCGAAAGGGCCATAACTTTTGATCCGACCGTTGGATCACTCTAAAATTTTCACAGGAGTTTCCGGACGCTGTTTTCCTTGGAGTAGAAGTGGAATCTCTCCTCGGTGTCCTGGAGGTCTCGTCGCTCCCGACCAGAGTACCGGTTCGAAAGGGCCATAACTTTGGATCCGACCGTTGGATCACTCTAAAAATTTCACAGGAGTTTCCGGACGCTTCTTTCCTTGGAGTAGAAGTGGAATCGCTCCTCGGTGTCCCGGAGGTCTCGTCGTTCCCGACCAGAGTACCGGTTCGAAAGGGCCATAACTTTTGATCCGACCGTTGGATCACTCTAAAATTTTCACAGGAGTTTCCGGACGCTGTTTTCCTTGGAGTAGAAGTGGAATCTCTCCTCGGTGTCCCGGAGGTCTCGTCGCTCCCGACCAGATTACCGGTTCGAAAGGGCCATAACTTTTGATCCGACCGTTGGATCACTCTAAAATTTTCACAGGAGTTTCCGGACGCTGTTTTCCTTGGAGTAGTAGTGGAATCTCTCCTCGGTGTCCAGGAGGTCTCGTCGCTCCCGACCAGAGTACCGGTTCGAAAGGGCAATAACTTTTGATCCGACCGTTGGATCACTCTAAAATTTTCACAGGAGTTTCCGGACGCTGTTTTCCTTGGAGTAGAAGTGGAATCTCTCCTCGGTGTCCCGGAGGTCTTGTCGCTCCCGACCAGAGTACCGGTTCGAAAGGGCCATAACTTTGGATCCGACCGTTGGATCACTCTAAAATTTTCACAGGAGTTTCCGGACGCTGTTTTCCTTGGAGTAGATGTGGAATCTCTCCTCGGTGTCCCGGAGGTCTCGTCGCTCCCGACCACACTACCGGTTCGAAAGGGCCATAACTTTTGATCCGACCGTTGGATCACTCTAAAATTTTTACAGGAGTTTCCGGACGCTGTTTTCCTTGGAGAAGAAGTGGAATCTCTCCTCGGTATCCCGGAGGTCTCGTCGCTCCCGACCAGAGTACCGGTTCGAAAGGGCCATAACTTTTGATCCGACCGTTGGATCACTCTAAAATTTTCACAGGAGTTTCCGGACGCTGTTTTACTTGGAGTAGATGTGGAATCTCTCCTCGGTGTCCCGGAGGTCTCGTCGCCCCCGACCACACTACCGGTTCGAAAGGGCCATAACTTTTGATCCGACCGTTGGATCACTCTAAAATTTTTACAGGAGTTTCCGGACGCTGTTTTCCTTGGAGTAGAAGTGGAATCTCTCCTCGGTGTCCCGGAGGTCTCGTCGCTCCAGACCAGAGTACCGGTTCGAAAGGGCCATAACTTTTGATCCGACCGTTGGATCACTCTAAAATTTTCACAGGAGTTTCCGGACGCTGTTTTCCTTGGAGTAGAAGTGGAATCTCTCCTCGGTGTCCCGGAGGTCTTGTCGCTCCCGACCAGAGTACCGGTTCGAAAGGGCCATAACTTTTGATCCGACCGTTGGATCACTCTAAAATTTTCACAGGAGTTTCCGGACGCTGTTTTCCTTGGAGTAGAAGGGGAATCTCTCCTCGGTGTCCCGGAGGTCTCGTCGCTCCCGACCAGAGTACCGGTTCGAAAGGGCCATAACTTTGGATCCGACCGTTGGATCACTCTAAAAATTTCACAGGAGTTTCCGGACGCTTCTTTCCTTGGAGTAGAAGTGGAATCGCTCCTCGGTGTCCCGGAGGTCTCGTCGTTCCCGACCAGAGTACCGGTTCGAAAGGGCCATAACTTTGGATCCGACCGTTGGATCACTCTAAAATTTTCACAGGAGTTTCCGGACGCTGTTTTCCTTGGAGTAGAAGTGGAATCTCTCCTCGGTGTCCCAGAGGTCTCGTCGCTCCCGACCAGAGTACCGGTTCGAAAGGGCCATAACTTTTGATCCGACCGTTGGATCACTCTAAAATTTTTACAGGAGTTTCCGGACGCTGTTTTCCTTGGAGTAGAAGTGGAATCTCTCCTCGGTGTCCCAGAGGTCTCGTCGCTCCCGACCAGAGTACCGGTTCGAAAGGGCCATAACTTTTGATCCGACCGTTGGATCACTCTAAAATTTTCACAGGAGTTTCCGGACGCTGTTTTCCTTGGAGTAGAAGTGGAATCTCTCCTCGGTGTCCCGGAGGTCTCGTCGCTCCCGACCAGAGTACCGGTTCGAAAGGGCAATAACTTTTGATCCGACCGTTGGATCACTCTAAAATTTTCACAGGAGTTTCCGGACGCTGTTTTCCTTGGAGTAGAAGTGGAATCTCTCCTCGGTGTCCCGGAGGTCTTGTCGCTCCCGACCAGAGTACCGGTTCGAAAGGGCCATAACTTTGGATCCGACCGTTGGATCACTCTAAAATTTTCACGGGAGTTTCCGGACGCTGTTTTCCTTGGAGTAGATGTGGAATCTCTCCTCGGTGTCCCGGAGGTCTCGTCGCTCCCGACCACACTACCGGTTCGAAAGGGCCATAACTTTTGATCCGACCGTTGGATCACTCTAAAATTTTTACAGGAGTTTCCGGACGCTGTTTTACTTGGAGTAGATGTGGAATCTCTCCTCGGTGTCCCGGAGGTCTCGTCGCCCCCGACCACACTACCGGTTCGAAAGGGCCATAACTTTTGATCCGACCGTTGGATCACTCTAAAATTTTTACAGGAGTTTCCGGACGCTGTTTTCCTTGGAGTAGAAGTGGAATCTCTCCTCGGTGTCCCGGAGGTCTCGTCGCTCCAGACCAGAGTACCGGTTCGAAAGGGCCATAACTTTTGATCCGACCGTTGGATCACTCTAAAATTTTCACAGGAGTTTCCGGACGCTGTTTTCCTTGGAGTAGAAGTGGAATCTCTCCTCGGTGTCCCGGAGGTCTCGTCGCTCCCGACCAGAGTACCGGTTCGAAAGGGCCATAACTTTTGATCCGACCGTTGGATCACTCTAAAATTTTCACAGGAGTTTCCGGACGCTGTTTTCCTTGGAGTAGAAGTGGAATCTCTCCTCGGTGTCCCGGAGGTCTCGTCGCTCCCGACCAGAGTACCGGTTCGAAAGGGCCATAACTTTGGATCCGACCGTTGGATCACTCTAAAATTTTCACAGGAGTTTCCGGACGCTGTTTTCCTTGGAGTAGAAGTGGAATCTCTCCTCGGTGTCCCGGAGGTCTCGTCGCTCCCGACCAGAGTACCGGTTCGAAAGGGCCATAACTTTTGATCCGACCGTTGGATCACTCTAAAATTTTCACAGGAGTTTCCGGACGCTGTTTTCCTTGGAGTAGAAGTGGAATCTCTCCTCGGTGTCCCGGAGGTCTCGTCGCTCCCGACCAGAGTACCGGTTCGAAAGGGCCATAACTTTGGATCCGACCGTTGGATCACTCTAAAAATTTCACAGGAGTTTCCGGACGCTTCTTTCCTTGGAGTAGAAGTGGAATCGCTCCTCGGTGTCCCGGAGGTCTCGTCGTTCCCGACCAGAGTACCGGTTCGAAAGGGCCATAACTTTGGATCCGACCGTTGGATCACTCTAAAATTTTCACAGGAGTTTCCGGACGCTGTTTTCCTTGGAGTAGAAGTGGAATCTCTCCTCGGTGTCCCAGAGGTCTCGTCGCTCCCGACCAGAGTACCGGTTCGAAAGGGCCATAACTTTTGATCCGACCGTTGGATCACTCTAAAATTTTTACAGGAGTTTCCGGACGCTGTTTTCCTTGGAGTAGAAGTGGAATCTCTCCTCGGTGTCCCGGAGGTCTCGTCGCTCCCGACCAGAGTACCGGTTCGAAAGGGCCATAACTTTTGATCCGACCGTTGGATCACTCTAAAATTTTCACAGGAGTTTCCGGACGCTGTTTTCCTTGGAGTAGAAGTGGAATCTCTCCTCGGTGTCCCAGAGGTCTCGTCGCTCCCGACCAGAGTACCGGTTCGAAAGGGCCATAACTTTTGATCCGACCGTTGGATCACTCTAAAATTTTCACAGGAGTTTCCGGACGCTGTTTTCCTTGGAGTAGAAGTGGAATCTCTCCTCGGTGTCCCGGAGGTCTCGTCGCTCCCGACCAGAGTACCGGTTCGAAAGGGCAATAACTTTTGATCCGACCGTTGGATCACTCTAAAATTTTCACAGGAGTTTCCGGACGCTGTTTTCCTTGGAGTAGAAGTGGAATCTCTCCTCGGTGTCCCGGAGGTCTTGTCGCTCCCGACCAGAGTACCGGTTCGAAAGGGCCATAACTTTGGATCCGACCGTTGGATCACTCTAAAATTTTCACGGGAGTTTCCGGACGCTGTTTTCCTTGGAGTAGATGTGGAATCTCTCCTCGGTGTCCCGGAGGTCTCGTCGCTCCCGACCACACTACCGGTTCGAAAGGGCCATAACTTTTGATCCGACCGTTGGATCACTCTAAAATTTTTACAGGAGTTTCCGGACGCTGTTTTACTTGGAGTAGATGTGGAATCTCTCCTCGGTGTCCCGGAGGTCTCGTCGCCCCCGACCACACTACCGGTTCGAAAGGGCCATAACTTTTGATCCGACCGTTGGATCACTCTAAAATTTTTACAGGAGTTTCCGGACGCTGTTTTCCTTGGAGTAGAAGTGGAATCTCTCCTCGGTGTCCCGGAGGTCTCGTCGCTCCAGACCAGAGTACCGGTTCGAAAGGGCCATAACTTTTGATCCGACCGTTGGATCACTCTAAAATTTTCACAGGAGTTTCCGGACGCTGTTTTCCTTGGAGTAGAAGTGGAATCTCTCCTCGGTGTCCCGGAGGTCTCGTCGCTCCCGACCAGAGTACCGGTTCGAAAGGGCCATAACTTTTGATCCGACCGTTGGATCACTCTAAAATTTTCACAGGAGTTTCCGGACGCTGTTTTCCTTGGAGTAGAAGTGGAATCTCTCCTCGGTGTCCCGGAGGTCTCGTCGCTCCCGACCAGAGTACCGGTTCGAAAGGGCCATAACTTTGGATCCGACCGTTGGATCACTCTAAAATTTTCACAGGAGTTTCCGGACGCTGTTTTCCTTGGAGTAGAAGTGGAATCTCTCCTCGGTGTCCCGGAGGTCTCGTCGCTCCCGACCAGAGTACCGGTTCGAAAGGGCCATAACTTTTGATCCGACCGTTGGATCACTCTAAAATTTTCACAGGAGTTTCCGGACGCTGTTTTCCTTGGAGTAGAAGTGGAATCTCTCCTCGGTGTCCCGGAGGTCTCGTCGCTCCCGACCAGAGTACCGGTTCGAAAGGGCCATAACTTTGGCTCCGACCGTTGGATCACTCTAAAAATTTCACAGGAGTTTCCGGACGCTTCTTTCCTTGGAGTAGAAGTGGAATCGCTCCTCGGTGTCCCGGAGGTCTCGTCGTTCCCGACCAGAGTACCGGTTCGAAAGGGCCATAACTTTGGATCCGACCGTTGGATCACTCTAAAATTTTCACAGGAGTTTCCGGACGCTGTTTTCCTTGGAGTAGAAGTGGAATCTCTCCTCGGTGTCCCAGAGGTCTCGTCGCTCCCGACCAGAGTACCGGTTCGAAAGGGCCATAACTTTTGATCCGACCGTTGGATCACTCTAAAATTTTTACAGGAGTTTCCGGACGCTGTTTTCCTTGGAGTAGAAGTGGAATCTCTCCTCGGTGTCCCGGAGGTCTCGTCGCTCCCGACCAGAGTACCGGTTCGAAAGGGCCATAACTTTTGATCCGACCGTTGGATCACTCTAAAATTTTCACAGGAGTTTCCGGACGCTGTTTTCCTTGGAGTAGAAGTGGAATCTCTCCTCGGTGTCCCGGAGGTCTCGTCGCTCCCGACCAGATTACCGGTTCGAAAGGGCAATAACTTTTGATCCGACCGTTGGATCACTCTAAAATTTTCACAGGAGTTTCCGGACGCTGTTTTCCTTGGAGTAGAAGTGGAATCTCTCCTCGGTGTCCCGGAGGTCTTGTCGCTCCCGACCAGAGTACCGGTTCGAAAGGGCCATAACTTTGGATCCGACCGTTGGATCACTCTAAAATTTTCACAGGAGTTTCCGGACGCTGTTTTCCTTGGAGTAGATGTGGAATCTCTCCTCGGTGTCCCGGAGGTCTCGTCGCTCCCGACCACACTACCGGTTCGAAAGGGCCATAACTTTTGATCCGACCGTTGGATCACTCTAAAATTTTTACAGGAGTTTCCGGACGCTGTTTTCCTTGGAGAAGAAGTGGAATCTCTCCTCGGTGTCCCGGAGGTCTCGTCGCTCCCGACCAGAGTACCGGTTCGAAAGGGCCATAACTTTTGATCCGACCGTTGGATCACTCTAAAATTTTCACAGGAGTTTCCGGACGCTGTTTTACTTGGAGTAGATGTGGAATCTCTCCTCGGTGTCCCGGAGGTCTCGTCGCCCCCGACCACACTACCGGTTCGAAAGGGCCATAACTTTTGATCCGACCGTTGGATCACTCTAAAATTTTTACAGGAGTTTCCGGACGCTGTTTTCCTTGGAGTAGAAGTGGAATCTCTCCTCGGTGTCCCGGAGGTCTCGTCACTCCAGACCAGAGTACCGGTTCGAAAGGGCCATAACTTTTGATCCGACCGTTGGATCACTCTAAAATTTTCACAGGAGTTTCCGGACGCTGTTTTCCTTGGAGTAGAAGTGGAATCTCTCCTCGGTGTCCCGGAGGTCTCGTCGCTCCCGACCAGAGTACCGGTTCGAAAGGGCCATAACTTTTGATCCGACCGTTGGATCACTCTAAAATTTTCACAGGAGTTTCCGGACGCTGTTTTCCTTGGAGTAGAAGTGGAATCTCTCCTCGGTGTCCCGGAGAGTGGAATCTCTCCTCGGTGTCCCGGAGGTCTCGTCGCTCCCGACCAGATTACCGGTTCGAAAGGGCCATAACTTTTGATCCGACCGTTGGATCACTCTAAAATTTTCACAGGAGTTTCCGGACGCTGTTTTCCTTGGAGTAGTAGTGGAATCTCTCCTCGGTGTCCCGGAGGTCTCGTCGCTCCCGACCAGAGTACCGGTTCGAAAGGGCAATAACTTTTGATCCGACCGTTGGATCACTCTAAATTTTTCACAGGAGTTTCCGGACGCTGTTTTCCTTGGAGTAGAAGTGGAATCTCTCCTCGGTGTCCCGGAGGTCTTGTCGCTCCCGACCAGAGTACCGGTTCGAAAGGGCCATAACTTTGGATCCGACCGTTGGATCACTCTAAAATTTTCACAGGAGTTTCCGGACGCTGTTTTCCTTGGAGTAGATGTGGAATCTCTCCTCGGTGTCCCGGAGGTCTCGTCGCTCCCGACCACACTACCGGTTCGAAAGGGCCATAACTTTTGATCCGACCGTTGGATCACTCTAAAATTTTTACAGGAGTTTCCGGACGCTGTTTTCCTTGGAGAAGAAGTGGAATCTCTCCTCGGTGTCCCGGAGGTCTCGTCGCTCCCGACCAGAGTACCGGTTCGAAAGGGCCATAACTTTTGATCCGACCGTTGGATCACTCTAAAATTTTCACAGGAGTTTCCGGACGCTGTTTTACTTGGAGTAGAAGTGGAATCTCTCCTCGGTGTCCCGGAGGTCTCGTCACTCCAGACCAGAGTACCGGTTCGAAAGGGCCATAACTTTTGATCCGACCGTTGGATCACTCTAAAATTTTCACAGGAGTTTCCGGACGCTGTTTTACTTGGAGTAGATGTGGAATCTCTCCTCGGTGTCCCGGAGGTCTCGTCGCCCCCGACCACACTACCGGTTCGAAAGGGCCATAACTTTTGATCCGACCGTTGGATCACTCTAAAATTTTTACAGGAGTTTCCGGACGCTGTTTTCCTTGGAGTAGAAGTGGAATCTCTCCTCGGTGTCCCGGAGGTCTCGTCACTCCAGACCAGAGTACCGGTTCGAAAGGGCCATAACTTTTGATCCGACCGTTGGATCACTCTAAAATTTTCACAGGAGTTTCCGGACGCTGTTTTCCTTGGAGTAGAAGTGGAATCTCTCCTCGGTGTCCCGGAGGTCTCGTCGCTCCCGACCAGAGTACCGGTTCGAAAGGGCCATAACTTTTGATCCGACCGTTGGATCACTCTAAAATTTTCACAGGAGTTTCCGGACGCTGTTTTCCTTGGAGTAGAAGTGGAATCTCTCCTCGGTGTCCCGGAGAGTGGAATCTCTCCTCGGTGTCCCGGAGGTCTCGTCGCTCCCGACCAGATTACCGGTTCGAAAGGGCCATAACTTTTGATCCGACCGTTGGATCACTCTAAAATTTTCACAGGAGTTTCCGGACGCTGTTTTCCTTGGAGTAGTAGTGGAATCTCTCCTCGGTGTCCCGGAGGTCTCGTCGCTCCCGACCAGAGTACCGGTTCGAAAGGGCAATAACTTTTGATCCGACCGTTGGATCACTCTAAATTTTTCACAGGAGTTTCCGGACGCTGTTTTCCTTGGAGTAGAAGTGGAATCTCTCCTCGGTGTCCCGGAGGTCTTGTCGCTCCCGACCAGAGTACCGGTTCGAAAGGGCCATAACTTTGGATCCGACCGTTGGATCACTCTAAAATTTTCACAGGAGTTTCCGGACGCTGTTTTCCTTGGAGTAGATGTGGAATCTCTCCTCGGTGTCCCGGAGGTCTCGTCGCTCCCGACCACACTACCGGTTCGAAAGGGCCATAACTTTTGATCCGACCGTTGGATCACTCTAAAATTTTTACAGGAGTTTCCGGACGCTGTTTTCCTTGGAGAAGAAGTGGAATCTCTCCTCGGTGTCCCGGAGGTCTCGTCGCTCCCGACCAGAGTACCGGTTCGAAAGGGCCATAACTTTTGATCCGACCGTTGGATCACTCTAAAATTTTCACAGGAGTTTCCGGACGCTGTTTTACTTGGAGTAGATGTGGAATCTCTCCTCGGTGTCCCGGAGGTCTCGTCGCCCCCGACCACACTACCGGTTCGAAAGGGCCATAACTTTTGATCCGACCGTTGGATCACTCTAAAATTTTTACAGGAGTTTCCGGACGCTGTTTTCCTTGGAGTAGAAGTGGAATCTCTCCTCGGTGTCCCGGAGGTCTCGTCGCTCCAGACCAGAGTACCGGTTCGAAAGGGCCATAACTTTTGATCCGACCGTTGGATCACTCTAAAATTTTCACAGGAGTTTCCGGACGCTGTTTTCCTTGGAGTAGAAGTGGAATCTCTCCTCGGTGTCCCGGAGGTCTCGTCGCTCCCGACCAGAGTACCGGTTCGAAAGGGCCATAACTTTTGATCCGACCGTTGGATCACTCTAAAATTTTCACAGGAGTTTCCGGACGCTGTTTTCCTTGGAGTAGAAGTGGAATCTCTCCTCGGTGTCCCGGAGGTCTCGTCGCTCCCGACCAGAGTACCGGTTCGAAAGGGCCATAACTTTGGATCTGACCGTTGGATCACTCTAAAAATTTCACAGGAGTTTCCGGACGCTTCTTTCCTTGGAGTAGAAGTGGAATCGCTCCTCGGTGTCCCGGAGGTCTCGTCGTTCCCGACCAGAGTACCGGTTCGAAAGGGCCATAACTTTTGATCCGACCGTTGGATCACTCTAAAATTTTCACAGGAGTTTCCGGACGCTGTTTTCCTTGGAGTAGAAGTGGAATCTCTCCTCGGTGTCTCGGAGGTCTCGTCGCTCCAGACCAGAGTACCGGTTCGAAAGGGCCATAACTTTTGATCCGACCGTTGGATCACTCTAAAATTTTCACAGGAGTTTCCGGACGCTGTTTTCCTTGGAGTAGAAGTGGAATCTCTCCTCGGTGTCCCGGAGGTCTCGTCGCTCCCGACCAGAGTACCGGTTCGAAAGGGCCATAACTTTTGATCCGACCGTTGGATCACTCTAAAATTTTCACAGGAGTTTCCGGACGCTGTTTTCCTTGGAGTAGAAGTGGAATCTCTCCTCGGTGTCCCGGAGGTCTCGTCGCTCCCGACCAGAGTACCGGTTCGAAAGGGCCATAACTTTGGATCCGACCGTTGGATCACTCTAAAAATTTCACAGGAGTTTCCGGACGCTTCTTTCCTTGGAGTAGAAGTGGAATCGCTCCTCGGTGTCCCGGAGGTCTCGTCGTTCCCGACCAGAGTACCGGTTCGAAAGGGCCATAACTTTTGATCCGACCGTTGGATCACTCTAAAATTTTCACAGGAGTTTCCGGACGCTGTTTTCCTTGGAGTAGAAGTGGAATCTCTCCTCGGTGTCCCGGAGGTCTCGTCGCTCCCGACCAGAGTACCGGTTCGAAAGGGCCATAACTTTTGATCCGACCGTTGGATCACTCTAAAATTTTCACAGGAGTTTCCGGACGCTGTTTTCCTTGGAGTAGAAGTGGAATCTCTCCTCGGTGTCCCGGAGGTCTAGTCGCTCCCGACCAGAGTACCGGTTCGAAAGGGCCATAACTTTGGATCCGACCGTTGGATCACTCTAAAATTTTCACAGGAGTTTCCGGACGCTGTTTTCCTTGGAGTAGATGTGGAATCTCTCCTCGGTGTCCCGGAGGTCTCGTCGCTCCCGACCACACTACCGGTTCGAAAGGGCCATAACTTTTGATCCGACCGTTGGATCACTCTAAAATTTTTACAGGAGTTTCCGGACGCTGTTTTCCTTGGAGTAGAAGTGGAATCTCTCCTCGGTGTCCCGGAGGTCTCGTCGCTCCCGACCAGAGTACCGGTTCGAAAGGGCCATAACTTTTGATCCGACCGTTGGATCACTCTAAAATTTTCACAGGAGTTTCCGGACGCTGTTTTCCTTGGAGTAGAAGTGGAATCTCTCCTCGGTGTCCCGGAGGTCTCGTCGCTCCAGACCAGAGTACCGGTTCGAAAGGGCCATAACTTTTGATCCGACCGTTGGATCACTCTAAAATTTTCACAGGAGTTTCCGGACGCTGTTTTCCTTGGAGTAGAAGTGGAATCTCTCCTCGGTGTCCCGGAGGTCTCGTCGCTCCCGACCAGAGTACCGGTTCGAAAGGGCCATAACTTTTGATCCGACCGTTGGATCACTCTAAAATTTTCACAGGAGTTTCCGGACGCTGTTTTCCTTGGAGTAGAAGTGGAATCTCTCCTCGGTGTCCCGGAGGTCTCGTCGCTCCCGACCAGAGTACCGGTTCGAAAGGGCCATAACTTTGGATCCGACCGTTGGATCACTCTAAAAATTTCACAGGAGTTTCCGGACGCTTCTTTCCTTGGAGTAGAAGTGGAATCGCTCCTCGGTGTCCCGGAGGTCTCGTCGTTCCCGACCAGAGTACCGGTTCGAAAGGGCCATAACTTTTGATCCGACCGTTGGATCACTCTAAAATTTTCACAGGAGTTTCCGGACGCTGTTTTCCTTGGAGTAGAAGTGGAATCTCTCCTCGGTGTCCCGGAGGTCTCGTCGCTCCCGACCAGAGTACCGGTTCGAAAGGGCCATAACTTTTGATCCGACCGTTGGATCACTCTAAAATTTTCACAGGAGTTTCGGGACGCTGTTTTCCTTGGAGTAGAAGTGGAATCTCTCCTCGGTGTCCAGGAGGTCTCGTCGCTCCCGACCAGATTACCGGTTCGAAAGGGCCATAACTTTTGATCCGACCGTTGGATCACTCTAAAATTTTCACAGGAGTTTCCGGACGCTGTTTTCCTTGGAGTAGAAGTGGAATCTCTCCTCGGTGTCCCGGAGGTCTCGTCGCTCCCGACCAGAGTACCGGTTCGAAAGGGCCATAACTTTGGATCCGACCATTGGATCACTCTAAAATTTTCACAGGAGTTTCCGGACGCTGTTTTCCTTGGAGTAGATGTGGAATCTCTCCTCGGTGTCCCGGAGGTCTCGTCGCTCCCGACCACACTACCGGTTCGAAAGGGCCATAACTTTTGATCCGACCGTTGGATCACTCTAAAATTTTTACAGGAGTTTCCGGACGCTGTTTTCCTTGGAGTAGAAGTGGAATCTCTCCTCGGTGTCCCGGAGGTCTCGTCGCTCCCGACCAGAGTACCGGTTCGAAAGGGCCATAACTTTTGATCCGACCGTTGGATCACTCTAAAATTTTCACAGGAGTTTCCGGACGCTGTTTTACTTGGAGTAGATGTGGAATCTCTCCTCGGTGTCCCGGAGGTCTCGTCGCCCCCGACCACACTACCGGTTCGAAAGGGCCATAACTTTTGATCCGACCGTTGGATCACTCTAAAATTTTTACAGGAGTTTCCGGACGCTGTTTTCCTTGGAGTAGAAGTGGAATCTCTCCTCGGTGTCCCGGAGGTCTCGTCGCTCCAGACCAGAGTACCGGTTCGAAAGGGCCATAACTTTTGATCCGACCGTTGGATCACTCTAAAATTTTCACAGGAGTTTTCGGACGCTGTTTTACTTGGAGTAGATGTGGAATCTCTCCTCGGTGTCCCGGAGGTCTCGTCGCTCCCGACCAGAGTACCGGTTCGAAAGGGCCATAACTTTTGATCCGACCGTTGGATCACTCTAAAATTTTCACAGGAGTTTCCGGACGCTGTTTTCCTTGGAGTAGAAGTGGAATCTCTCCTCGGTGTCCCGGAGGTCTCGTCGCTCCCGACCAGAGTACCGGTTCGAAAGGGCCATAACTTTGGATCCGACCGTTGGATCACTCTAAAAATTTCACAGGAGTTTCCGGACGCTTCTTTCCTTGGAGTAGAAGTGGAATCGCTCCTCGGTGTCCCGGAGGTCTCGTCGTTCCCGACTAGAGTACCGGTTCGAAAGGGCCATAACTTTTGATCCGACCGTTGGATCACTCTAAAATTTTCACAGGAGTTTCCGGACGCTGTTTTCCTTGGAGTAGAAGTGGAATCTCTCCTCGGTGTCCCGGAGGTCTCGTCGCTCCCGACCAGAGTACCGGTTCGAAAGGGCCATAACTTTTGATCCGACCGTTGGATCACTCTAAAATTTTCACAGGAGTTTCGGGACGCTGTTTTCCTTGGAGTGGAAGTGGAATCTCTCCTCGGTGTCCCGGAGGTCTCGTCGCTCCCGACCAGATTACCGGTTCGAAAGGGCCATAACTTTTGATCCGACCGTTGGATCACTCTAAAATTTTCACAGGAGTTTCCGGACGCTGTTTTCCTTGGAGTAGAAGTGGAATCTCTCCTCGGTGTCCCGGAGGTCTCGTCGCTCCCGACCAGAGTACCGGTTCGAAAGGGCAATAACTTTTGATCCGACCGTTGGATCACTCTAAAATTTTCACAGGAGTTTCCGGACGCTGTTTTCCTTGGAGTAGAAGTGGAATCTCTCCTCGGTGTCCCGGAGGTCTTGTCGCTCCCGACCAGAGTACCGGTTCGAAAGGGCCATAACTTTGGATCCGACCGTTGGATCACTCTAAAATTTTCACAGGAGTTTCCGGACGCTGTTTTCCTTGGAGTAGATGTGGAATCTCTCCTCGGTGTCCCGGAGGTCTCGTCGCTCCCGACCACACTACCGGTTCGAAAGGGCCATAACTTTTGATCCGACCGTTGGATCACTCTAAAATTTTTACAGGAGTTTCCGGACGCTGTTTTCCTTGGAGTAGAAGTGGAATCTCTCCTCGGTGTCCCGGAGGTCTCGTCGCTCCCGACCAGAGTACCGGTTCGAAAGGGCCATAACTTTTGATCCGACCGTTGGATCACTCTAAAATTTTCACAGGAGTTTCCGGACGCTGTTTTACTTGGAGTAGATGTGGAATCTCTCCTCGGTGTCCCGGAGGTCTCGTCGCCCCCGACCACACTACCGGTTCGAAAGGGCCATAACTTTTGATCCCACCGTTGGATCACTCTAAAATTTTTACAGGAGTTTCCGGACGCTGTTTTCCTTGGAGTAGAAGTGGAATCTCTCCTCGGTGTCCCGGAGGTCTCGTCGCTCCAGACCAGAGTACCGGTTCGAAAGGGCCATAACTTTTGATCCGACCGTTGGATCACTCTAAAATTTTCACAGGAGTTTCCGGACGCTGTTTTACTTGGAGTAGATGTGGAATCTCTCCTCGGTGTCCCGGAGGTCTCGTCGCTCCCGACCAGAGTACCGGTTCGAAAGGGCCATAACTTTTGATCCGACCGTTGGATCACTCTAAAATTTTCACAGGAGTTTCCGGACGCTGTTTTCCTTTGAGTAGAAGTGGAATCTCTCCTCGGTGTCCCGGAGGTCTCGTCGCTCCAGACCAGAGTACCGGTTCGAAAGGGCCATAACTTTTGATCCGACCGTTGGATCACTCTAAAATTTTCACAGGAGTTTCCGGACGCTGTTTTACTTGGAGTAGATGTGGAATCTCTCCTCGGTGTGCCGGAGGTCTCGTCGCCCCCGACCAGAGTACCGGTTCGAAAGGGCCATAACTTTTGATCCGACCGTTGGATCACTCTAAATTTTTGACAGGAGTTTTCGGACGCTGTTTTCCTTGGAGTAGAAGTGGAATCTCTCCTCCGTGTCCCGGAGGTCTCGTCGCTCCCGACCAGACTACTGGTTCGAAAGGGCCATAACTTTTGATCCGACCGTTGGATCACTCTAAAATTTTCACAGGAGTTTCCGGACGCTGTTTTCCTTGGAGTAGAAGTGGAATCTCTCCTCGGTGTCCCGGAGGTCTCGTCGCTCCCGACCAGAGTACCGGTTCGAAAGGGCCATAACTTTTGATCCGACCGTTGGATCACTCTAAAATTTTCACAGGAGTTTCCGGACGCTGTTTTCCTTGGAGTAGAAGTGGAATCTCTCCTAGGTGTCCCGGAGGTCTCGTCGCTCCCGACCAGAGTACCGGTTCGAAAGGGCCATAACTTTTGATCCGACCGTTGGATCACTCTAAAAATTTCACAGGAGTTTCCGGACGCTTCTTTCCTTGGAGTAGAAGTGGAATCGCTCCTCGGTGTCCCGGAGGTCTCGTCGTTCCCGACCAGAGTACCGGTTCGAAAGGGCCATAACTTTTGATCCGACCGTTGGATCACTCTAAAATTTTCACAGGAGTTTCCGGACGCTGTTTTCCTTGGAGTAGAAATGGAATCTCTCCTCGGTGTCCCGGAGGTCTCGTCGCTCCCGACCAGAGTACCGGTTCGAAAGGGCCATAACTTTTGATCCGACCGTTGGATCACTCTAAAATTTTCACAGGAGTTTCCGGACGCTGTTTTCCTTGGAGTAGAAGTGGAATCTCTCCTCGGTGTCCCGGAGGTCTCGTCGCTCCCGACCAGATTACCGGTTCGAAAGGGCCATAACTTTTGATCCGACCGTTGGATCACTCTAAAATTTTCACAGGAGTTTCCGGACGCTGTTTTCCTTGGAGTAGAAGTGGAATCTCTCCTCGGTGTCCCGGAGGTCTCGTCGCCCCCGTCCAGAGTACCGGTTCGAAAGGGCCATAACTTTTGATCCGACCGTTGGATCACTCTAAAATTTTCACACAAGTTTCCGGACGCTGTTTTCCTTGGAGTAGAAGTGGAATCTCTCCTCGGTGTCCCGGAGGTCTCGTCGCTCCCGACCACACTACCGGTTCGAAAGGGCCATAACTTTTTATCCGACCGTTGGATCACTCTAAAATTTTCACAGGAGTTTCCGGACGCTGATTTCCTTGGAGTAGAAATGGAATCTCTCCTCAGTGTCCCGGATGTCTCGTCGCTCCCGACCAGAGTACCGGTTCGAAAGGGCCATAACTTTTGATCCGACCGTTGGATCACTCTAAAATTTTCACAGGAGTTTCCGGACGCTGTTTTCCTTGGAGTAGATGTGGAATCTCTCCTCGGTGTCCCGGAGGTCTCGTCGCTCCCGACCACACTACCGGTTCGAAAGGGCCATAACTTTTGATCCGACCGTTGGATCACTCTAAAATTTTTACAGGAGTTTCCGGACGCTGTTTTCCTTGAAGTAGAAGTGGAATCTCTCCTCGGTGTCCCGGAGGTCTCGTCGCTCCAGACCAGAGTACCGGTTCGAAAGGGCCATAACTTTTGATCCGACCGTTGGATCACTCTAAAATTTTCACAGGAGTTTCCGGACGCTGTTTTACTTGGAGTAGATGTGGAATCTCTCCTCGGTGTCCCGGAGGTCTCGTCGCCCCCGACCAGAGTACCGGTTCGAAAGGGCCATAACTTTTGATCCGACCGTTGGATCACTCTAAAATTTTCACAGGAGTTTCCGGACGCTGTTTTCCTTGGAGTAGAAGTGGAATCTCTCCTCGATGTCCCGGAGGTCTCGTCGCTCCCGACCAGAGTACCGGTTCGAAAGGGCCATAACTTTTGATCCGACCGTTGGATCACTCTAAAATTTTCACAGGAGTTTTCGGACGCTGTTTTCCTTGGAGTAGAAGTGGAATCTCTCCTCGGTGTCCCGGAGGTCTCGTCGCTCCCGACCAGAGTACCGGTTCGAAAGGGCCATAACTTTTGATCCGACCGTTGGATCACTCTAAAATTTTGACAGGAGTTTCCAGACGCTGTTTTCCTTGGAGTAGAAGTGGAATCTCTCCTCGGTGTCCCGGAGGTCTCGTCGCTCCCGACCAGAGTACCGGTTCGAAAGGGCCATAACTTTTGATCCGACCGTTGGATCACTCTAAAATTTTCACAGGAGTTTCCGGACGCTGTTTTTCTTGGAGTAGATGTGGAATCTCTCCTCGGTGTCCCGGAGGTCTCGTCGCCCCCGACCAGAGTACCGGTTCGAAAGGGCCATAACTTTTGATCCGACCGTTGGATCACTCTAAAATTTTGACAGGAGTTTCCAGACGCTGTTTTCCTTGGAGTAGAAGTGGAATCTCTCCTCGGTGTCCCGGAGGTCTCGTCGCCCCCGACCAGAGTACCGGTTCGAAAGGGCCATAACTTTTCATCCGACCGTTGGATCACTCTAAAATTTTCACAGGAGTTTCCGGACGCTGTTTTCCTTGGAGTAGAAGTGGAATCTCTCCTCGGTGTCCCGGAGGTCTCGTCGCTCCCGACCACACTACCGGTTCGAAAGGGCCATAACTTTTGATCCGACCGTTGGATCACTCTAAAATTTTCACAGGAGTTTCCGGACGCTGTTTTCCTTGGAGTAGAAGTGGAATCTCTCCTCGGTGTCCCGGAGGTCTCGTCGCTCCCGACCACACTACCGGTTCGAAAGGGCCATAACTTTTGATCCGACCGTTGGATCACTCTAAAATTTTCACAGGAGTTTCCGGACGCTGTTTTCCTTTGAGTAGAAGTGGAATCTCTCCTCGGTGTCCCGGAGGTCTCGTCGCTCCAGACCAGAGTACCGGTTCGAAAGGGCCATAACTTTTGATCCGACCGTTGGATCACTCTAAAATTTTCACAGGAGTTTCCGGACGCTGTTTTACTTGGAGTAGATGTGGAATCTCTCCTCGGTGTGCCGGAGGTCTCGTCGCCCCCGACCAGAGTACCGGTTCGAAAGGGCCATAACTTTTGATCCGACCGTTGGATCACTCTAAATTTTTGACAGGAGTTTTCGGACGCTGTTTTCCTTGGAGTAGAAGTGGAATCTCTCCTCCGTGTCCCGGAGGTCTCGTCGCTCCCGACCAGACTACTGGTTCGAAAGGGCCATAACTTTTGATCCGACCGTTGGATCACTCTAAAATTTTCACAGGAGTTTCCGGACGCTGTTTTCCTTGGAGTAGAAGTGGAATCTCTCCTCGGTGTCCCGGAGGTCTCGTCGCTCCCGACCAGAGTACCGGTTCGAAAGGGCCATAACTTTTGATCCGACCGTTGGATCACTCTAAAATTTTCACAGGAGTTTCCGGACGCTGTTTTCCTTGGAGTAGAAGTGGAATCTCTCCTAGGTGTCCCGGAGGTCTCGTCGCTCCCGACCAGAGTACCGGTTCGAAAGGGCCATAACTTTTGATCCGACCGTTGGATCACTCTAAAAATTTCACAGGAGTTTCCGGACGCTTCTTTCCTTGGAGTAGAAGTGGAATCGCTCCTCGGTGTCCCGGAGGTCTCGTCGTTCCCGACCAGAGTACCGGTTCGAAAGGGCCATAACTTTTGATCCGACCGTTGGATCACTCTAAAATTTTCACAGGAGTTTCCGGACGCTGTTTTCCTTGGAGTAGAAATGGAATCTCTCCTCGGTGTCCCGGAGGTCTCGTCGCTCCCGACCAGAGTACCGGTTCGAAAGGGCCATAACTTTTGATCCGACCGTTGGATCACTCTAAAATTTTCACAGGAGTTTCCGGACGCTGTTTTCCTTGGAGTAGAAGTGGAATCTCTCCTCGGTGTCCCGGAGGTCTCGTCGCTCCCGACCAGATTACCGGTTCGAAAGGGCCATAACTTTTGATCCGACCGTTGGATCACTCTAAAATTTTCACAGGAGTTTCCGGACGCTGTTTTCCTTGGAGTAGAAGTGGAATCTCTCCTCGGTGTCCCGGAGGTCTCGTCGCCCCCGTCCAGAGTACCGGTTCGAAAGGGCCATAACTTTTGATCCGACCGTTGGATCACTCTAAAATTTTCACACAAGTTTCCGGACGCTGTTTTCCTTGGAGTAGAAGTGGAATCTCTCCTCGGTGTCCCGGAGGTCTCGTCGCTCCCGACCACACTACCGGTTCGAAAGGGCCATAACTTTTTATCCGACCGTTGGATCACTCTAAAATTTTCACAGGAGTTTCCGGACGCTGATTTCCTTGGAGTAGAAATGGAATCTCTCCTCAGTGTCCCGGATGTCTCGTCGCTCCCGACCAGAGTACCGGTTCGAAAGGGCCATAACTTTTGATCCGACCGTTGGATCACTCTAAAATTTTCACAGGAGTTTCCGGACGCTGTTTTCCTTGGAGTAGATGTGGAATCTCTCCTCGGTGTCCCGGAGGTCTCGTCGCTCCCGACCACACTACCGGTTCGAAAGGGCCATAACTTTTGATCCGACCGTTGGATCACTCTAAAATTTTTACAGGAGTTTCCGGACGCTGTTTTCCTTGAAGTAGAAGTGGAATCTCTCCTCGGTGTCCCGGAGGTCTCGTCGCTCCAGACCAGAGTACCGGTTCGAAAGGGCCATAACTTTTGATCCGACCGTTGGATCACTCTAAAATTTTCACAGGAGTTTCCGGACGCTGTTTTACTTGGAGTAGATGTGGAATCTCTCCTCGGTGTCCCGGAGGTCTCGTCGCCCCCGACCAGAGTACCGGTTCGAAAGGGCCATAACTTTTGATCCGACCGTTGGATCACTCTAAAATTTTCACAGGAGTTTCCGGACGCTGTTTTCCTTGGAGTAGAAGTGGAATCTCTCCTCGATGTCCCGGAGGTCTCGTCGCTCCCGACCAGAGTACCGGTTCGAAAGGGCCATAACTTTTGATCCGACCGTTGGATCACTCTAAAATTTTCACAGGAGTTTTCGGACGCTGTTTTCCTTGGAGTAGAAGTGGAATCTCTCCTCGGTGTCCCGGAGGTCTCGTCGCTCCCGACCAGAGTACCGGTTCGAAAGGGCCATAACTTTTGATCCGACCGTTGGATCACTCTAAAATTTTCACAGGAGTTTCCGGACGCTGTTTTCCTTTGAGTAGAAGTGGAATCTCTCCTCGGTGTCCCGGAGGTCTCGTCGCTCCAGACCAGAGTACCGGTTCGAAAGGGCCATAACTTTTGATCCGACCGTTGGATCACTCTAAAATTTTCACAGGAGTTTCCGGACGCTGTTTTTCTTGGAGTAGATGTGGAATCTCTCCTCGGTGTCCCGGAGGTCTCGTCGCCCCCGACCAGAGTACCGGTTCGAAAGGGCCATAACTTTTGATCCGACCGTTGGATCACTCTAAAATTTTGACAGGAGTTTCCAGACGCTGTTTTCCTTGGAGTAGAAGTGGAATCTCTCCTCGGTGTCCCGGAGGTCTCGTCGCCCCCGACCAGAGTACCGGTTCGAAAGGGCCATAACTTTTCATCCGACCGTTGGATCACTCTAAAATTTTCACAGGAGTTTCCGGACGCTGTTTTCCTTGGAGTAGAAGTGGAATCTCTCCTCGGTGTCCCGGAGGTCTCGTCGCTCCCGACCACACTACCGGTTCGAAAGGGCCATAACTTTTGATCCGACCGTTGGATCACTCTAAAATTTTCACAGGAGTTTCCGGACGCTGTTTTCCTTTGAGTAGAAGTGGAATCTCTCCTCGGTGTCCCGGAGGTCTCGTCGCTCCAGACCAGAGTACCGGTTCGAAAGGGCCATAACTTTTGATCCGACCGTTGGATCACTCTAAAATTTTCACAGGAGTTTCCGGACGCTGTTTTCCTTTGAGTAGAAGTGGAATCTCTCCTCGGTGTCCCGGAGGTCTCGTCGCTCCCGACCACACTACCGGTTCGAAAGGGCCATAACTTTTGATCCGACCGTTGGATCACTCTAAAATTTTCACAGGAGTTTCCGGACGCTGTTTTCCTTTGAGTAGAAGTGGAATCTCTCCTCGGTGTCCCGGAGGTCTCGTCGCTCCAGACCAGAGTACCGGTTCGAAAGGGCCATAACTTTTGATCCGACCGTTGGATCACTCTAAAATTTTCACAGGAGTTTCCGGACGCTATTTTACTTGGAGTACATGTGGAATCTCTCCTCGGTGTGCCGGAGGTCTCGTCGCCCCCGACCAGAGTACCGGTTCGAAAGGGCCATAACTTTTGATCCGACCGTTGGATCACTCTAAAATTTTCACAGGAGTTTCCGGACGCTGTTTTCCTTGGAGTAGAAGTGGAATCTCTCCTCGGTGTCCCGGAGGTCTCGTCGCTCCCGACCAGAGTACCGGTTCGAAAGGGCCATAACTTTTGATCCGACCGTTGGATCACTCTAAAATTTTCACAGGAGTTTCCGGACGCTGTTTTCCTTGGAGTAGAAGTGGAATCTCTCATCGGTGTCCCGGAGGTCTCGTCGCTCCCGACCACACTACCGGTTCGAAAGGGCCATAACTTTTGATCCGACCGTTGGATCACTCTAAAATTTTTACATGAGTTTCCGGACGCTGTTTTCCTTGGAGTAGAAGTGGAATCTCTCCTCGGTGTCCCGGAGGTCTCGTCGCTCCAGACCAGAGTACCGGTTCGAAAGGGCCATAACTTTTGATCCGACCGTTGGATCACTCTAAAATTTTCACAGGAGTTTCCGGACGCTGTTTTACTTGGAGTAGATGTGGAATCTCTCCTCGGTGTCCCGGAGGTCTCGTCGCCCCCGACCAGAGTACCGGTTCGAAAGGGCCATAACTTTTGATCCGACCGTTGGATCACTCTAAAATTTTCACAGGAGTTTCCGGACGCTGTTTTCCTTGGAGTAGAAGTGGAATCTCTCCTCGGTGTCCCGGAGGTCTCGTCGCTCCCGACCAGAGTACCGGTTCGAAAGGGCCATAACTTTTGATCCGACCGTTGGATCACTCTAAAATTTTCAAAGGAGTTTCCGGACGCTGTTTTCCTTGGAGTAGAAGTGGAATCTCTCCTCGGTGTCCCGGAGGTCTCGTCGCTCCCGACCAGAGTACCGGTTCGAAAGGGCCATAACTTTTGATCCGACCGTTGGATCACTCTAAAATTTTCACAGGAGTTTCCGGACGCTGTTTTACTTGGAGTAGATGTGGAATCTCTCCTCGGTGTCCCGGAGGTCTCGTCGCCCCCGACCAGAGTACCGGTTCGAAAGGGCCATAACTTTTGATCCGACTGTTGGATCACTCTAAAATTTTCACAGGAGTTTCCGGACGCTGTTTTCCTTGGAGTAGAAGTGGAATCTCTCCTCGGTGTCCCGGAGGTCTCGTCGCTCCCGACCAGAGTACCGGTTCGAAAGGGCCATAACTTTTGATCCGACCGTTGGATCACTCTAAAATTTTCAAAGGAGTTTCCGGACGCTGTTTTCCTTGGAGTAGAAGTGGAATCTCTCCTCGGTGTCCCGGAGGTCTCGTCGCTCCCGACCAGAGTACCGGTTCGAAAGGGCCATAACTTTTGATCCGACCGTTGGATCACTCTAAAATTTTCAAAGGAGTTTCCGGACGCTGTTTTCCTTGGAGTAGAAGTGGAATCTCTCCTCGGTGTCCCGGAGGTCTCGTCGCTCCCGACCAGAGTACCGGTTCGAAAGGGCCATAACTTTTGATCCGACCGTTGGATCACTCTAAAATTTTCACAGGAGTTTCCGGACGCTGTTTTCCTTGGAGTAGAAATGGAATCTCTCCTCGGTGTCCCGGAGGTCTCGTCGCTCCCGACCAGAGTACCGGTTCGAAAGGGCCATAACTTTTGATCCGACCGTTGGATCAGTCTAAAATTTTCACAGGAGTTTCCGGAGGCTGTTTTCCTTGGAGTAGAAGTGGAATCTCTCCTCGGTGTCCCGGAGGTCTTGTCGCTCCCGACCAGAGTACCGGTTCGAAAGGGCCATAACTTTTGATCCGACCGTTGGATCACTCTAAAATTTTGACAGGAGTTTCCAGACGCTGTTTTCCTTGGAGTAGAAGTGGAATCTCTCCTCGGTGTCCCGGAGGTCTCGTCGCTCCCGACCAGAGTACCGGTTCGAAAGGGCCATAACTTTTGATCCGACCGTTGGATCACTCTAAAATTTTCACAGGAGTTTCCGGACGCTGTTTTCCTTGGAGTAGAAGTGGAATCTCTCCTCGGTGTCCCGGAGGTCTCGTCGCTCCCGACCACACTACCGGTTCGAAAGGGCCATAACTTTTGATCCGACCGTTGGATCACTCTAAAATTTTCACAGGAGTTTCCGGACGCTGTTTTCCTTGGAGTAGAAGTGGAATCTCTCCTCGGTGTCCAGGAGGTCTCGTCGCTCCCAACCAGAGTACCGGTTCGAAAGGGCCATAACTTTTGATCCGACCGTTGGATCACCCTAAAATTTTCACAGGAGTTTCCGGACGCTGTTTTCCTTGGAGTAGAAGTGGAATCTCTCCTCGGTGTCCAGGAGGTCTCGTCGCTCCCGACCAGAGTACCGGTTCGAAAGGGCCATAACTTTTGATCCGACCGTTGGATCACTCTAAAATTTTCACAGGAGTTTCCGGACGCTGTTTTCCTTTGAGTAGAAGTGGAATCTCTCCTCGGTGTCCCGGAGGTCTCGTCGCTCCCGACCACACTACCGGTTCGAAAGGGCCATAACTTTTGATCCGACCGTTGGATCACTCTAAAATTTTCACAGGAGTTTCCGGACGCTGTTTTCCTTTGAGTAGAAGTGGAATCTCTCCTCGGTGTCCCGGAGGTCTCGTCGCTCCAGACCAGAGTACCGGTTCGAAAGGGCCATAACTTTTGATCCGACCGTTGGATCACTCTAAAATTTTCACAGGAGTTTCCGGACGCTGTTTTACTTGGAGTACATGTGGAATCTCTCCTCGGTGTGCCGGAGGTCTCGTCGCCCCCGACCAGAGTACCGGTTCGAAAGGGCCATAACTTTTGATCCGACCGTTGGATCACTCTAAAATTTTCACAGGAGTTTCCGGACGCTGTTTTCCTTGGAGTAGAAGTGGAATCTCTCCTCGGTGTCCCGGAGGTCTCGTCGCTCCCGACCAGAGTACCGGTTCGAAAGGGCCATAACTTTTGATCCGACCGTTGGATCACTCTAAAATTTTCACAGGAGTTTCCGGACGCTGTTTTCCTTGGAGTAGAAGTGGAATCTCTCATCGGTGTCCCGGAGGTCTCGTCGCTCCCGACCACACTACCGGTTCGAAAGGGCCATAACTTTTGATCCGACCGTTGGATCACTCTAAAATTTTTACATGAGTTTCCGGACGCTGTTTTCCTTGGAGTAGAAGTGGAATCTCTCCTCGGTGTCCCGGAGGTCTCGTCGCTCCAGACCAGAGTACCGGTTCGAAAGGGCCATAACTTTTGATCCGACCGTTGGATCACTCTAAAATTTTCACAGGAGTTTCCGGACGCTGTTTTACTTGGAGTAGATGTGGAATCTCTCCTCGGTGTCCCGGAGGTCTCGTCGCCCCCGACCAGAGTACCGGTTCGAAAGGGCCATAACTTTTGATCCGACCGTTGGATCACTCTAAAATTTTCACAGGAGTTTCCGGACGCTGTTTTCCTTGGAGTAGAAGTGGAATCTCTCCTCGGTGTCCCGGAGGTCTCGTCGCTCCCGACCAGAGTACCGGTTCGAAAGGGCCATAACTTTTGATCCGACCGTTGGATCACTCTAAAATTTTCAAAGGAGTTTCCGGACGCTGTTTTCCTTGGAGTAGAAGTGGAATCTCTCCTCGGTGTCCCGGAGGTCTCGTCGCTCCCGACCAGAGTACCGGTTCGAAAGGGCCATAACTTTTGATCCGACCGTTGGATCACTCTAAAATTTTCAAAGGAGTTTCCGGACGCTGTTTTCCTTGGAGTAGAAGTGGAATCTCTCCTCGGTGTCCCGGAGGTCTCGTCGCTCCCGACCAGAGTACCGGTTCGAAAGGGCCATAACTTTTGATCCGACCGTTGGATCACTCTAAAATTTTCACAGGAGTTTCCGGACGCTGTTTTCCTTGGAGTAGAAATGGAATCTCTCCTCGGTGTCCCGGAGGTCTCGTCGCTCCCGACCAGAGTACCGGTTCGAAAGGGCCATAACTTTTGATCCGACCGTTGGATCACTCTAAAATTTTCACAGGAGTTTCCGGACGCTGTTTTCCTTTGAGTAGAAGTGGAATCTCTCCTCGGTGTCCCGGAGGTCTCGTCGCTCCAGACCAGAGTACCGGTTCGAAAGGGCCATAACTTTTGATCCGACCGTTGGATCACTCTAAAATTTTCACAGGAGTTTCCGGACGCTGTTTTACTTGGAGTAGATGTGGAATCTCTCCTCGGTGTGCCGGAGGTCTCGTCGCCCCCGACCAGAGTACCGGTTCGAAAGGGCCATAACTTTTGATCCGACCGTTGGATCACTCTAAAATTTTCACAGGAGTTTCCGGACGCTGTTTTCCTTGGAGTAGAAGTGGAATCTCTCCTCGGTGTCCCGGAGGTCTCGTCGCTCCCGACCAGACTACCGGTTCGAAAGGGCCATAACTTTTGATCCGACCGTTGGATCACTCTAAAATTTTCACAGGAGTTTCCGGACGCTGTTTTCCTTTGAGTAGAAGTGGAATCTCTCCTCGGTGTCCCGGAGGTCTCGTCGCTCCAGACCAGAGTACCGGTTCGAAAGGGCCATAACTTTTGATCCGACCGTTGGATCACTCTAAAATTTTCACAGGAGTTTCCGGACGCTGTTTTACTTGGAGTAGATGTGGAATCTCTCCTCGGTGTGCCGGAGGTCTCGTCGCCCCCGACCAGAGTACCGGTTCGAAAGGGCCATAACTTTTGATCCGACCGTTGGATCACTCTAAAATTTTCACAGGAGTTTCCGGACGCTGTTTTCCTTGGAGTAGAAGTGGAATCTCTCCTCGGTGTCCCGGAGGTCTCGTCGCTCCCGACCAGAGTACCGGTTCGAAAGGGCCATAACTTTTGATCCGACCGTTGGATCACTCTAAAATTTTCACAGGAGTTTCCGGACGCTGTTTTCCTTTGAGTAGAAGTGGAATCTCTCCTCGGTGTCCCGGAGGTCTCGTCGCTCCAGACCAGAGTACCGGTTCGAAAGGGCCATAACTTTTGATCCGACCGTTGGATCACTCTAAAATTTTCACAGGAGTTTCCGGACGCTGTTTTACTTGGAGTAGATGTGGAATCTCTCCTCGGTGTGCCGGAGGTCTCGTCGCCCCCGACCAGAGTACCGGTTCGAAAGGGCCATAACTTTTGATCCGACCGTTGGATCACTCTAAAAATTTCACAGGAGTTTCCGGACGCTGTTTTCCTTGGAGTAGAAGTGGAATCTCTCCTCCGTGTCCCGGAGGTCTCGTCGCTCCCGACCAGACTACCGGTTCGAAAGGGCCATAACTTTTGATCCGACCGTTGGATCACTCTAAAATTTTCACAGGAGTTTCCGGACGCTGTTTTCCTTTGAGTAGAAGTGGAATCTCTCCTCGGTGTCCCGGAGGTCTCGTCGCTCCCGACCAGAGTACCGGTTCGAAAGGGCCATAACTTTTGATCCGACCGTTGGATCACTCTAAAATTTTCACAGGAGTTTCCGGACGCTGTTTTCCTTTGAGTAGAAGTGGAATCTCTCCTAGGTGTCCCGGAGGTCTCGTCGCTCCAGACTAGAGTACCGGTTCGAAAGTGCCATAACTTTTGATCCGACCGTTGGATCACTCTAAAATTTTCACAGGAGTTTCCGGACGCTGTTTTACGTGGAGTAGATGTGGAATCTCTCCTCGGTGTCCCGGAGGTCTCGTCGCCCCCGACCAGAGTACCGGTTCGAAAGGGCCATAACTTTTGATCCGACCGTTGGATCACTCTAAAATTTTCACAGGAGTTTCCGGACGCTGTTTTCCTTGGAGTAGAAGTGGAATCTCTCCTCGGTGTCCCGGAGGTCTCGTCGCTCCCGACCAGAGTACCGGTTCGAAAGGGCCATAACTTTTGATCCGACCGTTGGATCACTCTAAAATTTTCACAGGAGTTTCCGGACGCTGTTTTACTTGGAGTAGATGTGGAATCTCTCCTCGGTGTGCCGGAGGTCTCGTCGCCCCCGACCAGAGTACCGGTTCGAAAGGGCCATAACTTTTGATCCGACCGTTGGATCACTCTAAAATTTTCACAGGAGTTTCCGGACGCTGTTTTCCTTGGAGTAGAAGTGGAATCTCTCCTCCGTGTCCCGGAGGTCTCGTCGCTCCCGACCAGACTACCGGTTCGAAAGGGCCATAACTTTTGATCCGACCGTTGGATCACTCTAAAATTTTCACAGGAGTTTCCGGACGCTGTTTTACGTGGAGTAGATGTGGAATCTCTCCTCGGTGTCCCGGAGGTCTCGTCGCCCCCAACCAGAGTACCGGTTCGAAAGGGCCATAACTTTTCATCCGACCGTTGGATCACTCTAAAATTTTCACAGGAGTTTCCGGACGCTGTTTTCCTTGGAGTAGAAGTGGAATCTCTCCTCGGTGTCCCGGAGGTCTCGTCGCTCCCGACCAGAGTACCGGTTCGAAAGGGCCATAACTTTTGATCCGACCGTTGGATCACTCTAAAATTTTCACAGGAGTTTCCGGACGCTGTTTTACTTGGAGTAGATGTGGAATCTCTCCTCGGTGTCCCGGAGGTCTCGTCGCCCCCGACCAGAGTACCGGTTCGAAAGGGCCATAACTTTTGATCCGACCGTTGGATCACTCTAAAATTTTCACAGGAGTTTCCGGACGCTGTTTTCCTTGGGGTAGAAGTGGAATCTCTCCTCCGTGTCCCGGAGGTCTCGTCGCTCCCGACCAGACTACCGGTTCGAAAGGGCCATAACTTTTGATCCGACCGTTGGATCACTCTAAAATTTTCACAGGAGTTTCCGGACGCTGTTTTCCTTTGAGTAGAAGTGGAATCTCTCCTCGGTGTCCCGGAGGTCTCGTCGCTCCCGACCAGAGTACCGGTTCGAAAGGGCCATAACTTTTGATCCGACCGTTGGATCACTCTAAAATTTTCACAGGAGTTTCCGGACGCTGTTTTCCTTTGAGTAGAAGTGGAATCTCTCCTCCGTGTCCCGGAGGTCTCGTCGCTCCAGACTAGAGTACCGGTTCGAAAGGGCCATAACTTTTGATCCGACCGTTGGATCACTCTAAAATTTTCACAGGAGTTTCCGGACGCTGTTTTACGTGGAGTAGATGTGGAATCTCTCCTCGGTGTCCCGGAGGTCTCGTCGCCCCCGACCAGAGTACCGGTTCGAAAGGGCCATAACTTTTGATCCGACCGTTGGATCACTCTAAAATTTTCACAGGAGTTTCCGGACGCTGTTTTCCTTTGAGTAGAAGTGGAATCTCTCCTCGGTGTCCCGGAGGTCTCGTCGCTCCCGACCAGAGTACCGGTTCGAAAGGGCCATAACTTTTGATCCGACCGTTGGATCACTCTAAAATTTTCACAGGAGTTTCCGGACGCTGTTTTCCTTGGAGTAGAAGTGGAATCTCTCCTCGGTGTCCCGGAGGTCTCGTCGCTCCCGACCAGAGTACCGGTTCGAAAGGGCCATAAATTTTGATCCGACCGTTGGATCACTCTAAAATTTTCACAGGAGTTTCCGGACGCTGTTTTCCTTGGAGTAGAAGTAAAATCTCTCCTCGGTGTCCCGGAGGTCTCGTCGCTCCCGACCAGAGTACCGGTTCGAAAGGGCCATAACTTTTCATCCGACCGTTGGATCACTCTAAAATTTTCACAGGAGTTTCCGGACGCTGTTTTCCTTTGAGTAGAAGTGGAATCTCTCCTCGGTGTCCCGGAGGTCTCGTCGCTCCCGACCAGAGTACCGGTTCGAAAGGGCCATAACTTTTGATCCGACCGTTGGATCACTCTAAAATTTTCACAGGAGTTTCCGGACGCTGTTTTACGTGGAGTAGATGTGGAATCTCTCCTCGGTGTCCCGGAGGTCTCGTCGCCCCCGACCAGAGTACCGGTTCGAAAGGGCCATAACTTTTGATCCGACCGTTGGATCACTCTAAAATTTTCACAGGAGTTTCCGGACGCTGTTTTCCTTGGAGTAGAAGTGGAATCTCTCCTCGGTGTCCCGGAGGTCTCGTCGCTCCCGACCAGAGTACCGGTTCGAAAGGGCCATAACTTTTGATCCGACCGTTGGATCACTCTAAAATTTTCACAGGAGTTTCCGGACGCTGTTTTACTTGGAGTAGATGTGGAATCTCTCCTCGGTGTGCCGGAGGTCTCGTCGCCCCCGACCAGAGTACCGGTTCGAAAGGGCCATAACTTTTGATCCGACCGTTGGATCACTCTAAAATTTTCACAGGAGTTTCCGGACGCTGTTTTCCTTGGAGTAGAAGTGGAATCTCTCCTCCGTGTCCCGGAGGTCTCGTCGGTCCCGACCAGACTACCGGTTCGAAAGGGCCATAACTTTTGATCCGACCGTTGGATCACTCTAAAATTTTCACAGGAGTTTCCGGACGCTGTTTTCCTTTGAGTAGAAGTGGAATCTCTCCTCGGTGTCCCGGAGGTCTCGTCGCTCCCGACCAGAGTACCGGTTCGAAAGGGCCATAACTTTTGATCCGACCGTTGGATCACTCTAAAATTTTCACAGGAGTTTCCGGACGCTGTTTTCCTTTGAGTAGAAGTGGAATCTCTCCTCCGTGTCCCGGAGGTCTCGTCGCTCCAGACTAGAGTACCGGTTCGAAAGGGCCATAACTTTTGATCCGACCGTTGGATCACTCTAAAATTTTCACAGGAGTTTCCGGACGCTGTTTTACGTGGAGTAGATGTGGAATCTCTCCTCGGTGTCCCGGAGGTCTCGTCGCCCCCGACCAGAGTACCGGTTCGAAAGGGCCATAACTTTTGATCCGACCGTTGGATCACTCTAAAATTTTCACAGGAGTTTCCGGACGCTGTTTTCCTTTGAGTAGAAGTGGAATCTCTCCTCGGTGTCCCGGAGGTCTCGTCGCTCCCGACCAGAGTACCGGTTCGAAAGGGCCATAACTTTTGATCCGACCGTTGGATCACTCTAAAATTTTCACAGGAGTTTCCGGACGCTGTTTTCCTTGGAGTAGAAGTGGAATCTCTCCTCGGTGTCCCGGAGGTCTCGTCGCTCCCGACCAGAGTACCGGTTCGAAAGGGCCATAAATTTTGATCCGACCGTTGGATCACTCTAAAATTTTCACAGGAGTTTCCGGACGCTGTTTTCCTTGGAGTAGAAGTAAAATCTCTCCTCGGTGTCCCGGAGGTCTCGTCGCTCCCGACCAGAGTACCGGTTCGAAAGGGCCATAACTTTTCATCCGACCGTTGGATCACTCTAAAATTTTCACAGGAGTTTCCGGACGCTGTTTTCCTTTGAGTAGAAGTGGAATCTCTCCTCGGTGTCCCGGAGGTCTCGTCGCTCCCGACCAGAGTACCGGTTCGAAAGGGCCATAACTTTTGATCCGACCGTTGGATCACTCTAAAATTTTCACAGGAGTTTCCGGACGCTGTTTTACGTGGAGTAGATGTGGAATCTCTCCTCGGTGTCCCGGAGGTCTCGTCGCCCCCGACCAGAGTACCGGTTCGAAAGGGCCATAACTTTTGATCCGACCGTTGGATCACTCTAAAATTTTCACAGGAGTTTCCGGACGCTGTTTTCCTTTGAGTAGAAGTGGAATCTCTCCTCGGTGTCCCGGAGGTCTCGTCGCTCCCGACCAGAGTACCGGTTCGAAAGGGCCATAACTTTTGATCCGACCGTTGGATCACTCTAAAATTTTCACAGGAGTTTCCGGACGCTGTTTTCCTTGGAGTAGAAGTGGAATCTCTCCTCGGTGTCCCGGAGGTCTCGTCGCTCCCGACCAGAGTACCGGTTCGAAAGGGCCATAAATTTTGATCCGACCGTTGGATCACTCTAAAATTTTCACAGGAGTTTCCGGACGCTGTTTTCCTTGGAGTAGAAGTAAAATCTCTCCTCGGTGTCCCGGAGGTCTCGTCGCTCCCGACCAGAGTACCGGTTCGAAAGGGCCATAACTTTTCATCCGACCGTTGGATCACTCTAAAATTTTCACAGGAGTTTCCGGACGCTGTTTTCCTTTGAGTAGAAGTGGAATCTCTCCTCGGTGTCCCGGAGGTCTCGTCGCTCCCGACCAGAGTACCGGTTCGAAAGGGCCATAACTTTTGATCCGACCGTTGGATCACTCTAAAATTTTCACAGGAGTTTCCGGACGCTGTTTTACGTGGAGTAGATGTGGAATCTCTCCTCGGTGTCCCGGAGGTCTCGTCGCCCCCGACCAGAGTACCGGTTCGAAAGGGCCATAACTTTTGATCCGACCGTTGGATCACTCTAAAATTTTCACAGGAGTTTCCGGACGCTGTTTTCCTTGGAGTAGAAGTGGAATCTCTCCTCGGTGTCCCGGAGGTCTCGTCGCTCCCGACCAGAGTACCGGTTCGAAAGGGCCATAACTTTTGATCCGACCGTTGGATCACTCTAAAATTTTCACAGGAGTTTCCGGACGCTGTTTTACTTGGAGTAGATGTGGAATCTCTCCTCGGTGTGCCGGAGGTCTCGTCGCCCCCGACCAGAGTACCGGTTCGAAAGGGCCATAACTTTTGATCCGACCGTTGGATCACTCTAAAATTTTCACAGGAGTTTCCGGACGCTGTTTTCCTTGGAGTAGAAGTGGAATCTCTCCTCCGTGTCCCGGAGGTCTCGTCGCTCCCGACCAGACTACCGGTTCGAAAGGGCCATAACTTTTGATCCGACCGTTGGATCACTCTAAAATTTTCACAGGAGTTTCCGGACGCTGTTTTCCTTTGAGTAGAAGTGGAATCTCTCCTCGGTGTCCCGGAGGTCTCGTCGCTCCCGACCAGAGTACCGGTTCGAAAGGGCCATAACTTTTGATCCGACCGTTGGATCACTCTAAAATTTTCACAGGAGTTTCCGGACGCTGTTTTCCTTTGAGTAGAAGTGGAATCTCTCCTCCGTGTCCCGGAGGTCTCGTCGCTCCAGACTAGAGTACCGGTTCGAAAGGGCCATAACTTTTGATCCGACCGTTGGATCACTCTAAAATTTTCACAGGAGTTTCCGGACGCTGTTTTACGTGGAGTAGATGTGGAATCTCTCCTCGGTGTCCCGGAGGTCTCGTCGCCCCCGACCAGAGTACCGGTTCGAAAGGGCCATAACTTTTGATCCGACCGTTGGATCACTCTAAAATTTTCACAGGAGTTTCCGGACGCTGTTTTCCTTTGAGTAGAAGTGGAATCTCTCCTCGGTGTCCCGGAGGTCTCGTCGCTCCCGACCAGAGTACCGGTTCGAAAGGGCCATAACTTTTGATCCGACCGTTGGATCACTCTAAAATTTTCACAGGAGTTTCCGGACGCTGTTTTCCTTGGAGTAGAAGTGGAATCTCTCCTCGGTGTCCCGGAGGTCTCGTCGCTCCCGACCAGAGTACCGGTTCGAAAGGGCCATAAATTTTGATCCGACCGTTGGATCACTCTAAAATTTTCACAGGAGTTTCCGGACGCTGTTTTCCTTGGAGTAGAAGTAAAATCTCTCCTCGGTGTCCCGGAGGTCTCGTCGCTCCCGACCAGAGTACCGGTTCGAAAGGGCCATAACTTTTCATCCGACCGTTGGATCACTCTAAAATTTTCACAGGAGTTTCCGGACGCTGTTTTCCTTTGAGTAGAAGTGGAATCTCTCCTCGGTGTCCCGGAGGTCTCGTCGCTCCCGACCAGAGTACCGGTTCGAAAGGGCCATAACTTTTGATCCGACCGTTGGATCACTCTAAAATTTTCACAGGAGTTTCCGGACGCTGTTTTACGTGGAGTAGATGTGGAATCTCTCCTCGGTGTCCCGGAGGTCTCGTCGCCCCCGACCAGAGTACCGGTTCGAAAGGGCCATAACTTTTGATCCGACCGTTGGATCACTCTAAAATTTTCACAGGAGTTTCCGGACGCTGTTTTCCTTGGAGTAGAAGTGGAATCTCTCCTCGGTGTCCCGGAGGTCTCGTCGCTCCCGACCAGAGTACCGGTTCGAAAGGGCCATAACTTTTGATCCGACCGTTGGATCACTCTAAAATTTTCACAGGAGTTTCCGGACGCTGTTTTACTTGGAGTAGATGTGGAATCTCTCCTCGGTGTGCCGGAGGTCTCGTCGCCCCCGACCAGAGTACCGGTTCGAAAGGGCCATAACTTTTGATCCGACCGTTGGATCACTCTAAAATTTTCACAGGAGTTTCCGGACGCTGTTTTCCTTGGAGTAGAAGTGGAATCTCTCCTCCGTGTCCCGGAGGTCTCGTCGGTCCCGACCAGACTACCGGTTCGAAAGGGCCATAACTTTTGATCCGACCGTTGGATCACTCTAAAATTTTCACAGGAGTTTCCGGACGCTGTTTTCCTTTGAGTAGAAGTGGAATCTCTCCTCGGTGTCCCGGAGGTCTCGTCGCTCCCGACCAGAGTACCGGTTCGAAAGGGCCATAACTTTTGATCCGACCGTTGGATCACTCTAAAATTTTCACAGGAGTTTCCGGACGCTGTTTTCCTTTGAGTAGAAGTGGAATCTCTCCTCCGTGTCCCGGAGGTCTCGTCGCTCCAGACTAGAGTACCGGTTCGAAAGGGCCATAACTTTTGATCCGACCGTTGGATCACTCTAAAATTTTCACAGGAGTTTCCGGACGCTGTTTTACGTGGAGTAGATGTGGAATCTCTCCTCGGTGTCTCGGAGGTCTCGTCGCCCCCGACCAGAGTACCGGTTCGAAAGGGCCATAACTTTTGATCCGACCGTTGGATCACTCTAAAATTTTCACAGGAGTTTCCGGACGCTGTTTTACGTGGAGTAGATGTGGAATCTCTCCTCGGTGTCCCGGAGGTCTCGTCGCCCCCGACCAGAGTACCGGTTCGAAAGGGCCATAACTTTTGATCCGACCGTTGGATCACTCTAAAATTTTCACAGGAGTTTCCGGACGCTGTTTTCCTTGGAGTAGAAGTGGAATCTCTCCTCGGTGTCCCGGAGGTCTCGTCGCTCCCGACCAGAGTACCGGTTCGAAAGGGCCATAACTTTTGATCCGACCGTTGGATCACTCTAAAATTTTCACAGGAGTTTCCGGACGCTGTTTTACTTGGAGTAGATGTGGAATCTCTCCTCGGTGTGCCGGAGGTCTCGTCGCCCCCGACCAGAGTACCGGTTCGAAAGGGCCATAACTTTTGATCCGACCGTTGGATCACTCTAAAATTTTCACAGGAGTTTCCGGACGCTGTTTTCCTTGGAGTAGAAGTGGAATCTCTCCTCCGTGTCCCGGAGGTCTCGTCGGTCCCGACCAGACTACCGGTTCGAAAGGGCCATAACTTTTGATCCGACCGTTGGATCACTCTAAAATTTTCACAGGAGTTTCCGGACGCTGTTTTCCTTTGAGTAGAAGTGGAATCTCTCCTCGGTGTCCCGGAGGTCTCGTCGCTCCCGACCAGAGTACCGGTTCGAAAGGGCCATAACTTTTGATCCGACCGTTGGATCACTCTAAAATTTTCACAGGAGTTTCCGGACGCTGTTTTCCTTTGAGTAGAAGTGGAATCTCTCCTCCGTGTCCCGGAGGTCTCGTCGCTCCAGACTAGAGTACCGGTTCGAAAGGGCCATAACTTTTGATCCGACCGTTGGATCACTCTAAAATTTTCACAGGAGTTTCCGGACGCTGTTTTACGTGGAGTAGATGTGGAATCTCTCCTCGGTGTCTCGGAGGTCTCGTCGCCCCCGACCAGAGTACCGGTTCGAAAGGGCCATAACTTTTGATCCGACCGTTGGATCACTCTAAAATTTTCACAGGAGTTTCCGGACGCTGTTTTCCTTTGAGTAGAAGTGGAATCTCTCCTCGGTGTCCCGGAGGTCTCGTCGCTCCCGACCAGAGTACCGGTTCGAAAGGGCCATAACTTTTGATCCGACCGTTGGATCACTCTAAAATTTTCACAGGAGTTTCCGGACGCTGTTTTACTTGGAGTAGATGTGGAATCTCTCCTCGGTGTCCCGGAGGTCTCGTCGCCCCCGACCAGAGTACCCGTTCGAAAGGGCCATAACTTTTGATCCGACCGTTGGATCACTCTAATATTTTCACAGGAGTTTCCGGACGCTGTTTTCCTTGGAGTAGAAGTGGAATCTCTCCTCGGTGTCCCGGAGGTCTCGTCGCTCCCGACCAGAGTACCGGTTCGAAAGGGCCATAACTTTTGAACTGACCGTTGGATCACTCTAAAATTTTCACAGGAGTTTCCGGACGCTGTTTTCCTTGGAGTAGAAGTGGAATCTCTCCTCCGTGTCCCGGAGGTCTCGTCGCCCCCGACCAGAGTACCCGTTCGAAAGGGCCATAACTTTTGATCCGACCGTTGGATCACTCTAATATTTTCACAGGAGTTTCCGGACGCTGTTTTCCTTGGAGTAGAAGTGGAATCTCTCCTCGGTGTCCCGGAGGTCTCGTCGCTCCCGACCAGAGTACCGGTTCGAAAGGGCCATAACTTTTGATCCGACCGTTGGATCACTCTAAAATTTTCACAGGTGTTTCCGGACGCTGTTTTCCTTGGAGTAGAAGTGGAATCTCTCCTCGGTGTCCCGGAGGTCTCGTCGCTCCCGACCAGAGTACCGGTTCGAAAGGGCCATCACTTTTGATCCGACCGTTGGATCACTCTAAAATTTTCACAGGAGTTTCCGGACGCTATTTTCCTTGGAGTAGAAGTGGAATCTCTCCTCGGTGTCCCGGAGGTCTCGTCGCTCCCGACCAGAGTACCGGTTCGAAAGGGCCATAACTTTTGATCCGACCGTTGGATCATTATAAATTTTCACAGGAGTTTCCGGACGCTGTTTTACTTGGAGTAGATGTGGAATCTCTCCTCGGTGTCCCGGAGGTCTCGTCGCCCCCGACCAGAGTACCCGTTCGAAAGGGCCATAACTTTTGATCCGACCGTTGGATCACTCTAAAATTTTCACAGGAGTTTCCGGACGCTGTTTTCCTTGGAGTAGAAGTGGAATCTCTCCTCGGTGTCCCGGAGGTCTCGTCGCTCCCGACCAGAGTACCGGTTCGAAAGGGCCATAACTTTTGATCCGACCGTTGGATCAGTCTAAAATTTTCACAGGAGTTTCCGGACGCTGTTTTCCTTGGAGTAGAAGTGGAATCTCTCCTCGGTGTCCCGGAGGTCTCGTCGCTCCCGACCAGAGTACCGGTTCGAAAGGGCCATAAATTTTGATCCGACCGTTGGATCACTCTAAAATTTTCACAGGAGTTTCCGGACGCTGTTTTCCTTGGAGTAGAAGTAAAATCTCTCCTCGGTGTCCCGGAGGTCTCGTCGCTCCCGACCAGAGTACCGGTTCGAAAGGGCCATAACTTTTCATCCGACCGTTGGATCACTCTAAAATTTTCACAGGAGTTTCCGGACGCTGTTTTCCTTTGAGTAGAAGTGGAATCTCTCCTCGGTGTCCCGGAGGTCTCGTCGCTCCAGACCAGAGTACCGGTTCGAAAGGGCCATAACTTTTGATCCGACCGTTGGATCACTCTAAAATTTTCACAGGAGTTTCCGGACGCTGTTTTACTTGGAGTAGATGTGGAATCTCTCCTCGGTGTCCCGGAGGTCTCGTCGCCCCCGACCAGAGTACCCGTTCGAAAGGGCCATAACTTTTGATCCGACCGTTGGATCAGTCTAAAATTTTCACAGGAGTTTCCGGACGCTGTTTTCCTTGGAGTAGAAGTGGAATCTCTCCTCGGTGTCCCGGAGGTCTCGTCGCTCCCGACCAGAGTACCGGTTCGAAAGGGCCATAACTTTTGATCCGACCGTTGGATCACTCTAAAATTTTCACAGGAGTTTCCGAACGCTGATTTCCTTGGAGTAGAAATGGAATCTCTCCTCGATGTCCCGGATGTCTCGTCGCTCCCGACCAGAGTACCGGTATGAAAGGGCCATAACTTTTGAACTGACCGTTGGATCACTCTAAAATTTTCACAGGAGTTTCCGGACGCTGTTTTCCTTGGAGTAGAAGTGGAATCTCTCCTCGGTGTCCCGGAGGTCTCGTCGCTCCCGACCAGAGTACCGGTTCGAAAGGGCCATAACTTTTGATCCGACCGTTGGATCACTCTAAAATTTTCACAGGAGTTTCCGGACGCTGTTTTCCTTTGAGTAGAAGTGGAATCTCTCCTCGGTGTCCCGGAGGTCTCGTCGCTCCAGACCAGACTACCGGTTCGAAAGGGCCATAACTTTTGATCCGACCGTTGGATCACTCTAAAATTTTCACAGGAGTTTCCGGACGCTGTTTTCCTTGGAGTAGAAGTGGAATCTCTCCTCGGTGTCCCGGAGGTCTCGTCGCTCCAGACCAGACTACTGGTTCAAAAGGGCCATAACTTTTGATCCGACCGTTGGATCACTCTAAAATTTTCACAGGAGTTTCCGGACGCTGTTTTACTTGGAGTAGATGTGGAATCTCTCCTCGGTGTTCCGGAGGTCTCGTTGCCCCCGACCAGAGTACCCGTTCGAAAGGGCCATAACTTTTGATCCGACCGTTGGATCACTCTAAAATTTTCACAGGAGTTTCCGGACGCTGTTTTCCTTGGAGTAGAAGTGGAATCTCTCCTCGGTGTCCCGGAGGTCTCGTCGCTCCCGACCAGAGTACCGGTTCGAAAGGGCCATAACTTTTGATCCGACCGTTGGATCACTCTAAAATTTTCACAGGAGTTTCCGGACGCTGTTTTCCTTGGAGTAGAAGTGGAATCTCTCCTCGGTGTCCCGGAGGTCTCGTCGCTCCAGACCAGAGTACCGGTTCGAAAGGGCCATAACTTTTGATCCGACCGTTGGATCACTCTAAAATTTTCACAGGAGTTTCCGGACGCTGTTTTACTTGGAGTAGATGTGGAATCTCTCCTCGGTGTCCCGGAGGTCTCGTCGCCCCCGACCAGAGTACCGGTTCGAAAGGGCCATAACTTTTGATCCGACCGTTGGATCACTCTAAAATTTTCACAGGAGTTTCCGGACGCTGTTTTCCTTGGAGTAGAAGTGGAATCTCTCCTCGGTGTCCCGGAGGTCTCGTCGCTCCAGACCAGAGTACCGGTTCGAAAGGGCCATAACTTTTGATCCGACCGTTGGATCACTCTAAAATTTTGACAGGAGTTTCCGGACGCTGTTTTCCTTGGAGTAGAAGTGGAATCTCTCCTCGGTGACCCGGAGGTCTCGTCGCTCCCGACCAGAGTACCGGTTCGAAAGGGCCATCACTTTTGATCCGACCGTTGGATCACTCTAAAATTTTCACAGGAGTTTCCGGACGCTATTTTCCTTGGAGTAGAAGTGGAATCTCTCCTCGGTGTCCCGGAGGTCTCGTCGCTCCCGACCAGAGTACCGGTTCGAAAGGGCCATAACTTTTGATCCGACCGTTGGATCATTATAAATTTTCACAGGAGTTTCCGGACGCTGTTTTACTTGGAGTAGATGTGGAATCTCTCCTCGGTGTCCCGGAGGTCTCGTCGCCCCCGACCAGAGTACCCGTTCGAAAGGGCCATAACTTTTGATCCGACCGTTGGATCAGTCTAAAATTTTCACAGGAGTTTCCGGACGCTGTTTTCCTTGGAGTAGAAGTGGAATCTCTCCTCGGTGTCCCGGAGGTCTCGTCGCTCCCGACCAGAGTACCGGTTCGAAAGGGCCATAACTTTTGATCCGACCGTTGGATCACTCTAAAATTTTCACAGGAGTTTCCGAACGCTGATTTCCTTGGAGTAGAAATGGAATCTCTCCTCGATGTCCCGGATGTCTCGTCGCTCCCGACCAGAGTACCGGTATGAAAGGGCCATAACTTTTGAACTGACCGTTGGATCACTCTAAAATTTTCACAGGAGTTTCCGGACGCTGTTTTCCTTGGAGTAGAAGTGGAATCTCTCCTCGGTGTCCCGGAGGTCTCGTCGCTCCCGACCAGAGTACCGGTTCGAAAGGGCCATAACTTTTGATCCGACCGTTGGATCACTCTAAAATTTTCACAGGAGTTTCCGGACGCTGTTTTCCTTTGAGTAGAAGTGGAATCTCTCCTCGGTGTCCCGGAGGTCTCGTCGCTCCAGACCAGACTACCGGTTCGAAAGGGCCATAACTTTTGATCCGACCGTTGGATCACTCTAAAATTTTCACAGGAGTTTCCGGACGCTGTTTTCCTTGGAGTAGAAGTGGAATCTCTCCTCGGTGTCCCGGAGGTCTCGTCGCTCCAGACCAGACTACTGGTTCAAAAGGGCCATAACTTTTGATCCGACCGTTGGATCACTCTAAAATTTTCACAGGAGTTTCCGGACGCTGTTTTACTTGGAGTAGATGTGGAATCTCTCCTCGGTGTTCCGGAGGTCTCGTTGCCCCCGACCAGAGTACCCGTTCGAAAGGGCCATAACTTTTGATCCGACCGTTGGATCACTCTAAAATTTTCACAGGAGTTTCCGGACGCTGTTTTCCTTGGAGTAGAAGTGGAATCTCTCCTCGGTGTCCCGGAGGTCTCGTCGCTCCCGACCAGAGTACCGGTTCGAAAGGGCCATAACTTTTGATCCGACCGTTGGATCACTCTAAAATTTTCACAGGAGTTTCCGGACGCTGTTTTCCTTGGAGTAGAAGTGGAATCTCTCCTCGGTGTCCCGGAGGTCTCGTCGCTCCAGACCAGAGTACCGGTTCGAAAGGGCCATAACTTTTGATCCGACCGTTGGATCACTCTAAAATTTTCACAGGAGTTTCCGGACGCTGTTTTACTTGGAGTAGATGTGGAATCTCTCCTCGGTGTCCCGGAGGTCTCGTCGCCCCCGACCAGAGTACCGGTTCGAAAGGGCCATAACTTTTGATCCGACCGTTGGATCACTCTAAAATTTTCACAGGAGTTTCCGGACGCTGTTTTCCTTGGAGTAGAAGTGGAATCTCTCCTCGGTGTCCCGGAGGTCTCGTCGCTCCAGACCAGAGTACCGGTTCGAAAGGGCCATAACTTTTGATCCGACCGTTGGATCACTCTAAAATTTTGACAGGAGTTTCCGGACGCTGTTTTCCTTGGAGTAGAAGTGGAATCTCTCCTCGGTGACCCGGAGGTCTCGTCGCTCCCGACCAGAGTACCGGTTCGAAAGGGCCATCACTTTTGATCCGACCGTTGGATCACTCTAAAATTTTCACAGGAGTTTCCGGACGCTATTTTCCTTGGAGTAGAAGTGGAATCTCTCCTCGGTGTCCCGGAGGTCTCGTCGCTCCAGACTAGAGTACCGGTTCGAAAGGGCCATAACTTTTGATCCGACCGTTGGATCATTATAAAATTTTCACAGGAGTTTCCGGACGCTGTTTTACTTGGAGTAGATGTGGAATCGCTCCACGGTGTCCCGGAGGTCTCGTTACTCCCGACCAGAGTACCGGTTCGAAAGGGCCATAACTTTTGATCCGACCGTTGGATCACTCTAAAATTTTCACAAGAGTTTCCGGACGCTGTTTTCCTTGGAGTAGAAGTGGAATCTCTCCTCAGTGTCCCGGAGGTCTCGTCGCTCCCGACCAGACTACCGGTTCGAAAGGGCCATAACTTTTGATCCGACCGTTGGATCACTCTAAAATTTTCACAGGAGTTTCCGGACGCTGTTTTCCTTGGAGTAGAAGTGGAATCTCTCCTCGGTGTCCCGGAGGTCTCGTCGCTCCCGACCAGACTACCGGTTCGAAAGGGCCATAACTTTTGATCCGACCGTTGGATCACTCTAAAATTTTGACAGGAGTTTCCAGACGCTGTTTTACTTGGAGTAGATGTGGAATCGCTCCTCGGTGTCCCGGAGGTCTCGTCGCTCCCGACCAGAGTACCGGTTCGAAAGGGCCATAACTTTTGATCCGACCGTTGGATCACTCTAAAATTTTGACAGGAGTTTCCGGACGCTGTTTTCCTTGGAGTAGAAGTGGAATCTCTCCTCGGTATCCCGGAGGTCTCGTCGCTCCCGACCAGAGTACCGGTTCGAAAGGGCCATCACTTTTGATCCGACCGTTGGATCACTCTAAAATTTTCACAGGAGTTTCCGGACGCTATTTTCCTTGGAGTAGAAGTGGAATCTCTCCTCGGTGTCCCGGAGGTCTCGTCGCTCCAGACCAGAGTACCGGTTCGAAAGGGCCATAAATTTTGATCCGACCGTTGGATCACTCTAAAATTTTCACAGGAGTTTCCGGACGCTGTTTTACTTGGAGTAGATGTGGAATCTCTCCTCGGTGTCCCGGAGGTCTCGTCGCCCCCGACCAGACTACCGGTTCGAAAGGGCCATAACTTTTGATCCGACCGTTGGATCACTCTAAAATTTTCACAGGAGTTTCCGGACGCTGTTTTCCTTGGAGTAGAAGTGGAATCTCTCCTCGGTGTCCCGGAGGTCTCGTCGCTCCAGACCAGAGTACCGGTTCGAAAGGGCCATAACTTTTGATCCGACCGTTGGATCACTATAAATTTTCACAGGAGTTTCCGGACGCTGTTTTACGTGGAGTAGATGTGGAATCTCTCCTCGGTGTCCCGGAGGTCTCGTCGCCCCCGACCAGAGTACCCGTTCGAAAGGGCCATAACTTTTGATCCGACCGTTGGATCAGTCTAAAATTTTCACAGGAGTTTCCGGACGCTGTTTTCCTTGGAGTAGAAGTGGAATCTCTCCTCGGTGTCCCGGAGGTCTCGTCGCTCCCGACCAGAGTACCGGTTCGAAAGGGCCATAACTTTTGATCCGACCGTTGGATCACTCTAAAATTTTCACAGGAGTTTCCGAACGCTGATTTCCTTGGAGTAGAAATGGAATCTCTCCTCGATGTCCCGGATGTCTCGTCGCTCCCGACCAGAGTACCGGTATGAAAGGGCCATAACTTTTGAACTGACCGTTGGATCACTCTAAAATTTTCACAGGAGTTTCCGGACGCTGTTTTCCTTGGAGTAGAAGTGGAATCTCTCCTCGGTGTCCCGGAGGTCTCGTCGCTCCCGACCAGAGTACCGGTTCGAAAGGGCCATAACTTTTGATCCGACCGTTGGATCACTCTAAAATTTTCACAGGAGTTTCCGGACGCTGTTTTCCTTTGAGTAGAAGTGGAATCTCTCCTCGGTGTCCCGGAGGTCTCGTCGCTCCAGACCAGACTACCGGTTCGAAAGGGCCATAACTTTTGATCCGACCGTTGGATCACTCTAAAATTTTCACAGGAGTTTCCGGACGCTGTTTTCCTTGGAGTAGAAGTGGAATCTCTCCTCGGTGTCCCGGAGGTCTCGTCGCTCCAGACCAGACTACTGGTTCAAAAGGGCCATAACTTTTGATCCGACCGTTGGATCACTCTAAAATTTTCACAGGAGTTTCCGGACGCTGTTTTACTTGGAGTAGATGTGGAATCTCTCCTCGGTGTTCCGGAGGTCTCGTTGCCCCCGACCAGAGTACCCGTTCGAAAGGGCCATAACTTTTGATCCGACCGTTGGATCACTCTAAAATTTTCACAGGAGTTTCCGGACGCTGTTTTCCTTGGAGTAGAAGTGGAATCTCTCCTCGGTGTCCCGGAGGTCTCGTCGCTCCCGACCAGAGTACCGGTTCGAAAGGGCCATAACTTTTGATCCGACCGTTGGATCACTCTAAAATTTTCACAGGAGTTTCCGGACGCTGTTTTCCTTGGAGTAGAAGTGGAATCTCTCCTCGGTGTCCCGGAGGTCTCGTCGCTCCAGACCAGAGTACCGGTTCGAAAGGGCCATAACTTTTGATCCGACCGTTGGATCACTCTAAAATTTTCACAGGAGTTTCCGGACGCTGTTTTACTTGGAGTAGATGTGGAATCTCTCCTCGGTGTCCCGGAGGTCTCGTCGCCCCCGACCAGAGTACCGGTTCGAAAGGGCCATAACTTTTGATCCGACCGTTGGATCACTCTAAAATTTTCACAGGAGTTTCCGGACGCTGTTTTCCTTGGAGTAGAAGTGGAATCTCTCCTCGGTGTCCCGGAGGTCTCGTCGCTCCAGACCAGAGTACCGGTTCGAAAGGGCCATAACTTTTGATCCGACCGTTGGATCACTCTAAAATTTTGACAGGAGTTTCCGGACGCTGTTTTCCTTGGAGTAGAAGTGGAATCTCTCCTCGGTGACCCGGAGGTCTCGTCGCTCCCGACCAGAGTACCGGTTCGAAAGGGCCATCACTTTTGATCCGACCGTTGGATCACTCTAAAATTTTCACAGGAGTTTCCGGACGCTATTTTCCTTGGAGTAGAAGTGGAATCTCTCCTCGGTGTCCCGGAGGTCTCGTCGCTCCCGACCAGAGTACCGGTTCGAAAGGGCCATAACTTTTGATCCGACCGTTGGATCATTATAAATTTTCACAGGAGTTTCCGGACGCTGTTTTACTTGGAGTAGATGTGGAATCGCTCCACGGTGTCCCGGAGGTCTCGTTACTCCCGACCAGAGTACCGGTTCGAAAGGGCCATAACTTTTGATCCGACCGTTGGATCACTCTAAAATTTTCACAAGAGTTTCCGGACGCTGTTTTCCTTGGAGTAGAAGTGGAATCTCTCCTCAGTGTCCCGGAGGTCTCGTCGCTCCCGACCAGACTACCGGTTCGAAAGGGCCATAACTTTTGATCCGACCGTTGGATCACTCTAAAATTTTCACAGGAGTTTCCGGACGCTGTTTTCCTTGGAGTAGAAGTGGAATCTCTCCTCGGTGTCCCGGAGGTCTCGTCGCTCCCGACCAGACTACCGGTTCGAAAGGGCCATAACTTTTGATCCGACCGTTGGATCACTCTAAAATTTTGACAGGAGTTTCCAGACGCTGTTTTACTTGGAGTAGATGTGGAATCGCTCCTCGGTGTCCCGGAGGTCTCGTCGCTCCCGACCAGAGTACCGGTTCGAAAGGGCCATAACTTTTGATCCGACCGTTGGATCACTCTAAAATTTTGACAGGAGTTTCCGGACGCTGTTTTCCTTGGAGTAGAAGTGGAATCTCTCCTCGGTATCCCGGAGGTCTCGTCGCTCCCGACCAGAGTACCGGTTCGAAAGGGCCATCACTTTTGATCCGACCGTTGGATCACTCTAAAATTTTCACAGGAGTTTCCGGACGCTATTTTCCTTGGAGTAGAAGTGGAATCTCTCCTCGGTGTCCCGGAGGTCTCGTCGCTCCAGACCAGAGTACCGGTTCGAAAGGGCCATAAATTTTGATCCGACCGTTGGATCACTCTAAAATTTTCACAGGAGTTTCCGGACGCTGTTTTACTTGGAGTAGATGTGGAATCTCTCCTCGGTGTCCCGGAGGTCTCGTCGCCCCCGACCAGACTACCGGTTCGAAAGGGCCATAACTTTTGATCCGACCGTTGGATCACTCTAAAATTTTCACAGGAGTTTCCGGACGCTGTTTTCCTTGGAGTAGAAGTGGAATCTCTCCTCGGTGTCCCGGAGGTCTCGTCGCTCCAGACCAGAGTACCGGTTCGAAAGGGCCATAACTTTTGATCCGACCGTTGGATCACTCTAAAATTTTCACAGGAGTTTCCGGACGCTGTTTTCCTTGGAGTAGAAGTGGAATCTCTCCTCGGTATCCCGGAGGTCTCGTCGCTCCCGACCAGAGTACCGGTTCGAAAGGGCCATAACTTTTGATCCGACCGTTGGATCACTCTAAAATTTTCACAGGAGTTTCCGGACGCTGTTTTCCTTGGAGTAGAAGTGGAATCTCTCCTCGGTGTCCCGGAGGTCTCGTCGCTCCCGACCAGAGTACCGGTTCGAAAGGGCCATAACTTTTGATCCGACCGTTGGATCACTCTAAAATTTTCACAGGAGTTTCTGGACGCTGTTTTCCTTGGAGTAGAAGTGGAATCTCTCCTCGGTATCCCGGAGGTCTCGTCGCTCCCGACCAGACTACCGGTTCGAAAGGGCCATAACTTTTGATCCGACCGTTGGATCACTCTAAAATTTTCACAGGAGTTTCCGGACGCTGTTTTCCTTGGAGTAGAAGTGGAATCTCTCCTCGGTGTCCCGGAGGTCTCGTCGCTCCAGACCAGACTACCGGTTCGAAAGGGCCATAACTTTTGATCCGACCGTTGGATCACTCTAAAATTTTCACAGGAGTTTTCGGACGCTGTTTTCCTTTGAGTAGAAGTGGAATCTCTCCTCGGTGTCCCGGAGGTCTCGTCGCTCCCGACCAGAGTACCGGTTCGAAAGGGCCATAACTTTTGATCCGACCGTTGGATCACTCTAAAATTTTCACAGGAGTTTCCGGACGCTGTTTTCCTTGGAGTAGAAGTGGAATCTCTCCTCGGTGTCCCGGAGGTCTCGTCGCTCCCGACCAGAGTACCGGTTCGAAAGGGCCATAACTTTTGATCCGACCGTTGGATCACTCTAAAATTTTCACAGGAGTTTCCGGACGCTGTTTTCCTTGGAGTAGAAGTGGAATCTCTCCTCGGTGTCCCGGAGGTCTCGTCGCTCCCGACCAGAGTACCGGTTCGAAAGGGCCATAACTTTTGATCCGACCGTTGGATCACTCTAAAATTTTCACAGGAGTGTCCGGACGCTGTTTTCCTTGGAGTAGAAGTGGAATCTCTCCTCGGTGTCCCGGAGGTCTCGTCGCTCCCGACCAGAGTACCGGTTCGAAAGGGCCATAACTTTTGAACTGACCGTTGGATCACTCTAAAATTTTCACAGGAGTTTCCGGACGCTGTTTTCCTTGGAGTAGAAGTGGAATCTCTCCTCCGTGTCCCGGAGGTCTCGTCGCCCCCGACCAGAGTACCCGTTCGAAAGGGCCATAACTTTTGATCCGACCGTTGGATCACTCTAATATTTTCACAGGAGTTTCCGGACGCTGTTTTCCTTGGAGTAGAAGTGGAATCTCTCCTCGGTGTCCCGGAGGTCTCGTCGCTCCCGACCAGAGTACCGGTTCGAAAGGGCCATAACTTTTGATCCGACCGTTGGATCACTCTAAAATTTTCACAGGTGTTTCCGGACGCTGTTTTCCTTGGAGTAGAAGTGGAATCTCTCCTCGGTGTCCCGGAGGTCTCGTCGCTCCCGACCAGAGTACCGGTTCGAAAGGGCCATAACTTTTGATCCGACCGTTGGATCACTCTAAAATTTTCACAGGAGTTTCCGGACGCTGTTTTCCTTTGAGTAGAAGTGGAATCTCTCCTCGGTGTCCCGGAGGTCTCGTCGCTCCAGACTAGAGTACCGGTTCGAAAGGGCCATAACTTTTGATCCGACCGTTGGATCACTTTAAAATTTTCACAGGAGTTTCCGGACGCTGTTTTACGTGGAGTAGATGTGGAATCTCTCCTCGGTGTCCCGGAGGTCTCGTCGCCCCCGACCAGAGTACCGGTTCGAAAGGGCCATAACTTGGGATCCGACCGTTGGATCACTCTAAAATTTTCACAGGAGTTTCCGGACGCTGTTTTCCTTGGAGTAGAAGTGGAATCTCTCCTCGGTGTCCCGGAGGTCTCGTCGCTCCCGACCAGAGTACCGGTTCGAAAGGGCCATAACTTTTGATCCGACCGTTGGATCAGTCTAAAATTTTCACAGGAGTTTCCGGACGCTGTTTTCCTTGGAGTAGAAGTGGAATCTCTCCTCGGTGTCCCGGAGGTCTCGTCGCTCCCGACCAGAGTACCGGTTCGAAAGGGCCATAAATTTTGATCCGACCGTTGGATCACTCTAAAATTTTCACAGGAGTTTCCGGACGCTGTTTTCCTTGGAGTAGAAGTAAAATCTCTCCTCGGTGTCCCGGAGGTCTCGTCGCTCCCGACCAGAGTACCGGTTCGAAAGGGCCATAACTTTTCATCCGACCGTTGGATCACTCTAAAATTTTCACAGGAGTTTCCGGACGCTGTTTTCCTTTGAGTAGAAGTGGAATCTCTCCTCGGTGTCCCGGAGGTCTCGTCGCTCCAGACCAGAGTACCGGTTCGAAAGGGCCATAACTTTTGATCCGACCGTTGGATCACTCTAAAATTTTCACAGGAGTTTCCGGACGCTGTTTTACTTGGAGTAGATGTGGAATCTCTCCTCGGTGTCCCGGAGGTCTCGTCGCCCCCGACCAGAGTACCCGTTCGAAAGGGCCATAACTTTTGATCCGACCGTTGGATCAGTCTAAAATTTTCACAGGAGTTTCCGGACGCTGTTTTCCTTGGAGTAGAAGTGGAATCTCTCCTCGGTGTCCCGGAGGTCTCGTCGCTCCCGACCAGAGTACCGGTTCGAAAGGGCCATAACTTTTGATCCGACCGTTGGATCACTCTAAAATTTTCACAGGAGTTTCCGAACGCTGATTTCCTTGGAGTAGAAATGGAATCTCTCCTCGATGTCCCGGATGTCTCGTCGCTCCCGACCAGAGTACCGGTATGAAAGGGCCATAACTTTTGAACTGACCGTTGGATCACTCTAAAATTTTCACAGGAGTTTCCGGACGCTGTTTTCCTTGGAGTAGAAGTGGAATCTCTCCTCGGTGTCCCGGAGGTCTCGTCGCTCCCGACCAGAGTACCGGTTCGAAAGGGCCATAACTTTTGATCCGACCGTTGGATCACTCTAAAATTTTCACAGGAGTTTCCGGACGCTGTTTTCCTTTGAGTAGAAGTGGAATCTCTCCTCGGTGTCCCGGAGGTCTCGTCGCTCCAGACCAGACTACCGGTTCGAAAGGGCCATAACTTTTGATCCGACCGTTGTATCACTCTAAAATTTTCACAGGAGTTTCCGGACGCTGTTTTCCTTGGAGTAGAAGTGGAATCTCTCCTCGGTGTCCCGGAGGTCTCGTCGCTCCAGACCAGACTACTGGTTCAAAAGGGCCATAACTTTTGATCCGACCGTTGGATCAGTCTAAAATTTTCACAGGAGTTTCCGGACGCTGTTTTCCTTGGAGTAGAAGTGGAATCTCTCCTCGGTGTCCCGGAGGTCTCGTCGCTCCCGACCAGAGTACCGGTTCGAAAGGGCCATAACTTTTGATCCGACCGTTGGATCACTCTAAAATTTTCACAGGAGTTTCCGAACGCTGATTTCCTTGGAGTAGAAATGGAATCTCTCCTCGATGTCCCGGATGTCTCGTCGCTCCCGACCAGAGTACCGGTATGAAAGGGCCATAACTTTTGAACTGACCGTTGGATCACTCTAAAATTTTCACAGGAGTTTCCGGACGCTGTTTTCCTTGGAGTAGAAGTGGAATCTCTCCTCGGTGTCCCGGAGGTCTCGTCGCTCCCGACCAGAGTACCGGTTCGAAAGGGCCATAACTTTTGATCCGACCGTTGGATCACTCTAAAATTTTCACAGGAGTTTCCGGACGCTGTTTTCCTTTGAGTAGAAGTGGAATCTCTCCTCGGTGTCCCGGAGGTCTCGTCGCTCCAGACCAGACTACCGGTTCGAAAGGGCCATAACTTTTGATCCGACCGTTGGATCACTCTAAAATTTTCACAGGAGTTTCCGGACGCTGTTTTCCTTGGAGTAGAAGTGGAATCTCTCCTCGGTGTCCCGGAGGTCTCGTCGCTCCAGACCAGACTACTGGTTCAAAAGGGCCATAACTTTTGATCCGACCGTTGGATCACTCTAAAATTTTCACAGGAGTTTCCGGACGCTGTTTTACTTGGAGTAGATGTGGAATCTCTCCTCGGTGTTCCGGAGGTCTCGTTGCCCCCGACCAGAGTACCCGTTCGAAAGGGCCATAACTTTTGATCCGACCGTTGGATCACTCTAAAATTTTCACAGGAGTTTCCGGACGCTGTTTTCCTTGGAGTAGAAGTGGAATCTCTCCTCGGTGTCCCGGAGGTCTCGTCGCTCCAGACCAGAGTACCGGTTCGAAAGGGCCATAACTTTTGATCCGACCGTTGGATCACTCTAAAATTTTCACAGGAGTTTCCGGACGCTGTTTTACTTGGAGTAGATGTGGAATCTCTCCTCGGTGTCCCGGAGGTCTCGTCGCCCCCGACCAGAGTACCGGTTCGAAAGGGCCATAACTTTTGATCCGACCGTTGGATCACTCTAAAATTTTCACAGGAGTTTCCGGACGCTGTTTTCCTTGGAGTAGAAGTGGAATCTCTCCTCGGTGTCCCGGAGGTCTCGTCGCTCCAGACCAGAGTACCGGTTCGAAAGGGCCATAACTTTTGATCCGACCGTTGGATCACTCTAAAATTTTGACAGGAGTTTCCGGACGCTGTTTTCCTTGGAGTAGAAGTGGAATCTCTCCTCGGTGTCCCGGAGGTCTCGTCGCTCCCGACCAGAGTACCGGTTCGAAAGGGCCATCACTTTTGATCCGACCGTTGGATCACTCTAAAATTTTCACAGGAGTTTCCGGACGCTATTTTCCTTGGAGTAGAAGTGGAATCTCTCCTCGGTGTCCCGGAGGTCTCGTCGCTCCCGACCAGAGTACCGGTTCGAAAGGGCCATAACTTTTGATCCGACCGTTGGATCATTATAAATTTTCACAGGAGTTTCCGGACGCTGTTTTACTTGGAGTAGATGTGGAATCGCTCCACGGTGTCCCGGAGGTCTCGTTACTCCCGACCAGAGTACCGGTTCCAAAGGGCCATAACTTTTGATCCGACCGTTGGATCACTCTAAAATTTTCACAAGAGTTTCCGGACGCTGTTTTCCTTGGAGTAGAAGTGGAATCTCTCCTCAGTGTCCCGGAGGTCTCGTCGCTCCCGACCAGACTACCGGTTCGAAAGGGCCATAACTTTTGATCCGACCGTTGGATCACTCTAAAATTTTCACAAGAGTTTCCGGACGCTGTTTTCCTTGGAGTAGAAGTGGAATCTCTCCTCGGTGTCCCGGAGGTCTCGTCGCTCCCGACCAGACTACCGGTTCGAAAGGGCCATAACTTTTGATCCGACCGTTGGATCACTCTAAAATTTTGACAGGAGTTTCCGGACGCTGTTTTACTTGGAGTAGATGTGGAATCGCTCCTCGGTGTCCCGGAGGTCTCGTCGCTCCCGACCAGAGTACCGGTTCGAAAGGGCCATAACTTTTGATCCGACCGTTGGATCACTCTAAAATTTTGACAGGAGTTTCCGGACGCTGTTTTCCTTGGAGTAGAAGTGGAATCTCTCCTCGGTATCCCGGAGGTCTCGTCGCTCCCGACCAGAGTACCGGTTCGAAAGGGCCATCACTTTTGATCCGACCGTTGGATCACTCTAAAATTTTCACAGGAGTTTCCGGACGCTATTTTCCTTGGAGTAGAAGTGGAATCTCTCCTCGGTGTCCCGGAGGTCTCGTCGCTCCAGACCAGAGTACCGGTTCGAAAGGGCCATAAATTTTGATCCGACCGTTGGATCACTCTAAAATTTTCACAGGAGTTTCCGGACGCTGTTTTACTTGGAGTAGATGTGGAATCTCTCCTCGGTGTCCCGGAGGTCTCGTCGCCCCCGACCAGACTACCGGTTCGAAAGGGCCATAACTTTTGATCCGACCGTTGGATCACTCTAAAATTTTCACAGGAGTTTCCGGACGCTGTTTTCCTTGGAGTAGAAGTGGAATCTCTCCTCGGTGTCCCGGAGGTCTCGTCGCTCCAGACCAGAGTACCGGTTCGAAAGGGCCATAACTTTTGATCCGACCGTTGGATCACTCTAAAATTTTGACAGGAGTTTCCGGACACTGTTTTCCTTGGAGTAGAAGTGGAATCTCTCCTCGGTATCCCGGAGGTCTCGTCGCTCCCGACCAGAGTACCGGTTCGAAAGGGCCATAACTTTTGATCCGACCGTTGGATCACTCTAAAATTTTCACAGGAGTTTCCGGACGCTGTTTTCCTTGGAGTAGAAGTGGAATCTCTCCTCGGTGTCCCGGAGGTCTCGTCGCTCCCGACCAGAGTACCGGTTCGAAAGGGCCATAACTTTTGATCCGACCGTTGGATCACTCTAAAATTTTCACAGGAGTTTCTGGACGTTGTTTTCCTTGGAGTAGAAGTGGAATCTCTCCTCGGTGTCCCGGAGGTCTCGTCGCTCCCGACCAGAGTACCGGTTCGAAAGGGCCATAACTTTTGATCCGACCGTTGGATCACTCTAAAATTTTCACAGGAGTTTCCGGACGCTGTTTTCCTTGGAGTAGAAGTGGAATCTCTCCTCGGTGTCCCGGAGGTCTCGTCGCTCCCGACCAGAGTACCGGTTCGAAAGGGCCATAACTTTTGATCCGACCGTTGGATCACTCTAAAATTTTCACAGGAGTGTCCGGACGCTGTTTTACTTGGAGTAGATGTGGAATCTCTCCTCGGTGTCCCGGAGGTCTCGTCGCCCCCGACCAGAGTACCGGTTCGAAAGGGCCATAACTTTTGATCCGACCGTTGGATCACTCTAAATTTTCACAGGAGTTTCCGGACGCTGTTTTCCTTGGAGTAGAAGTGGAATCTCTCCTCGGTGTCCCGGATGTCTCGTCGCTCCCGACCAGAGTACCGGTTCGAAAGGGCCATAACTTTTGATCCGACCGTTGGATCACTCTAAAATTTTCACAGGATTTTCCGGACGCTGTTTTCCTTTGAGTAGAAGTGGGATCTCTCCTCGGTGTCCCGGAGGTCTCGTCGCTCCAGACCAGAGTACCGGTTCGAAAGGGCCATAACTTTTGATCCGACCGTTGGATCACTCTAAAATTTTCACAGGAGTTTCCGGACGCTGTTTTACTTGGAGTAGATGTGGAATCTCTCCTCGGTGTTCCGGAGGTCTCGTCGCCCCCGACCAGAGTACCCGTTCGAAAGGGCCATAACTTTTGATCCGACCGTTGGATCACTCTAAAATTTTCACAAGAGTTTCCGGACGCTGTTTTCCTTGGAGTAGAAGTGGAATCTCTCCTCGGTGTCCAGGAGGTCTCGTCGCTCCCGACCAGAGTACCAGTTCGAAAGGGCCATAACTTTTGATCCGACCGTTGGATCAGTCTAAAATTTTCACAGGAGTTTCCGGACGCTGTTTTCCTTGGAGTAGAAGTGGAATCTCTCCTCGGTGTCCCGGAGGTCTCGTCGCTCCCGACCAGAGTACCGGTTCGAAAGGGCCATAACTTTTGATCCGACCGTTGGATCACTCTAGAATTTTCACAGGAGTTTCCGGACGCTGTTTTCCTTGTAGTAGAAGTGGAATCTCTCCTCGGTGTCCCGGAGGTCTCGTCGCTCCAAACCAGACTACGGGTTCGAAAGGGCCATAACTTTTGATCCGACCGTTGGATCACTCTAAAATTTTCACAGGAGTGTCCGGACGCTGTTTTACTTGGAGTAGATGTGGAATCTCTCCTCGGTGTCCCGGAGGTCTCGTCGCCCCCGACCAGAGTACCGGTTCGAAAGGGCCATAACTTTTGATCCGACCGTTGGATCACTCTAAATTTTCACAGGAGTTTCCGGACGCTGTTTTCCTTGGAGTAGAAGTGGAATCTCTCCTCGGTGTCCCGGATGTCTCGTCGCTCCCGACCAGAGTACCGGTTCGAAAGGGCCATAACTTTTGATCCGACCGTTGGATCACTCTAAAATTTTCACAGGAGTTTCCGGACGCTGTTTTCCTTGGAGTAGAAGTGGAATCTCTCCTCGGTGTCCCGGAGGTCTCGTCGCTCCAGACCAGAGTACCGGTTCGAAAGGGCCATAACTTTTGATCCGACCGTTGGATCACTCTAAAATTTTCACAGGAGTTTCCGGACGCTGTTTTCCTTGGAGTAGAAGTGGAATCTCTCCTCGGTGTCCCGGAGGTCTCGTCGCTCCCGACCAGAGTACCGGTTCGAAAGGGCCATCACTTTTGATCCGACCGTTGGATCACTCTAAAATTTTCACAGGAGTTTCCGGACGCTATTTTCCTTGGAGTAGAAGTGGAATCTCTCCTCGGTGTCCCGGAGGTCTCGTCGCTCCCGACCAGAGTACCGGTTCGAAAGGGCCATAACTTTTGATCCGACCGTTGGATCATTATAAATTTTCACAGGAGTTTCCGGACGCTGTTTTACTTGGAGTAGATGTGGAATCGCTCCACGGTGTCCCGGAGGTCTCGTTACTCCCGACCAGAGTACCGGTTCCAAAGGGCCATAACTTTTGATCCGACCGTTGGATCACTCTAAAATTTTCACAAGAGTTTCCGGACGCTGTTTTCCTTGGAGTAGAAGTGGAATCTCTCCTCAGTGTCCCGGAGGTCTCGTCGCTCCCGACCAGACTACCGGTTCGAAAGGGCCATAACTTTTGATCCGACCGTTGGATCACTCTAAAATTTTCACAAGAGTTTCCGGACGCTGTTTTCCTTGGAGTAGAAGTGGAATCTCTCCTCGGTGTCCCGGAGGTCTCGTCGCTCCCGACCAGACTACCGGTTCGAAAGGGCCATAACTTTTGATCCGACCGTTGGATCACTCTAAAATTTTGACAGGAGTTTCCGGACGCTGTTTTACTTGGAGTAGATGTGGAATCGCTCCTCGGTGTCCCGGAGGTCTCGTCGCTCCCGACCACAGTACCGGTTCGAAAGGGCCATAACTTTTGATCCGACCGTTGGATCACTCTAAAATTTTGACAGGAGTTTCCGGACGCTGTTTTCCTTGGAGTAGAAGTGGAATCTCTCCTCGGTATCCCGGAGGTCTCGTCGCTCCCGACCAGAGTACCGGTTCGAAAGGGCCATCACTTTTGATCCGACCGTTGGATCACTCTAAAATTTTCACAGGAGTTTCCGGACGCTATTTTCCTTGGAGTAGAAGTGGAATCTCTCCTCGGTGTCCCGGAGGTCTCGTCGCTCCAGACCAGAGTACCGGTTCGAAAGGGCCATAAATTTTGATCCGACCGTTGGATCACTCTAAAATTTTCACAGGAGTTTCCGGACGCTGTTTTACTTGGAGTAGATGTGGAATCTCTCCTCGGTGTCCCGGAGGTCTCGTCGCCCCCGACCAGACTACCGGTTCGAAAGGGCCATAACTTTTGATCCGACCGTTGGATCACTCTAAAATTTTCACAGGAGTTTCCGGACGCTGTTTTCCTTGGAGTAGAAGTGGAATCTCTCCTCGGTGTCCCGGAGGTCTCGTCGCTCCAGACCAGAGTACCGGTTCGAAAGGGCCATAACTTTTGATCCGACCGTTGGATCACTCTAAAATTTTGACAGGAGTTTCCGGACACTGTTTTCCTTGGAGTAGAAGTGGAATCTCTCCTCGGTATCCCGGAGGTCTCGTCGCTCCCGACCAGAGTACCGGTTCGAAAGGGCCATAACTTTTGATCCGACCGTTGGATCACTCTAAAATTTTCACAGGAGTTTCCGGACGCTGTTTTCCTTGGAGTAGAAGTGGAATCTCTCCTCGGTGTCCCGGAGGTCTCGTCGCTCCCGACCAGAGTACCGGTTCGAAAGGGCCATAACTTTTGATCCGACCGTTGGATCACTCTAAAATTTTCACAGGAGTTTCTGGACGTTGTTTTCCTTGGAGTAGAAGTGGAATCTCTCCTCGGTGTCCCGGAGGTCTCGTCGCTCCCGACCAGAGTACCGGTTCGAAAGGGCCATAACTTTTGATCCGACCGTTGGATCACTCTAAAATTTTCACAGGAGTTTCCGGACGCTGTTTTCCTTGGAGTAGAAGTGGAATCTCTCCTCGGTGTCCCGGAGGTCTCGTCGCTCCCGACCAGAGTACCGGTTCGAAAGGGCCATAACTTTTGATCCGACCGTTGGATCACTCTAAAATTTTCACAGGAGTGTCCGGACGCTGTTTTACTTGGAGTAGATGTGGAATCTCTCCTCGGTGTCCCGGAGGTCTCGTCGCCCCCGACCAGAGTACCGGTTCGAAAGGGCCATAACTTTTGATCCGACCGTTGGATCACTCTAAATTTTCACAGGAGTTTCCGGACGCTGTTTTCCTTGGAGTAGAAGTGGAATCTCTCCTCGGTGTCCCGGATGTCTCGTCGCTCCCGACCAGAGTACCGGTTCGAAAGGGCCATAACTTTTGATCCGACCGTTGGATCACTCTAAAATTTTCACAGGATTTTCCGGACGCTGTTTTCCTTTGAGTAGAAGTGGGATCTCTCCTCGGTGTCCCGGAGGTCTCGTCGCTCCAGACCAGAGTACCGGTTCGAAAGGGCCATAACTTTTGATCCGACCGTTGGATCACTCTAAAATTTTCACAGGAGTTTCCGGACGCTGTTTTACTTGGAGTAGATGTGGAATCTCTCCTCGGTGTTCCGGAGGTCTCGTCGCCCCCGACCAGAGTACCCGTTCGAAAGGGCCATAACTTTTGATCCGACCGTTGGATCACTCTAAAATTTTCACAAGAGTTTCCGGACGCTGTTTTCCTTGGAGTAGAAGTGGAATCTCTCCTCGGTGTCCAGGAGGTCTCGTCGCTCCCGACCAGAGTACCAGTTCGAAAGGGCCATAACTTTTGATCCGACCGTTGGATCAGTCTAAAATTTTCACAGGAGTTTCCGGACGCTGTTTTCCTTGGAGTAGAAGTGGAATCTCTCCTCGGTGTCCCGGAGGTCTCGTCGCTCCCGACCAGAGTACCGGTTCGAAAGGGCCATAACTTTTGATCCGACCGTTGGATCACTCTAGAATTTTCACAGGAGTTTCCGGACGCTGTTTTCCTTGGAGTAGAAGTGGAATCTCTCCTCGGTGTCCCGGAGGTCTCGTCGCTCCAAACCAGACTACGGGTTCGAAAGGGCCATAACTTTTGATCCGACCGTTGGATCACTCTAAAATTTTCACAGGAGTGTCCGGACGCTGTTTTACTTGGAGTAGATGTGGAATCTCTCCTCGGTGTCCCGGAGGTCTCGTCGCCCCCGACCAGAGTACCGGTTCGAAAGGGCCATAACTTTTGATCCGACCGTTGGATCACTCTAAATTTTCACAGGAGTTTCCGGACGCTGTTTTCCTTGGAGTAGAAGTGGAATCTCTCCTCGGTGTCCCGGATGTCTCGTCGCTCCCGACCAGAGTACCGGTTCGAAAGGGCCATAACTTTTGATCCGACCGTTGGATCACTCTAAAATTTTCACAGGAGTTTCCGGACGCTGTTTTCCTTGGAGTAGAAGTGGAATCTCTCCTCGGTGTCCCAGAGGTCTCGTCGCTCCCGACCAGAGTACCGGTTCGAAAGGGCCATAACTTTTGATCCGACCGTTGGATCACTCTAAAATTTTCACAGGAGTTTCCGGACGCTGTTTTCCTTGGAGTAGAAGTGGAATCTCTCCTCGGTGTCCCGGAGGTCTCGTCGCCCCCGACCAGAGTACCGGTTCGAAAGGGCCATAACTTTTGATCCGACCGTTGGATCACTCTAAATTTTCACAGGAGTTTCCGGACGCTGTTTTCCTTGGAGTAGAAGTGGAATCTCTCCTCGGTGTCCCGGATGTCTCGTCGCTCCCGACCAGAGTACCGGTTCGAAAGGGCCATAACTTTTGATCCGACCGTTGGATCACTCTAAAATTTTCACAGGATTTTCCGGACGCTGTTTTCCTTTGAGTAGAAGTGGGATCTCTCCTCGGTGTCCCGGAGGTCTCGTCGCTCCAGACCAGAGTACCGGTTCGAAAGGGCCATAACTTTTGATCCGACCGTTGGATCACTCTAAAATTTTCACAGGAGTTTCCGGACGCTGTTTTACTTGGAGTAGATGTGGAATCTCTCCTCGGTGTTCCGGAGGTCTCGTCGCCCCCGACCAGAGTACCCGTTCGAAAGGGCCATAACTTTTGATCCGACCGTTGGATCACTCTAAAATTTTCACAAGAGTTTCCGGACGCTGTTTTCCTTGGAGTAGAAGTGGAATCTCTCCTCGGTGTCCAGGAGGTCTCGTCGCTCCCGACCAGAGTACCAGTTCGAAAGGGCCATAACTTTTGATCCGACCGTTGGATCAGTCTAAAATTTTCACAGGAGTTTCCGGACGCTGTTTTCCTTGGAGTAGAAGTGGAATCTCTCCTCGGTGTCCCGGAGGTCTCGTCGCTCCCGACCAGAGTACCGGTTCGAAAGGGCCATAACTTTTGATCCGACCGTTGGATCACTCTAGAATTTTCACAGGAGTTTCCGGACGCTGTTTTCCTTGGAGTAGAAGTGGAATCTCTCCTCGGTGTCCCGGAGGTCTCGTCGCTCCAAACCAGACTACGGGTTCGAAAGGGCCATAACTTTTGATCCGACCGTTGGATCACTCTAAAATTTTCACAGGAGTGTCCGGACGCTGTTTTACTTGGAGTAGATGTGGAATCTCTCCTCGGTGTCCCGGAGGTCTCGTCGCCCCCGACCAGAGTACCGGTTCGAAAGGGCCATAACTTTTGATCCGACCGTTGGATCACTCTAAATTTTCACAGGAGTTTCCGGACGCTGTTTTCCTTGGAGTAGAAGTGGAATCTCTCCTCGGTGTCCCGGATGTCTCGTCGCTCCCGACCAGAGTACCGGTTCGAAAGGGCCATAACTTTTGATCCGACCGTTGGATCACTCTAAAATTTTCACAGGAGTTTCCGGACGCTGTTTTCCTTGGAGTAGAAGTGGAATCTCTCCTCGGTGTCCCGGAGGTCTCGTCGCTCCCGACCAGAGTACCGGTTCGAAAGGGCCATAACTTTTGATCCGACCGTTGGATCAGTCTAAAATTTTCACAGGAGTTTCCGGACGCTGTTTTCCTTGGAGTAGAAGTGGAATCTCTCCTCGGTGTCCCGGAGGTCTCGTCGCCCCCGACCAGAGTACCCGTTCGAAAGGGCCATAACTTTTGATCCGACCGTTGGATCAGTCTAAAATTTTCACAGGAGTTTCCGGACGCTGTTTTCCTTGGAGTAGAAGTGGAATCTCTCCTCGGTGTCCCGGAGGTCTCGTCGCTCCCGACCAGAGTACCGGTTCGAAAGGGCCATAACTTTTGATCCGACCGTTGGATCACTCTAAAATTTTCACAGGTGTTTCCGGACGCTGTTTTCCTTGGAGTAGAAGTGGAATCTCTCCTCGGTGTCCCGGAGGTCTCGTCGCTCCCGACCAGAGTACCGGTTCGAAAGGGCCATAACTTTTGATCCGACCGTTGGATCACTCTAAAATTTTCACAGGAGTTTCCGGACGCTGTTTTCCTTTGAGTAGAAGTGGAATCTCTCCTCGGTGTCCCGGAGGTCTCGTCGCTCCAGACTAGAGTACCGGTTCGAAAGGGCCATAACTTTTGATCCGACCGTTGGATCACTTTAAAATTTTCACAGGAGTTTCCGGACGCTGTTTTACGTGGAGTAGATGTGGAATCTCTCCTCGGTGTCCCGGAGGTCTCGTCGCCCCCGACCAGAGTACCGGTTCGAAAGGGCCATAACTTGGGATCCGACCGTTGGATCACTCTAAAATTTTCACAGGAGTTTCCGGACGCTGTTTTCCTTGGAGTAGAAGTGGAATCTCTCCTCGGTGTCCCGGAGGTCTCGTCGCTCCCGACCAGAGTACCGGTTCGAAAGGGCCATAACTTTTGATCCGACCGTTGGATCAGTCTAAAATTTTCACAGGAGTTTCCGGACGCTGTTTTCCTTGGAGTAGAAGTGGAATCTCTCCTCGGTGTCCCGGAGGTCTCGTCGCTCCCGACCAGAGTACCGGTTCGAAAGGGCCATAAATTTTGATCCGACCGTTGGATCACTCTAAAATTTTCACAGGAGTTTCCGGACGCTGTTTTCCTTGGAGTAGAAGTAAAATCTCTCCTCGGTGTCCCGGAGGTCTCGTCGCTCCCGACCAGAGTACCGGTTCGAAAGGGCCATAACTTTTCATCCGACCGTTGGATCACTCTAAAATTTTCACAGGAGTTTCCGGACGCTGTTTTCCTTTGAGTAGAAGTGGAATCTCTCCTCGGTGTCCCGGAGGTCTCGTCGCTCCAGACCAGAGTACCGGTTCGAAAGGGCCATAACTTTTGATCCGACCGTTGGATCACTCTAAAATTTTCACAGGAGTTTCCGGACGCTGTTTTACTTGGAGTAGATGTGGAATCTCTCCTCGGTGTCCCGGAGGTCTCGTCGCCCCCGACCAGAGTACCCGTTCGAAAGGGCCATAACTTTTGATCCGACCGTTGGATCAGTCTAAAATTTTCACAGGAGTTTCCGGACGCTGTTTTCCTTGGAGTAGAAGTGGAATCTCTCCTCGGTGTCCCGGAGGTCTCGTCGCTCCCGACCAGAGTACCGGTTCGAAAGGGCCATAACTTTTGATCCGACCGTTGGATCACTCTAAAATTTTCACAGGAGTTTCCGAACGCTGATTTCCTTGGAGTAGAAATGGAATCTCTCCTCGATGTCCCGGATGTCTCGTCGCTCCCGACCAGAGTACCGGTATGAAAGGGCCATAACTTTTGAACTGACCGTTGGATCACTCTAAAATTTTCACAGGAGTTTCCGGACGCTGTTTTCCTTGGAGTAGAAGTGGAATCTCTCCTCGGTGTCCCGGAGGTCTCGTCGCTCCCGACCAGAGTACCGGTTCGAAAAGGCCATAACTTTTGATCCGACCGTTGGATCACTCTAAAATTTTCACAGGAGTTTCCGGACGCTGTTTTCCTTTGAGTAGAAGTGGAATCTCTCCTCGGTGTCCCGGAGGTCTCGTCGCTCTAGACCAGACTACCGGTTCGAAAGGGCCATAACTTTTGATCCGACCGTTGGATCACTCTAAAATTTTCACAGGAGTTTCCGGACGCTGTTTTCCTTGGAGTAGAAGTGGAATCTCTCCTCGGTGTCCCGGAGGTCTCGTCGCTCCAGACCAGACTACTGGTTCAAAAGGGCCATAACTTTTGATCCGACCGTTGGATCACTCTAAAATTTTCACAGGAGTTTCCGGACGCTGTTTTACTTGGAGTAGATGTGGAATCTCTCCTCGGTGTTCCGGAGGTCTCGTTGCCCCCGACCAGAGTACCCGTTCGAAAGGGCCATAACTTTTGATCCGACCGTTGGATCACTCTAAAATTTTCACAGGAGTTTCCGGACGCTGTTTTCCTTGGAGTAGAAGTGGAATCTCTCCTCGGTGTCCCGGAGGTCTCGTCGCTCCAGACCAGAGTACCGGTTCGAAAGGGCCATAACTTTTGATCCGACCGTTGGATCACTCTAAAATTTTCACAGGAGTTTCCGGACGCTGTTTTACTTGGAGTAGATGTGGAATCTCTCCTCGGTGTCCCGGAGGTCTCGTCGCCCCCGACCAGAGTACCGGTTCGAAAGGGCCATAACTTTTGATCCGACCGTTGGATCACTCTAAAATTTTCACAGGAGTTTCCGGACGCTGTTTTCCTTGGAGTAGAAGTGGAATCTCTCCTCGGTGTCCCGGAGGTCTCGTCGCTCCAGACCAGAGTACCGGTTCGAAAGGGCCATAACTTTTGATCCGACCGTTGGATCACTCTAAAATTTTGACAGGAGTTTCCGGACGCTGTTTTCCTTGGAGTAGAAGTGGAATCTCTCCTCGGTGTCCCGGAGGTCTCGTCGCTCCCGACCAGAGTACCGGTTCGAAAGGGCCATCACTTTTGATCCGACCGTTGGATCACTCTAAAATTTTCACAGGAGTTTCCGGACGCTATTTTCCTTGGAGTAGAAGTGGAATCTCTCCTCGGTGTCCCGGAGGTCTCGTCGCTCCCGACCAGAGTACCGGTTCGAAAGGGCCATAACTTTTGATCCGACCGTTGGATCATTATAAATTTTCACAGGAGTTTCCGGACGCTGTTTTACTTGGAGTAGATGTGGAATCGCTCCACGGTGTCCCGGAGGTCTCGTTACTCCCGACCAGAGTACCGGTTCGAAAGGGCCATAACTTTTGATCCGACCGTTGGATCACTCTAAAATTTTCACAAGAGTTTCCGGACGCTGTTTTCCTTGGAGTAGAAGTGGAATCTCTCCTCAGTGTCCCGGAGGTCTCGTCGCTCCCGACCAGACTACCGGTTCGAAAGGGCCATAACTTTTGATCCGACCGTTGGATCACTCTAAAATTTTCACAAGAGTTTCCGGACGCTGTTTTCCTTGGAGTAGAAGTGGAATCTCTCCTCGGTGTCCCGGAGGTCTCGTCGCTCCCGACCAGACTACCGGTTCGAAAGGGCCATAACTTTTGATCCGACCGTTGGATCACTCTAAAATTTTGACAGGAGTTTCCGGACGCTGTTTTACTTGGAGTAGATGTGGAATCGCTCCTCGGTGTCCCGGAGGTCTCGTCGCTCCCGACCAGAGTACCGGTTCGAAAGGGCCATAACTTTTGATCCGACCGTTGGATCACTCTAAAATTTTGACAGGAGTTTCCGGACGCTGTTTTCCTTGGAGTAGAAGTGGAATCTCTCCTCGGTATCCCGGAGGTCTCGTCGCTCCCGACCAGAGTACCGGTTCGAAAGGGCCATCACTTTTGATCCGACCGTTGGATCACTCTAAAATTTTCACAGGAGTTTCCGGACGCTATTTTCCTTGGAGTAGAAGTGGAATCTCTCCTCGGTGTCCCGGAGGTCTCGTCGCTCCAGACCAGAGTACCGGTTCGAAAGGGCCATAAATTTTGATCCGACCGTTGGATCACTCTAAAATTTTCACAGGAGTTTCCGGACGCTGTTTTACTTGGAGTAGATGTGGAATCTCTCCTCGGTGTCCCGGAGGTCTCGTCGCCCCCGACCAGACTACCGGTTCGAAAGGGCCATAACTTTTGATCCGACCGTTGGATCACTCTAAAATTTTCACAGGAGTTTCCGGACGCTGTTTTCCTTGGAGTAGAAGTGGAATCTCTCCTCGGTGTCCCGGAGGTCTCGTCGCTCCAGACCAGAGTACCGGTTCGAAAGGGCCATAACTTTTGATCCGACCGTTGGATCACTCTAAAATTTTGACAGGAGTTTCCGGACGCTGTTTTCCTTGGAGTAGAAGTGGAATCTCTCCTCGGTATCCCGGAGGTCTCGTCGCTCCCGACCAGAGTACCGGTTCGAAAGGGCCATAACTTTTGATCCGACCGTTGGATCACTCTAAAATTTTCACAGGAGTTTCCGGACGCTGTTTTCCTTGGAGTAGAAGTGGAATCTCTCCTCGGTGTCCCGGAGGTCTCGTCGCTCCCGACCAGAGTACCGGTTCGAAAGGGCCATAACTTTTGATCCGACCGTTGGATCACTCTAAAATTTTCACAGGAGTTTCTGGACGCTGTTTTCCTTGGAGTAGAAGTGGAATCTCTCCTCGGTATCCCGGAGGTCTCGTCGCTCCCGACCAGACTACCGGTTCGAAAGGGCCATAACTTTTGATCCGACCGTTGGATCACTCTAAAATTTTCACAGGAGTTTCCGGACGCTGTTTTCCTTGGAGTAGAAGTGGAATCTCTCCTCGGTGTCCCGGAGGTCTCGTCGCTCCAGACCAGACTACCGGTTCGAAAGGGCCATAACTTTTGATCCGACCGTTGGATCACTCTAAAATTTTCACAGGAGTTTTCGGACGCTGTTTTCCTTTGAGTAGAAGTGGAATCTCTCCTCGGTGTCCCGGAGGTCTCGTCGCTCCCGACCAGAGTACCGGTTCGAAAGGGCCATAACTTTTGATCCGACCGTTGGATCACTCTAAAATTTTCACAGGAGTTTCCGGACGCTGTTTTCCTTAGAGTAGAAGTGGAATCTCTCCTAGGTGTCCCGGAGGTCTCGTCGCTCCCGACCAGAGTACCGGTTCGAAAGGGCCATAACTTTTGATCCGACCGTTGGATAACTCAAAAATATTCACAGGAGTTTCCGGACGCTGTTTTCCTTGGAGTAGAAGTGGAATCTCTCCTCGGTGTCCCGGAGGTCTCGTCGCTCCCGACCAGAGTACCGGTTCGAAAAGGCCATAACTTTTGATCCGACCGTTGGATCACTCTAAAATTTTCACAGGAGTTTCCGGACGCTGTTTTCCTTTGAGTAGAAGTGGAATCTCTCCTCGGTGTCCCGGAGGTCTCGTCGCTCCAGACCAGACTACCGGTTCGAAAGGGCCATAACTTTTGATCCGACCGTTGGATCACTCTAAAATTTTCACAGGAGTTTCCGGACGCTGTTTTCCTTGGAGTAGAAGTGGAATCTCTCCTCGGTGTCCCGGAGGTCTCGTCGCTCCAGACCAGACTACTGGTTCAAAAGGGCCATAACTTTTGATCCGACCGTTGGATCACTCTAAAATTTTCACAGGAGTTTCCGGACGCTGTTTTACTTGGAGTAGATGTGGAATCTCTCCTCGGTGTCCCGGAGGTCTCGTCGCTCCCGACCAGAGTACCGGTTCGAAAAGGCCATAACTTTTGATCCGACCGTTGGATCACTCTAAAATTTTCACAGGAGTTTCCGGACGCTGTTTTCCTTTGAGTAGAAGTGGAATCTCTCCTCGGTGTCCCGGAGGTCTCGTCGCTCCAGACCAGAGTACCGGTTCGAAAGGGCCATAACTTTTGATCCGACCGTTGGATCACTCTAAAATTTTCACAGGAGTTTCCGGACGCTGTTTTACTTGGAGTAGATGTGGAATCTCTCCTCGGTGTCCCGGAGGTCTCGTCGCCCCCGACCAGAGTACCCGTTCGAAAGGGCCATAACTTTTGATCCGACCGTTGGATCAGTCTAAAATTTTCACAGGAGTTTCCGGACGCTGTTTTCCTTGGAGTAGAAGTGGAATCTCTCCTCGGTGTCCCGGAGGTCTCGTCGCTCCCGACCAGAGTACCGGTTCGAAAGGGCCATAACTTTTGATCCGACCGTTGGATCACTCTAAAATTTTCACAGGAGTTTCCGAACGCTGATTTCCTTGGAGTAGAAATGGAATCTCTCCTCGATGTCCCGGATGTCTCGTCGCTCCCGACCAGAGTACCGGTATGAAAGGGCCATAACTTTTGAACTGACCGTTGGATCACTCTAAAATTTTCACAGGAGTTTCCGGACGCTGTTTTCCTTGGAGTAGAAGTGGAATCTCTCCTCGGTGTCCCGGAGGTCTCGTCGCTCCCGACCAGAGTACCGGTTCGAAAAGGCCATAACTTTTGATCCGACCGTTGGATCACTCTAAAATTTTCACAGGAGTTTCCGGACGCTGTTTTCCTTTGAGTAGAAGTGGAATCTCTCCTCGGTGTCCCGGAGGTCTCGTCGCTCCAGACCAGACTACCGGTTCGAAAGGGCCATAACTTTTGATCCGACCGTTGGATCACTCTAAAATTTTCACAGGAGTTTCCGGACGCTGTTTTCCTTGGAGTAGAAGTGGAATCTCTCCTCGGTGTCCCGGAGGTCTCGTCGCTCCAGACCAGACTACTGGTTCAAAAGGGCCATAACTTTTGATCCGACCGTTGGATCACTCTAAAATTTTCACAGGAGTTTCCGGACGCTGTTTTACTTGGAGTAGATGTGGAATCTCTCCTCGGTGTTCCGGAGGTCTCGTTGCCCCCGACCAGAGTACCCGTTCGAAAGGGCCATAACTTTTGATCCGACCGTTGGATCACTCTAAAATTTTCACAGGAGTTTCCGGACGCTGTTTTCCTTGGAGTAGAAGTGGAATCTCTCCTCGGTGTCCCGGAGGTCTCGTCGCTCCAGACCAGAGTACCGGTTCGAAAGGGCCATAACTTTTGATCCGACCGTTGGATCACTCTAAAATTTTCACAGGAGTTTCCGGACGCTGTTTTACTTGGAGTAGATGTGGAATCTCTCCTCGGTGTCCCGGAGGTCTCGTCGCCCCCGACCAGAGTACCGGTTCGAAAGGGCCATAACTTTTGATCCGACCGTTGGATCACTCTAAAATTTTCACAGGAGTTTCCGGACGCTGTTTTCCTTGGAGTAGAAGTGGAATCTCTCCTCGGTGTCCCGGAGGTCTCGTCGCTCCAGACCAGAGTACCGGTTCGAAAGGGCCATAACTTTTGATCCGACCGTTGGATCACTCTAAAATTTTGACAGGAGTTTCCGGACGCTGTTTTCCTTGGAGTAGAAGTGGAATCTCTCCTCGGTGTCCCGGAGGTCTCGTCGCTCCCGACCAGAGTACCGGTTCGAAAGGGCCATCACTTTTGATCCGACCGTTGGATCACTCTAAAATTTTCACAGGAGTTTCCGGACGCTATTTTCCTTGGAGTAGAAGTGGAATCTCTCCTCGGTGTCCCGGAGGTCTCGTCGCTCCCGACCAGAGTACCGGTTCGAAAGGGCCATAACTTTTGATCCGACCGTTGGATCATTATAAATTTTCACAGGAGTTTCCGGACGCTGTTTTACTTGGAGTAGATGTGGAATCGCTCCACGGTGTCCCGGAGGTCTCGTTACTCCCGACCAGAGTACCGGTTCGAAAGGGCCATAACTTTTGATCCGACCGTTGGATCACTCTAAAATTTTCACAAGAGTTTCCGGACGCTGTTTTCCTTGGAGTAGAAGTGGAATCTCTCCTCAGTGTCCCGGAGGTCTCGTCGCTCCCGACCAGACTACCGGTTCGAAAGGGCCATAACTTTTGATCCGACCGTTGGATCACTCTAAAATTTTCACAAGAGTTTCCGGACGCTGTTTTCCTTGGAGTAGAAGTGGAATCTCTCCTCGGTGTCCCGGAGGTCTCGTCGCTCCCGACCAGACTACCGGTTCGAAAGGGCCATAACTTTTGATCCGACCGTTGGATCACTCTAAAATTTTGACAGGAGTTTCCGGACGCTGTTTTACTTGGAGTAGATGTGGAATCGCTCCTCGGTGTCCCGGAGGTCTCGTCGCTCCCGACCAGAGTACCGGTTCGAAAGGGCCATAACTTTTGATCCGACCGTTGGATCACTCTAAAATTTTGACAGGAGTTTCCGGACGCTGTTTTCCTTGGAGTAGAAGTGGAATCTCTCCTCGGTATCCCGGAGGTCTCGTCGCTCCCGACCAGAGTACCGGTTCGAAAGGGCCATCACTTTTGATCCGACCGTTGGATCACTCTAAAATTTTCACAGGAGTTTCCGGACGCTATTTTCCTTGGAGTAGAAGTGGAATCTCTCCTCGGTGTCCCGGAGGTCTCGTCGCTCCAGACCAGAGTACCGGTTCGAAAGGGCCATAAATTTTGATCCGACCGTTGGATCACTCTAAAATTTTCACAGGAGTTTCCGGACGCTGTTTTACTTGGAGTAGATGTGGAATCTCTCCTCGGTGTCCCGGAGGTCTCGTCGCCCCCGACCAGACTACCGGTTCGAAAGGGCCATAACTTTTGATCCGACCGTTGGATCACTCTAAAATTTTCACAGGAGTTTCCGGACGCTGTTTTCCTTGGAGTAGAAGTGGAATCTCTCCTCGGTGTCCCGGAGGTCTCGTCGCTCCAGACCAGAGTACCGGTTCGAAAGGGCCATAAATTTTGATCCGACCGTTGGATCACTCTAAAATTTTCACAGGAGTTTCCGGACGCTGTTTTACTTGGAGTAGATGTGGAATCTCTCCTCGATGTCCCGGATGTCTCGTCGCTCCCGACCAGAGTACCGGTATGAAAGGGCCATAACTTTTGAACTGACCGTTGGATCACTCTAAAATTTTCACAGGAGTTTCCGGACGCTGTTTTCCTTGGAGTAGAAGTGGAATCTCTCCTCGGTGTCCCGGAGGTCTCGTCGCTCCCGACCAGAGTACCGGTTCGAAAAGGCCATAACTTTTGATCCGACCGTTGGATCACTCTAAAATTTTCACAGGAGTTTCCGGACGCTGTTTTCCTTTGAGTAGAAGTGGAATCTCTCCTCGGTGTCCCGGAGGTCTCGTCGCTCCAGACCAGACTACCGGTTCGAAAGGGCCATAACTTTTGATCCGACCGTTGGATCACTCTAAAATTTTCACAGGAGTTTCCGGACGCTGTTTTCCTTGGAGTAGAAGTGGAATCTCTCCTCGGTGTCCCGGAGGTCTCGTCGCTCCAGACCAGACTACTGGTTCAAAAGGGCCATAACTTTTGATCCGACCGTTGGATCACTCTAAAATTTTCACAGGAGTTTCCGGACGCTGTTTTACTTGGAGTAGATGTGGAATCTCTCCTCGGTGTTCCGGAGGTCTCGTTGCCCCCGACCAGAGTACCCGTTCGAAAGGGCCATAACTTTTGATCCGACCGTTGGATCACTCTAAAATTTTCACAGGAGTTTCCGGACGCTGTTTTCCTTGGAGTAGAAGTGGAATCTCTCCTCGGTGTCCCGGAGGTCTCGTCGCTCCAGACCAGAGTACCGGTTCGAAAGGGCCATAACTTTTGATCCGACCGTTGGATCACTCTAAAATTTTCACAGGAGTTTCCGGACGCTGTTTTACTTGGAGTAGATGTGGAATCTCTCCTCGGTGTCCCGGAGGTCTCGTCGCCCCCGACCAGAGTACCGGTTCGAAAGGGCCATAACTTTTGATCCGACCGTTGGATCACTCTAAAATTTTCACAGGAGTTTCCGGACGCTGTTTTCCTTGGAGTAGAAGTGGAATCTCTCCTCGGTGTCCCGGAGGTCTCGTCGCTCCAGACCAGAGTACCGGTTCGAAAGGGCCATAACTTTTGATCCGACCGTTGGATCACTCTAAAATTTTGACAGGAGTTTCCGGACGCTGTTTTCCTTGGAGTAGAAGTGGAATCTCTCCTCGGTGTCCCGGAGGTCTCGTCGCTCCCGACCAGAGTACCGGTTCGAAAGGGCCATCACTTTTGATCCGACCGTTGGATCACTCTAAAATTTTCACAGGAGTTTCCGGACGCTATTTTCCTTGGAGTAGAAGTGGAATCTCTCCTCGGTGTCCCGGAGGTCTCGTCGCTCCCGACCAGAGTACCGGTTCGAAAGGGCCATAACTTTTGATCCGACCGTTGGATCATTATAAATTTTCACAGGAGTTTCCGGACGCTGTTTTACTTGGAGTAGATGTGGAATCGCTCCACGGTGTCCCGGAGGTCTCGTTACTCCCGACCAGAGTACCGGTTCGAAAGGGCCATAACTTTTGATCCGACCGTTGGATCACTCTAAAATTTTCACAAGAGTTTCCGGACGCTGTTTTCCTTGGAGTAGAAGTGGAATCTCTCCTCAGTGTCCCGGAGGTCTCGTCGCTCCCGACCAGACTACCGGTTCGAAAGGGCCATAACTTTTGATCCGACCGTTGGATCACTCTAAAATTTTCACAAGAGTTTCCGGACGCTGTTTTCCTTGGAGTAGAAGTGGAATCTCTCCTCGGTGTCCCGGAGGTCTCGTCGCTCCCGACCAGACTACCGGTTCGAAAGGGCCATAACTTTTGATCCGACCGTTGGATCACTCTAAAATTTTGACAGGAGTTTCCGGACGCTGTTTTACTTGGAGTAGATGTGGAATCGCTCCTCGGTGTCCCGGAGGTCTCGTCGCTCCCGACCAGAGTACCGGTTCGAAAGGGCCATAACTTTTGATCCGACCGTTGGATCACTCTAAAATTTTGACAGGAGTTTCCGGACGCTGTTTTCCTTGGAGTAGAAGTGGAATCTCTCCTCGGTATCCCGGAGGTCTCGTCGCTCCCGACCAGAGTACCGGTTCGAAAGGGCCATCACTTTTGATCCGACCGTTGGATCACTCTAAAATTTTCACAGGAGTTTCCGGACGCTATTTTCCTTGGAGTAGAAGTGGAATCTCTCCTCGGTGTCCCGGAGGTCTCGTCGCTCCAGACCAGAGTACCGGTTCGAAAGGGCCATAAATTTTGATCCGACCGTTGGATCACTCTAAAATTTTCACAGGAGTTTCCGGACGCTGTTTTACTTGGAGTAGATGTGGAATCTCTCCTCGGTGTCCCGGAGGTCTCGTCGCCCCCGACCAGACTACCGGTTCGAAAGGGCCATAACTTTTGATCCGACCGTTGGATCACTCTAAAATTTTCACAGGAGTTTCCGGACGCTGTTTTCCTTGGAGTAGAAGTGGAATCTCTCCTCGGTGTCCCGGAGGTCTCGTCGCTCCAGACCAGACTACTGGTTCAAAAGGGCCATAACTTTTGATCCGACCGTTGGATCAGTCTAAAATTTTCACAGGAGTTTCCGGACGCTGTTTTCCTTGGAGTAGAAGTGGAATCTCTCCTCGGTGTCCCGGAGGTCTCGTCGCTCCCGACCAGAGTACCGGTTCGAAAGGGCCATAACTTTTGATCCGACCGTTGGATCACTCTAAAATTTTCACAGGAGTTTCCGGACGCTGTTTTCCTTAGAGTAGAAGTGGAATCTCTCCTCGGTGTCCCGGAGGTCTCGTCGCTCCCGACCAGAGTACCGGTTCGAAAGGGCCATAACTTTTGATCCGACCGTTGGATCACTCTAAAATTTTCACAGGAGTTTCCGGACGCTGTTTTCCTTGGAGTAGAAGTGGAATCTCTCCTCGGTGTCCCGGAGGTCTCGTCGCTCCCGACCAGAGTACCGGTTCGAAAGGGCCATAACTTTTGATCCGACCGTTGGATCACTCTAAAATTTTCACAGGAGTGTCCGGACGCTGTTTTCCTTGGAGTAGAAGTGGAATCTCTCCTCGGTGTCCCGGAGGTCTCGTCGCTCCCGACCAGAGTACCGGTTCGAAAGGGCCATAACTTTTGATCCGACCGTTGGATCACTCTAAAATTTTCACAGGTGTTTCCGGACGCTGTTTTCCTTGGAGTAGAAGTGGAATCTCTCCTCGGTGTCCCGGAGGTCTCGTCGCTCCCGACCAGAGTACCGGTTCGAAAGGGCCATAACTTTTGAACTGACCGTTGGATCACTCTAAAATTTTCACAGGAGTTTCCGGACGCTGTTTTCCTTGGAGTAGAAGTGGAATCTCTCCTCCGTGTCCCGGAGGTCTCGTTGCCCCCGACCAGAGTACCCGTTCGAAAGGGCCATAACTTTTGATCCGACCGTTGGATCACTCTAATATTTTCACAGGAGTTTCCGGACGCTGTTTTCCTTGGAGTAGAAGTGGAATCTCTCCTCGGTGTCCCGGAGGTCTCGTCGCTCCCGACCAGAGTACCGGTTCGAAAGGGCCATAACTTTTGATCCGACCGTTGGATCACTCTAAAATTTTCACAGGTGTTTCCGGACGCTGTTTTCCTTGGAGTAGAAGTGGAATCTCTCCTCGGTGTCCCGGAGGTCTCGTCGCTCCCGACCAGAGTACCGGTTCGAAAGGGCCATAACTTTTGATCCGACCGTTGGATCACTCTAAAATTTTCACAGGAGTTTCCGGACGCTGTTTTCCTTTGAGTAGAAGTGGAATCTCTCCTCGGTGTCCCGGAGGTCTCGTCGCTCCAGACTAGAGTACCGGTTCGAAAGGGCCATAACTTTTGATCCGACCGTTGGATCACTTTAAAATTTTCACAGGAGTTTCCGGACGCTGTTTTACGTGGAGTAGATGTGGAATCTCTCCTCGGTGTCCCGGAGGTCTCGTCGCCCCCGACCAGAGTACCGGTTCGAAAGGGCCATAACTTGGGATCCGACCGTTGGATCACTCTAAAATTTTCACAGGAGTTTCCGGACGCTGTTTTCCTTGGAGTAGAAGTGGAATCTCTCCTCGGTGTCCCGGAGGTCTCGTCGCTCCCGACCAGAGTACCGGTTCGAAAGGGCCATAACTTTTGATCCGACCGTTGGATCAGTCTAAAATTTTCACAGGAGTTTCCGGACGCTGTTTTCCTTGGAGTAGAAGTGGAATCTCTCCTCGGTGTCCCGGAGGTCTCGTCGCTCCCGACCAGAGTACCGGTTCGAAAGGGCCATAAATTTTGATTCGACCGTTGGATCACTCTAAAATTTTCACAGGAGTTTCCGGACGCTGTTTTCCTTGGAGTAGAAGTAAAATCTCTCCTCGGTGTCCCGGAGGTCTCGTCGCTCCCGACCAGAGTACCGGTTCGAAAGGGCCATAACTTTTCATCCGACCGTTGGATCACTCTAAAATTTTCACAGGAGTTTCCGGACGCTGTTTTCCTTTGAGTAGAAGTGGAATCTCTCCTCGGTGTCCCGGAGGTCTCGTCGCTCCAGACCAGAGTACCGGTTCGAAAGGGCCATAACTTTTGATCCGACCGTTGGATCACTCTAAAATTTTCACAGGAGTTTCCGGACGCTGTTTTACTTGGAGTAGATGTGGAATCTCTCCTCGGTGTCCCGGAGGTCTCGTCGCCCCCGACCAGAGTACCCGTTCGAAAGGGCCATAACTTTTGATCCGACCGTTGGATCAGTCTAAAATTTTCACAGGAGTTTCCGGACGCTGTTTTCCTTGGAGTAGAAGTGGAATCTCTCCTCGGTGTCCCGGAGGTCTCGTCGCTCCCGACCAGAGTACCGGTTCGAAAGGGCCATAACTTTTGATCCGACCGTTGGATCACTCTAAAATTTTCACAGGAGTTTCCGAACGCTGATTTCCTTGGAGTAGAAATGGAATCTCTCCTCGATGTCCCGGATGTCTCGTCGCTCCCGACCAGAGTACCGGTATGAAAGGGCCATAACTTTTGAACTGACCCTTGGATCACTCTAAAATTTTCACAGGAGTTTCCGGACGCTGTTTTCCTTGGAGTAGAAGTGGAATCTCTCCTCGGTGTCCCGGAGGTCTCGTCGCTCCCGACCAGAGTACCGGTTCGAAAGGGCCATAACTTTTCATCCGACCGTTGGATCACTCTAAAATTTTCACAGGAGTTTCCGGACGCTGTTTTCCTTTGAGTAGAAGTGGAATCTCTCCTCGGTGTCCCGGAGGTCTCGTCGCTCCAGACCAGACTACCGGTTCGAAAGGGCCATAACTTTTGATCCGACCGTTGGATCACTCTAAAATTTTCACAGGAGTTTCCGGACGCTGTTTTCCTTGGAGTAGAAGTGGAATCTCTCCTCGGTGTCCCGGAGGTCTCGTCGCTCCAGACCAGACTACTGGTTCAAAAGGGCCATAACTTTTGATCCGACCGTTGGATCAGTCTAAAATTTTCACAGGAGTTTCCGGACGCTGTTTTCCTTGGAGTAGAAGTGGAATCTCTCCTCGGTGTCCCGGAGGTCTCGTCGCTCCCGACCAGAGTACCGGTTCGAAAGGGCCATAACTTTTGATCCGACCGTTGGATCACTCTAAAATTTTCACAGGAGTTTCCGAACGCTGATTTCCTTGGAGTAGAAATGGAATCTCTCCTCGATGTCCCGGATGTCTCGTCGCTCCCGACCAGAGTACCGGTATGAAAGGGCCATAACTTTTGAACTGACCGTTGGATCACTCTAAAATTTTCACAGGAGTTTCCGGACGCTGTTTTCCTTGGAGTAGAAGTGGAATCTCTCCTCGGTGTCCCGGAGGTCTCGTCGCTCCCGACCAGAGTACCGGTTCGAAAGGGCCATAACTTTTGATCCGACCGTTGGATCACTCTAAAATTTTCACAGGAGTTTCCGGACGCTGTTTTCCTTTGAGTAGAAGTGGAATCTCTCCTCGGTGTCCCGGAGGTCTCGTCGCTCCAGACCAGACTACCGGTTCGAAAGGGCCATAACTTTTGATCCGACCGTTGGATCACTCTAAAATTTTCACAGGAGTTTCCGGACGCTGTTTTCCTTGGAGTAGAAGTGGAATCTCTCCTCGGTGTCCCGGAGGTCTCGTCGCTCCAGACCAGACTACTGGTTCAAAAGGGCCATAACTTTTGATCCGACCGTTGGATCACTCTAAAATTTTCACAGGAGTTTCCGGACGCTGTTTTACTTGGAGTAGATGTGGAATCTCTCCTCGGTGTCCCGGAGGTCTCGTCGCCCCCGACCAGAGTACCGGTTCGAAAGGGCCATAACTTTTGATCCGACCGTTGGATCACTCTAAAATTTTCACAGGAGTTTCCGGACGCTGTTTTCCTTGGAGTAGAAGTGGAATCTCTCCTCGGTGTCCCGGAGGTCTCGTCGCTCCAGACCAGAGTACCGGTTCGAAAGGGCCATAACTTTTGATCCGACCGTTGGATCACTCTAAAATTTTGACAGGAGTTTCCAGACGCTGTTTTCCTTGGAGTAGAAGTGGAATCTCTCCTCGGTGTCCCGGAGGTCTCGTCGCTCCCGACCAGAGTACCGGTTCGAAAGGGCCATCACTTTTGATCCGACCGTTGGATCACTCTAAAATTTTCACAGGAGTTTCCGGACGCTATTTTCCTTGGAGTAGAAGTGGAATCTCTCCTCGGTGTCCCGGAGGTCTCGTCGCTCCCGACCAGAGTACCGGTTCGAAAGGGCCATAACTTTTGATCCGACCGTTGGATCATTATAAATTTTCACAGGAGTTTCCGGACGCTGTTTTACTTGGAGTAGATGTGGAATCGCTCCACGGTGTCCCGGAGGTCTCGTTACTCCCGACCAGAGTACCGGTTCGAAAGGGCCATAACTTTTGATCCGACCGTTGGATCACTCTAAAATTTTCACAAGAGTTTCCGGACGCTGTTTTCCTTGGAGTAGAAGTGGAATCTCTCCTCAGTGTCCCGGAGGTCTCGTCGCTCCCGACCAGACTACCGGTTCGAAAGGGCCATAACTTTTGATCCGACCGTTGGATCACTCTAAAATTTTCACAAGAGTTTCCGGACGCTGTTTTCCTTGGAGTAGAAGTGGAATCTCTCCTCGGTGTCCCGGAGGTCTCGTCGCTCCCGACCAGACTACCGGTTCGAAAGGGCCATAACTTTTGATCCGACCGTTGGATCACTCTAAAATTTTGACAGGAGTTTCCGGACGCTGTTTTACTTGGAGTAGATGTGGAATCGCTCCTCGGTGTCCCGGAGGTCTCGTCGCTCCCGACCAGAGTACCGGTTCGAAAGGGCCATAACTTTTGATCCGACCGTTGGATCACTCTAAAATTTTGACAGGAGTTTCCGGACGCTGTTTTCCTTGGAGTAGAAGTGGAATCTCTCCTCGGTATCCCGGAGGTCTCGTCGCTCCCGACCAGAGTACCGGTTCGAAAGGGCCATCACTTTTGATCCGACCGTTGGATCACTCTAAAATTTTCACAGGAGTTTCCGGACGCTATTTTCCTTGGAGTAGAAGTGGAATCTCTCCTCGGTGTCCCGGAGGTCTCGTCGCTCCAGACCAGAGTACCGGTTCGAAAGGGCCATAAATTTTGATCCGACCGTTGGATCACTCTAAAATTTTCACAGGAGTTTCCGGACGCTGTTTTACTTGGAGTAGATGTGGAATCTCTCCTCGGTGTCCCGGAGGTCTCGTCGCCCCCGACCAGACTACCGGTTCGAAAGGGCCATAACTTTTGATCCGACCGTTGGATCACTCTAAAATTTTCACAGGAGTTTCCGGACGCTGTTTTCCTTGGAGTAGAAGTGGAATCTCTCCTCGGTGTCCCGGAGGTCTCGTCGCTCCAGACCAGAGTACCGGTTCGAAAGGGCCATAACTTTTGATCCGACCGTTGGATCACTCTAAAATTTTGACAGGAGTTTCCGGACGCTGTTTTCCTTGGAGTAGAAGTGGAATCTCTCCTCGGTATCCCGGAGGTCTCGTCGCTCCCGACCAGAGTACCGGTTCGAAAGGGCCATAACTTTTGATCCGACCGTTGGATCACTCTAAAATTTTCACAGGAGTTTCCGGACGCTGTTTTCCTTGGAGTAGAAGTGGAATCTCTCCTCGGTGTCCCGGAGGTCTCGTCGCTCCCGACCAGAGTACCGGTTCGAAAGGGCCATAACTTTTGATCCGACCGTTGGATCACTCTAAAATTTTCACAGGAGTTTCTGGACGTTGTTTTCCTTGGAGTAGAAGTGGAATCTCTCCTCGGTGTCCCGGAGGTCTTGTCGCTCCCGACCAGAGTACCGGTTCGAAAGGGCCATAACTTTTGATCCGACCGTTGGATCACTCTAAAATTTTCACAGGAGTTTCCGGACGCTGTTTTCCTTGGAGTAGAAGTGGAATCTCTCCTCGGTGTCCCGGAGGTCTCGTCGCTCCCGACCAGAGTACCGGTTCGAAAGGGCCATAACTTTTGATCCGACCGTTGGATCACTCTAAAATTTTCACAGGAGTGTCCGGACGCTGTTTTACTTGGAGTAGATGTGGAATCTCTCCTCGGTGTCCCGGAGGTCTCGTCGCCCCCGACTAGAGTACCGGTTCGAAAGGGCCATAACTTTTGATCCGACCGTTGGATCACTCTAAATTTTCACAGGAGTTTCCGGACGCTGTTTTCCTTGGAGTAGAAGTGGAATCTCTCCTCGGTGTCCCGGATGTCTCGTCGCTCCCGACCAGAGTACCGGTTCGAAAGGGCCATAACTTTTGATCCGACCGTTGGATCACTCTAAAATTTTCACAGGATTTTCCGGACGCTGTTTTCCTTTGAGTAGAAGTGGGATCTCTCCTCGGTGTCCCGGAGGTCTCGTCGCTCTAGACCAGAGTACCGGTTCGAAAGGGCCATAACTTTTGATCCGACCGTTGGATCACTCTAAAATTTTCACAGGAGTTTCCGGACGCTGTTTTACTTGGAGTAGATGTGGAATCTCTCCTCGGTGTTCCGGAGGTCTCGTCGCCCCCGACCAGAGTACCCGTTCGAAAGGGCCATAACTTTTGATCCGACCGTTGGATCACTCTAAAATTTTCACAAGAGTTTCCGGACGCTGTTTTCCTTGGAGTAGAAGTGGAATCTCTCCTCGGTGTCCAGGAGGTCTCGTCGCTCCCGACCAGAGTACCAGTTCGAAAGGGCCATAACTTTTGATCCGACCGTTGGATCAGTCTAAAATTTTCACAGGAGTTTCCGGACGCTGTTTTCCTTGGAGTAGAAGTGGAATCTCTCCTCGGTGTCCCGGAGGTCTCGTCGCTCCCGACCAGAGTACCGGTTCGAAAGGGCCATAACTTTTGATCCGACCGTTGGATCACTCTAGAATTTTCACAGGAGTTTCCGGACGCTGTTTTCCTTGGAGTAGAAGTGGAATCTCTCCTCGGTGTCCCGGAGGTCTCGTCGCTCCAAACCAGACTACGGGTTCGAAAGGGCCATAACTTTTGATCCGACCGTTGGATCACTCTAAAATTTTCACAGGAGTGTCCGGACGCTGTTTTACTTGGAGTAGATGTGGAATCTCTCCTCGGTGTCCCGGAGGTCTCGTCGCCCCCGACCAGAGTACCGGTTCGAAAGGGCCATAACTTTTGATCCGACCGTTGGATCACTCTAAATTTTCACAGGAGTTTCCGGACGCTGTTTTCCTTGGAGTAGAAGTGGAATCTCTCCTCGGTGTCCCGGATGTCTCGTCGCTCCCGACCAGAGTACCGGTTCGAAAGGGCCATAACTTTTGATCCGACCGTTGGATCACTCTAAAATTTTCACAGGAGTTTCCGGACGCTGTTTTCCTTGGAGTAGAAGTGGAATCTCTCCTCGGTGTCCCGGAGGTCTCGTCGCTCCCGACCAGAGTACCGGTTCGAAAGGGCCATAACTTTTGATCCGACCGTTGGATCACTCTAAAATTTTCACAGGATTTTCCGGACGCTGTTTTCCTTTGAGTAGAAGTGGGATCTCTCCTCGGTGTCCCGGAGGTCTCGTCGCTCCAGACCAGAGTACCGGTTCGAAAGGGCCATAACTTTTGATCCGACCGTTGGATCACTCTAAAATTTTCACAGGAGTTTCCGGACGCTGTTTTACTTGGAGTAGATGTGGAATCTCTCCTCGGTGTTCCGGAGGTCTCGTCGCCCCCGACCAGAGTACCCGTTCGAAAGGGCCATAACTTTTGATCCGACCGTTGGATCACTCTAAAATTTTCACAAGAGTTTCCGGACGCTGTTTTCCTTGGAGTAGAAGTGGAATCTCTCCTCGGTGTCCAGGAGGTCTCGTCGCTCCCGACCAGAGTACCAGTTCGAAAGGGCCATAACTTTTGATCCGACCGTTGGATCAGTCTAAAATTTTCACAGGAGTTTCCGGACGCTGTTTTCCTTGGAGTAGAAGTGGAATCTCTCCTCGGTGTCCCGGAGGTCTCGTCGCTCCCGACCAGAGTACCGGTTCGAAAGGGCCATAACTTTTGATCCGACCGTTGGATCACTCTAAAATTTTCACAGGAGTGTCCGGACGCTGTTTTACTTGGAGTAGATGTGGAATCTCTCCTCGGTGTCCCGGAGGTCTCGTCGCCCCCGACCAGAGTACCGGTTCAAAAGGGCCATAACTTTTGATCCGACCGTTGGATCACTTTAAATTTTCACAGGAGTTTCCGGACGCTATTTTCCTTGGAGTAGAAGTGGAATCTCTCCTCGGTGTCCCGGATGTCTCGTCGCTCCCGACCAGAGTACCGGTTCGAAAGGGCCATAACTTTTGATCCGACCGTTGGATCACTCTAAAATTTTCACAGGAGTTTCCGGACGCTGTTTTCCTTGGAGTAGAAGTGGAATCTCTCCTCGGTGTCCCGGAGGTCTCGTCGCTCCCGACCAGAGTACCGGTTCGAAAGGGCCATAACTTTTGATCCGACCGTTGGATCACTCTAAAATTTTCACAGGATTTTCCGGACGCTGTTTTCCTTTGAGTAGAAGTGGGATCTCTCCTCGGTGTCCCGGAGGTCTCGTCGCTCCAGACCAGAGTACCGGTTCGAAAGGGCCATAACTTTTGATCCGACCGTTGGATCACTCTAAAATTTTCACAGGAGTTTCCGGACGCTGTTTTACTTGGAGTAGATGTGGAATCTCTCCTCGGTGTTCCGGAGGTCTCGTCGCCCCCGACCAGAGTACCCGTTCGAAAGGGCCATAACTTTTGATCCGACCGTTGGATCACTCTAAAATTTTCACAAGAGTTTCCGGACGCTGTTTTCCTTGGAGTAGAAGTGGAATCTCGCCTCGGTGTCCAGGAGGTCTCGTCGCTCCCGACCAGAGTACCAGTTCGAAAGGGCCATAACTTTTGATCCGACCGTTGGATCAGTCTAAAATTTTCACAGGAGTTTCCGGACGCTGTTTTCCTTGGAGTAGAAGTGGAATCTCTCCTCGGTGTCCCGGAGGTCTCGTCGCTCCCGACCAGAGTACCGGTTCGAAAGGGCCATAACTTTTGATCCGACCGTTGGATCACTCTAGAATTTTCACAGGAGTTTCCGGACGCTGTTTTCCTTGGAGTAGAAGTGGAATCTCTCCTCGGTGTCCCGGAGGTCTCGTCGCTCCAAACCAGACTACGGGTTCGAAAGGGCCATAACTTTTGATCCGACCGTTGGATCACTCTAAAATTTTCACAGGAGTTTCCGGACGCTGTTTTCCTTGGAGTAGAAGTGGAATCTCTCCTCGGTGTCCCGGAGGTCTCGTCGCTCCCGACCAGAGTACCGGTTCGAAAGGGCCATAACTTTTGATCCGACCGTTGGCTCACTCTAAAATTTTCACAGGAGTTTCCGGACGCTATTTTCCTTGGAGTAGAAGTGGACTCTCTCCTCGGTGTCCCGGAGGTCTCGTCGCTCCCGACCAGAGTACCGGTTCGAAAGGGCCATAACTTTTGATCCGACCGTTGGATCACTCTAAAATTTTCACAGGAGTGTCCGGACGCTGTTTTACTTGGAGTAGATGTGGAATCTCTCCTCGGTGTCCCGGAGGTCTCGTCGCCCCCGACCAGAGTACCGGTTCGAAAGGGCCATAACTTTTGATCCGACCGTTGGATCACTCTAAATTTTCACAGGAGTTTCCGGACGCTGTTTTCCTTGGAGTAGAAGTGGAATCTCTCCTCGGTGTCCCGGAGGTCTCGTCGCTCCCGACCAGAGTACCGGTTCGAAAGGGCCATAACTTTTGATCCGACCGTTGGATCACTCTAAAATTTTCACAGGAGTTTCCGGACGCTGTTTTCCTTGGAGTAGAAGTGGAATCTCTGCTCCGTGTCCCGGAGGTCTCGTCGCTCCCGACCAGATTACCGGTTCGAAAGGGCCATAACTTTTGATCCGACCGTTGGATCACTCTAAAATTTTCACAGGATTTTCCGGACGCTGTTTTCCTTTGAGTAGAAGTGGGATCTCTCCTCGGTGTCCCGGAGGTCTCGTCGCTCCAGACCAGAGTACCGGTTCGAAAGGGCCATAACTTTTGATCCGACCGTTGGATCACTCTAAAATTTTCACAGGAGTTTCCGGACGGTGTTTTACTTGGAGTAGATGTGGAATCTCTCCTCGGTGTTCCTGAGGTCTCGTCGCCCCCGACCAGAGTACCCGTTCGAAAGGGCCATAACTTTTGATCCGACCGTTGGATCACTCTAAAATTTTCACAGGAGTTTCCGGACGTTGTTTTCCTTGGAGTAGAAGTGGAATCTCTCCTCGGTGTCCAGGAGGTCTCGTCGCTCCCGACCAGAGTACCAGTTCGAAAGGGCCATAACTTTTGATCCGACCGTTGGATCAGTCTAAAATTTTCACAGGAGTTTCCGGACGCTGTTTTCCTTGGAGTAGAAGTGGAATCTCTCCTCGGTGTCCCGGAGGTCTCGTCGCTCCCGACCAGAGTACCGGTTCGAAAGGGCCATAACTTTTGATCCGACCGTTGGATCACTCTAGAATTTTCACAGGAGTTTCCGGACGCTGTTTTCCTTGGAGTAGAAGTGGAATCTCTCCTCGGTGTCCCGGAGGTCTCGTCGCTCCAAACCAGACTACGGGTTCGAAAGGGCCATAACTTTTGATCCGACCGTTGGATCACTCTAAAATTTTCACAGGAGTTTCCGGACGCTGTTTTCCTTGGAGTAGAAGTGGAATCTCTCCTCGGTGTCCCGGAGGTCTCGTCGCTCCCGACCAGAGTACCGGTTCGAAAGGGCCATAACTTTTGATCCGACCGTTGGCTCACTCTAAAATTTTCACAGGAGTTTCCGGACGCTATTTTCCTTGGAGTAGAAGTGGACTCTCTCCTCGGTGTCCCGGAGGTCTCGTCGCTCCCGACCAGAGTACCGGTTCGAAAGGGCCATAACTTTTGATCCGACCGTTGGATCACTCTAAAATTTTCACAGGAGTGTCCGGACGCTGTTTTACTTGGAGTAGATGTGGAATCTCTCCTCGGTGTCCCGGAGGTCTCGTCGCCCCCGACCAGAGTACCGGTTCGAAAGGGCCATAACTTTTGATCCGACCGTTGGATCACTCTAAATTTTCACAGGAGTTTCCGGACGCTGTTTTCCTTGGAGTAGAAGTGGAATCTCTCCTCGGTGTCCCGGAGGTCTCGTCGCTCCCGACCAGAGTACCGGTTCGAAAGGGCCATAACTTTTGATCCGACCGTTGGATCACTCTAAAATTTTCACAGGAGTTTCCGGACGCTGTTTTCCTTGGAGTAGAAGTGGAATCTCTGCTCCGTGTCCCGGAGGTCTCGTCGCTCCCGACCAGATTACCGGTTCGAAAGGGCCATAACTTTTGATCCGACCGTTGGATCACTCTAAAATTTTCACAGGATTTTCCGGACGCTGTTTTCCTTTGAGTAGAAGTGGGATCTCTCCTCGGTGTTCCGGAGGTCTCGTCGCTCCAGACCAGAGTACCGGTTCGAAAGGGCCATAACTTTTGATCCGACCGTTGGATCACTCTAAAATTTTCACAGGAGTTTCCGGACGGTGTTTTACTTGGAGTAGATGTGGAATCTCTCCTCGGTGTTCCTGAGGTCTCGTCGCCCCCGACCAGAGTACCCGTTCGAAAGGGCCATAACTTTTGATCCGACCGTTGGATCACTCTAAAATTTTCACAGGAGTTTCCGGACGTTGTTTTCCTTGGAGTAGAAGTGGAATCTCTCCTCGGTGTCCAGGAGGTCTCGTCGCTCCCGACCAGAGTACCAGTTCGGTGTCCCGGAGGTCTCGTCGCTCCCGACTAGAGTACCGGTTCGAAAGGGCCATAACTTTTGATCCGACCGTTGGATCACTCTAAAATTTTCACAGGAGTTTCCGGACGCTGTTTTCCTTGGAGTAGTATTGGAATCTCTCCTTGGTGTCCCGGAGGTCTCGTCGCTCCCGACTAGAGTACCGGTTCGAAAGGGCCATAACTTTTGATCCGACCGTTGGATCACTCTAAAATTTTCACAGGAGTTTCCGGACGCTGTTTTCCTTGTAGTAGAATTGGAATCTCTCCTCGGTGTCCCGGAGGTCTCGTCGCTCCCGACCAGAGTACCGGTTCGAAAGGGCCATAACTTTTGATCCGACCGTTGGATCACTCTAAAATTTTCACAGGAGTTTCTGGACGCCGTTTTCCTTGGAGTAGAAATGGAATCTCTCCTCGGTGTCCCGGAGGTCTCGTCGCTCCCGACCAGAGTATCGGTTCGAAAGGGCCATAACTTTTGATCCGACCGTTGGATCACTCTAAAATTTTCATAGGAGTTTCTGGACGCTGTTTTCCTTGGAATAGAAGTGGAATCTCTCCTCGGTGTCCCGGAGGTCTCGTCGCTCCAGACCAGAGTACCGGTTCGAAAGGGCCATAACTTTTGATCCGACCGTTGGATCACTCTAAAATTTTCACAGGAGTTTCCGGACGCTGTTTTCCTTGGAATAGAAGTGGAATCTCTCCTCGGTGTCCCGGAGGTCTCGTCGCTCCCGACCAGAGTACCGGTTCGAAAGGGCCATAACTTTTGATTCGACCGTTGGATCACTCTAAAATTTTCACAGGAGTTTTCGGACGCTGTTTTCCTTGGAGCAGAGGTGGAATCTCCCCTCGGTGTCCCGGAGGTCTCGTCGCTCCCGACCAGAGTACCGGTTCGAAAGGGCCATAACTTTTGATCCGACCGTTGGATCACTCTAAAATTTTCACAGGAGTTTCCGGACGCTGTTTTCCTTGGAGTAGAATTGGAATCTCTCCTCGGTGTCCCGGAGGTCTCGTCGCTCCAGACATAGTACCGGTTCGAAAGGGCCATAACTTTTGATCCGATCTTTGGATCACTCTAAAATTTTCACAGGAGTTTCCGGACGCTGTTTTCCTTGGAGTAGAAGTGGAATCTCTCCTCGGTGTCACGGAGGTCTCGTCGCTCCAAACCAGAGTACCGGTTCGAAAGGGCCATAACTTTTGATCCGACCGTTGGATCACTCTAAAATTTTCACAGGAGTTTCCGGACGCTGTTTTCCTTGGAGTAGAATTGGAATCTCTCCTCGGTGTCCCGGAGGTCTCGTCGCTCCAGACCAGAGTACCGGTTCGAAAGGGCCATAACTTTTGATCCGACCGTTGGATCAATCTAAAATTTTCACAGGAGTTTTCGGACGCTGTTTTCCTTGGAGCAGAGGTGGAATCTCCCCTCGGTGTCCCGGAGGTCTCGTCGCTCCCGACCAGAGTACCGGTTCGAAAGGGCCATAACTTTTGATCCGACCGTTGGATCACTCTAAAATTTTCACAGGAGTTTCCGGACGCTGTTTTCCTTGGAATAGAAGTGGAATGTCTCCTCGGTGTCCCGGAGGTCTCGTCGCTCCAGACCAGAGTACCGGTTCGAAAGGGCCATAACTTTTGATCCGACCGTTGGATCACTCTAAAATTTTCACAGGAGTTTCCGGACGCTGTTTTCCTTGGAGTAGATGTGGAATCTCTCCTCGGTGTCCCGGAGGTCTCGTCGATCCAGACCAGATAACCGGTTCGAAAGGGCCATAACTTTTGATCCGACCGTTGGATCACTCTAAAATTTTCACAGGAGTATTCGGACGCTGTTTTCCTTGGAGCAGAGGTGGAATCTCTCCTCGGTGTCCCGGAGGTCTCGTCGCTCCTGACCAGAGTACCGGTTCGAAAGGGCCATAACTTTTGATCCGACCGTTGGATCACTCTAAAATTTTCACAAGAGTTTCCGGACGCTGTTTTCCTTGGAATAGAAGTGGAATCTCTCTTCGGTGTCCCGGAGGTCTCGTCGCTCCCGACAAGAGTACCGGTTCGAAAGGGCCATAACTTTTGATCCGACCGTTGGATCACTCTAAAATTTTCGCAGGAGTTTCCGGACGCTGTTTTCCTTGGAGTAGAATAGGAATCTCTCCTCGGTGTCCCGGAGGTCTCGTCGCTCCCGACTAGAGTACCGGTTCGAAAGGGCCATAACTTTTGATCCGACCGTTGGATCACTCTAAAATTTTCACAGGAGTTTCCGGACGCTGTTTTCCTTGGAGTAGAATTGGAATCTCTCCTCGGTGTCCCGGAGGTCTCGTCGCTCCCGACTAGAGTACCGGTTCGAAAGGGCCATAACTTTGGATCCGACCGTTGGATCACTCTAAAATTTTCACAGGAGTTTCCGGACGTTGTTTTCCTTGGAGTAGATGTGGAATCTCTCCTCGGTGTCCCGGAGGTCTCGTCGCTCCCGACCAGAGTACCGGTTCGAAAGGGCCATAACTTTTGATCCGACCGTTGGATCACTCTAAAATTTTCACAGGAGTTTCCGGACGCTGTTTTCCTTGGAGTAGAATTGGAATCTCTCCTCGGTGTCCCGGAGGTCTCGTCGCTCCAGACCAGAGTACCGGTTCGAAAGGGCCATAACTTTTGATCCGATCGTTGGATCACTCTAAAATTTTCACAGGAGTTTCCGGACGCTGTTTTCCTTGGAGCAGAGGTGGAATCTCCCCTCGGTGTCCCGGAGGTCTCGTCGCTCCCGACCAGAGTACCGGTTCGAAAGGGCCATAACTTTTGATCCGACCGTTGGATCACTCTAAAATTTTCACAGGAGTTTCCGGACGCTGTTTTCCTTGGAGTAGAATTGGAATCTCTCCTCGGTGTCCCGGAGGTCTCGTCGCTCCAGACCAGAGAACCGGTTCGAAAGGGCCATAACTTTTGATCCGACCGTTGGATCACTCTAAAATTTTCACAGGAGTTTTCGGACGCTGTTTTCCTTGGAGCAGAGGTGGAATCTCTCCTCGGTGTCCCGGAGGTCTCGTCGCTCCTGACCAGAGTACCGGTTCGAAAGGGCCATAACTTTTGATCCGACCGTTGGATCACTCTAAAATTTTCACAGGAGTTTCCGGACGCTGTTTTCCTTGGAATAGAAGTGGAATCTCTCCTCGGTGTCACGGAGGTCTCGTCGCTCTAAACCATAGTACCGGTTCGAAAGGGCCATAACTTTTGATCCGAGCGTTGGATCACTCTAAAATTTTCACAGGAGTTTCCGGACGCTGTTTTCCTTGGAGTAGAATTGGAATCTCTCCTCGGTGTCCCGGAGGTATCGTCGCTCCAGACCAGAGTACCGGTTCGAAAGGGCCATAACTTTTGATCCGATCGTTGGATCACTCTAAAATTTTCACAGGAGTTTCCGGACGCTGTTTTCCTTGGAGCAGAGGTGGAATCTCCCCTCGGTGTCCCGGAGGTCTCGTCGCTCCCGACCAGAATACCGGTTCGAAAGGGCCATAAGTTTTGATCCGACCGTTGGATCACTCTAAAATTTTCACAGGAGTTTCCGGACGCTGTTTTCCTTGGAGTAGAATTGGAATCTCTCCTCGGTGTCCCCGAGGTCTCGTCGCTCCAGACCAGAGAACCGGTTCGAAAGGGCCATAACTTTTGATCCGACCGTTGGATCACTCTAAAATTTTCACAGGAGTTTTCGGACGCTGTTTTCCTTGGAGCAGAGGTGGAATCTCTCCTCGGTGTCCCGGAGTTCTCGTCGCTCCAGACCAGAGTACCGGTTCGAAAGGGCCATAACTTTTGATCCGACCGTTGGATCACTCTAAAATTTTCACAGGAGTTTCCGGACTCTGTTTTCCTTGGAATAGAAGTGGAATCTCTCTTCGGTGTCCCGGAGGTCTCGTCGCTCCAGACCAGAGTATCGGTTCGAAAGGGCCATAACTTTTGATCCGACCGTTGGATCACTCTAAAATTTTCGCAGGAGTTTCCGGACGCTGTTTTCCTTGGAGTAGAATTGGAATCTCTCCTCGGTGTCCCGGAGGTCTCGTCGCTCCCGACAAGAGTACCGGTTCGAAAGGGCCATAACTTTTGATCCGACCGTTGGATCACTCTAAAATTTTCACAGGAGTTTCCGGACGCTGTTTTCCTTGGAATAGAAGTGGAATCTCTCCTCGGTGTCCCGGAGGTCTCGTCGCTCCAGACCAGAGTACCGGTTCGAAAGGGCCATAACTTTTGATCCGACCGTTGGATCACTCTAAAATTTTCACAGGAGTTTCCGGACGCTGTTTTCCTTGGAGTAGAAGTGGAATCTCTCCTCGGTGTCTCGGAGGTCTCGTCGCTCTAAACCAGAGTACCGGTTCGAAAGGGCCATAACTTTTGATCCGATCGTTGGATCACTCTAAAATTTTCACAGGAGTTTCCGGACGCTGTTTTCCTTGGAGCAGAGGTGGAATCTCCCCTCGGTGTCCCGGAGGTCTCGTCGCTCCCGACCAGAATACCGGTTCGAAAGGGCCATAAGTTTTGATCCGACCGTTGGATCACTCTAAAATTTTCACAGGAGTTTCCGGACGCTGTTTTCCTTGGAGTAGAATTGGAATCTCTCCTCGGTGTCCCCGAGGTCTCGTCGCTCCAGACCAGAGAACCGGTTCGAAAGGGCCATAACTTTTGATCCGACCGTTGGATCACTCTAAAATTTTCACAGGAGTTTTCGGACGCTGTTTTCCTTGGAGCAGAGGTGGAATCTCTCCTCGGTGTCCCGGAGTTCTCGTCGCTCCAGACCAGAGTACCGGTTCGAAAGGGCCATAACTTTTGATCCGACCGTTGGATCACTCTAAAATTTTCACAAGAGTTTCCGGACGCTGTTTTCCTTGGAATAGAAGTGGAATCTCTCTTCGGTGTCCCGGAGGTCTCGTCGCTCCCGACAAGAGTACCGGTTCGAAAGGGCCATAACTTTTGATCCGACCGTTGGATCACTCTAAAATTTTCGCAGGAGTTTCCGGACGCTGTTTTCCTTGGAGTAGAATAGGAATCTCTCCTCGGTGTCCCGGAGGTCTCGTCGCTCCCGACTAGAGTACCGGTTCGAAAGGGCCATAACTTTTGATCCGACCGTTGGATCACTCTAAAATTTTCACAGGAGTTTCCGGACGCTGTTTTCCTTGGAGTAGAATTGGAATCTCTCCTCGGTGTCCCGGAGGTCTCGTCGCTCCCGACTAGAGTACCGGTTCGAAAGGGCCATAACTTTGGATCCGACCGTTGGATCACTCTAAAATTTTCACAGGAGTTTCCGGACGTTGTTTTCCTTGGAGTAGATGTGGAATCTCTCCTCGGTGTCCCGGAGGTCTCGTCGCTCCCGACCAGAGTACCGGTTCGAAAGGGCCATAACTTTTGATCCGACCGTTGGATCACTCTAAAATTTTCACAGGAGTTTCCGGACGCTGTTTTCCTTGGAGTAGAATTGGAATCTCTCCTCGGTGTCCCGGAGGTCTCGTCGCTCCAGACCAGAGTACCGGTTCGAAAGGGCCATAACTTTTGATCCGATCGTTGGATCACTCTAAAATTTTCACAGGAGTTTCCGGACGCTGTTTTCCTTGGAGCAGAGGTGGAATCTCCCCTCGGTGTCCCGGAGGTCTCGTCGCTCCCGACCAGAGTACCGGTTCGAAAGGGCCATAACTTTTGATCCGACCGTTGGATCACTCTAAAATTTTCACAGGAGTTTCCGGACGCTGTTTTCCTTGGAGTAGAATTGGAATCTCTCCTCGGTGTCCCGGAGGTCTCGTCGCTCCAGACCAGAGAACCGGTTCGAAAGGGCCATAACTTTTGATCCGACCGTTGGATCACTCTAAAATTTTCACAGGAGTTTTCGGACGCTGTTTTCCTTGGAGCAGAGGTGGAATCTCTCCTCGGTGTCCCGGAGGTCTCGTCGCTCCTGACCAGAGTACCGGTTCGAAAGGGCCATAACTTTTGATCCGACCGTTGGATCACTCTAAAATTTTCACAGGAGTTTCCGGACGCTGTTTTCCTTGGAATAGAAGTGGAATCTCTCCTCGGTGTCACGGAGGTCTCGTCGCTCTAAACCATAGTACCGGTTCGAAAGGGCCATAACTTTTGATCCGAGCGTTGGATCACTCTAAAATTTTCACAGGAGTTTCCGGACGCTGTTTTCCTTGGAGTAGAATTGGAATCTCTCCTCGGTGTCCCGGAGGTATCGTCGCTCCAGACCAGAGTACCGGTTCGAAAGGGCCATAACTTTTGATCCGATCGTTGGATCACTCTAAAATTTTCACAGGAGTTTCCGGACGCTGTTTTCCTTGGAGCAGAGGTGGAATCTCCCCTCGGTGTCCCGGAGGTCTCGTCGCTCCCGACCAGAATACCGGTTCGAAAGGGCCATAAGTTTTGATCCGACCGTTGGATCACTCTAAAATTTTCACAGGAGTTTCCGGACGCTGTTTTCCTTGGAGTAGAATTGGAATCTCTCCTCGGTGTCCCCGAGGTCTCGTCGCTCCAGACCAGAGAACCGGTTCGAAAGGGCCATAACTTTTGATCCGACCGTTGGATCACTCTAAAATTTTCACAGGAGTTTTCGGACGCTGTTTTCCTTGGAGCAGAGGTGGAATCTCTCCTCGGTGTCCCGGAGTTCTCGTCGCTCCAGACCAGAGTACCGGTTCGAAAGGGCCATAACTTTTGATCCGACCGTTGGATCACTCTAAAATTTTCACAGGAGTTTCCGGACTCTGTTTTCCTTGGAATAGAAGTGGAATCTCTCTTCGGTGTCCCGGAGGTCTCGTCGCTCCAGACCAGAGTATCGGTTCGAAAGGGCCATAACTTTTGATCCGACCGTTGGATCACTCTAAAATTTTCGCAGGAGTTTCCGGACGCTGTTTTCCTTGGAGTAGAATTGGAATCTCTCCTCGGTGTCCCGGAGGTCTCGTCGCTCCCGACAAGAGTACCGGTTCGAAAGGGCCATAACTTTTGATCCGACCGTTGGATCACTCTAAAATTTTCACAGGAGTTTCCGGACGCTGTTTTCCTTGGAATAGAAGTGGAATCTCTCCTCGGTGTCCCGGAGGTCTCGTCGCTCCAGACCAGAGTACCGGTTCGAAAGGGCCATAACTTTTGATCCGACCGTTGGATCACTCTAAAATTTTCACAGGAGTTTCCGGACGCTGTTTTCCTTGGAGTAGAAGTGGAATCTCTCCTCGGTGTCTCGGAGGTCTCGTCGCTCTAAACCAGAGTACCGGTTCGAAAGGGCCATAACTTTTGATCCGATCGTTGGATCACTCTAAAATTTTCACAGGAGTTTCCGGACGCTGTTTTCCTTGGAGCAGAGGTGGAATCTCCCCTCGGTGTCCCGGAGGTCTCGTCGCTCCCGACCAGAATACCGGTTCGAAAGGGCCATAAGTTTTGATCCGACCGTTGGATCACTCTAAAATTTTCACAGGAGTTTCCGGACGCTGTTTTCCTTGGAGTAGAATTGGAATCTCTCCTCGGTGTCCCCGAGGTCTCGTCGCTCCAGACCAGAGAACCGGTTCGAAAGGGCCATAACTTTTGATCCGACCGTTGGATCACTCTAAAATTTTCACAGGAGTTTTCGGACGCTGTTTTCCTTGGAGCAGAGGTGGAATCTCTCCTCGGTGTCCCGGAGTTCTCGTCGCTCCAGACCAGAGTACCGGTTCGAAAGGGCCATAACTTTTGATCCGACCGTTGGATCACTCTAAAATTTTCACAGGAGTTTCCGGACGCTGTTTTCCTTGGAATAGAAGTGGAATCTCTCTTCGGTGTCCCGGAGGTCTCGTCGCTCCAGACCAGAGTATCGGTTCGAAAGGGCCATAACTTTTGATCCGACCGTTGGATCACTCTAAAATTTTCGCAGGAGTTTCCGGACGCTGTTTTCCTTGGAGTAGAATTGGAATCTCTCCTCGGTGTCCCGGAGGTCTCGTCGCTCCCGACAAGAGTACCGGTTCGAAAGGGCCATAACTTTTGATCCGACCGTTGGATCACTCTAAAATTTTCACAGGAGTTTCCGGACGCTGTTTTCCTTGGAATAGAAGTGGAATCTCTCCTCGGTGTCCCGGAGGTCTCGTCGCTCCAGACCAGAGTACCGGTTCGAAAGGGCCATAACTTTTGATCCGACCGTTGGATCACTCTAAAATTTTCACAGGAGTTTCCGGACGCTGTTTTCCTTGGAATAGAAGTGGAATCTCTCCTCGGTGTCCCGGAGGTCTCGTCGCTCCAGACCAGAGTACCGGTTCGAAAGGGCCATAACTTTTGATCCGACCGTTGGATCACTCTAAAATTTTCACAGGAGTTTCCGGACGCTGTTTTCCTTGGAGCAGAGGTGGAATCTCCCCTCGGTGTCCCGGAGGTCTCGTCGCTCCAGACCAGATAACCGGTTCGAAAGGGCCATAACTTTTGATCCGACCGTTGGATCACTCTAAAATTTTCACAGGAGTATTCGGACGCTGTTTTCCTTGGAGCAGAGGTGGAATCTCTCCTCGGTGTCCCGGAGGTCTCGTCGCTCCCGACCAGAGTACCGGTTCGAAAGGGCCATAACTTTTGATCCGACCGTTGGATCACTCTAAAATTTTCACAAGAGTTTCCGGACGCTGTTTTCCTTGGAATAGAAGTGGAATCTCTCCTCGGTGTCCCGGAGGTCTCGTCGCTCCAGACCAGAGTACCGGTTCGAAAGGGCCATAACTTTTGATCCGACCGTTGGATCACTCTAAAATTTTCACAGGAGTTTCCGGACGCTGTTTTCCTTGGAATAGAAGTGGAATCTCTCCTCGGTGTCCCGGAGGTCTCGTCGCTCCCGACCAGAGTACCGGTTCGAAAGGGCCATAACTTTTGATTCGACCGTTGGATCACTCTAAAATTTTCACAGGAGTTTTCGGACGCTGTTTTCCTTGGAGCAGAGGTGGAATCTCCCCTCGGTGTCCCGGAGGTCTCGTCGCTCCCGACCAGAGTACCGGTTCGAAAGGGCCATAACTTTTGATCCGACCGTTGGATCACTCTAAAATTTTCACAGGAGTTTCCGGACGCTGTTTTCCTTGGAGTAGAATTGGAATCTCTCCTCGGTGTCCCGGAGGTCTCGTCGCTCCAGACATAGTACCGGTTCGAAAGGGCCATAACTTTTGATCCGATCTTTGGATCACTCTAAAATTTTCACAGGAGTTTCCGGACGCTGTTTTCCTTGGAGTAGAAGTGGAATCTCTCCTCGGTGTCACGGAGGTCTCGTCGCTCCAAACCAGAGTACCGGTTCGAAAGGGCCATAACTTTTGATCCGACCGTTGGATCACTCTAAAATTTTCACAGGAGTTTCCGGACGCTGTTTTCCTTGGAGTAGAATTGGAATCTCTCCTCGGTGTCCCGGAGGTCTCGTCGCTCCAGACCGGAGTACCGGTTCGAAAGGGCCATAACTTTTGATCCGACCGTTGGATCAATCTAAAATTTTCACAGGAGTTTTCGGACGCTGTTTTCCTTGGAGCAGAGGTGGAATCTCCCCTCGGTGTCCCGGAGGTCTCGTCGCTCCCGACCAGAGTACCGGTTCGAAAGGGCCATAACTTTTGATCCGACCGTTGGATCACTCTAAAATTTTCACAGGAGTTTCCGGACGCTGTTTTCCTTGGAATAGAAGTGGAATGTCTCCTCGGTGTCCCGGAGGTCTCGTCGCTCCAGACCAGAGTACCGGTTCGAAAGGGCCATAACTTTTGATCCGACCGTTGGATCACTCTAAAATTTTCACAGGAGTTTCCGGACGCTGTTTTCCTTGGAGTAGATGTGGAATCTCTCCTCGGTGTCCCGGAGGTCTCGTCGCTCCAGACCAGATAACCGGTTCGAAAGGGCCATAACTTTTGATCCGACCGTTGGATCACTCTAAAATTTTCACAGGAGTATTCGGACGCTGTTTTCCTTGGAGCAGAGGTGGAATCTCTCCTCGGTGTCCCGGAGGTCTCGTCGCTCCTGACCAGAGTACCGGTTCGAAAGGGCCATAACTTTTGATCCGACCGTTGGATCACTCTAAAATTTTCACAAGAGTTTCCGGACGCTGTTTTCCTTGGAATAGAAGTGGAATCTCTCTTCGGTGTCCCGGAGGTCTCGTCGCTCCCGACAAGAGTACCGGTTCGAAAGGGCCATAACTTTTGATCCGACCGTTGGATCACTCTAAAATTTTCGCAGGAGTTTCCGGACGCTGTTTTCCTTGGAGTAGAATAGGAATCTCTCCTCGGTGTCCCGGAGGTCTCGTCGCTCCCGACTAGAGTACCGGTTCGAAAGGGCCATAACTTTTGATCCGACCGTTGGATCACTCTAAAATTTTCACAGGAGTTTCCGGACGCTGTTTTCCTTGGAGTAGAATTGGAATCTCTCCTCGGTGTCCCGGAGGTCTCGTCGCTCCCGACTAGAGTACCGGTTCGAAAGGGCCATAACTTTGGATCCGACCGTTGGATCACTCTAAAATTTTCACAGGAGTTTCCGGACGTTGTTTTCCTTGGAGTAGATGTGGAATCTCTCCTCGGTGTCCCGGAGGTCTCGTCGCTCCCGACCAGAGTACCGGTTCGAAAGGGCCATAACTTTTGATCCGACCGTTGGATCACTCTAAAATTTTCGCAGGAGTTTCCGGACGCTGTTTTCCTTGGAGTAGAATTGGAATCTCTCCTCGGTGTCCCGGAGGTATCGTCGCTCCAGACCAGAGTACCGGTTCGAAAGGGCCATAACTTTTGATCCGATCGTTGGATCACTCTAAAATTTTCACAGGAGTTTCCGGACGCTGTTTTCCTTGGAGCAGAGGTGGAATCTCCCCTCGGTGTCCCGGAGGTCTCGTCGCTCCCGACCAGAGTACCGGTTCGAAAGGGCCATAACTTTTGATCCGACCGTTGGATCACTCTAAAATTTTCACAGGAGTTTCCGGACGCTGTTTTCCTTGGAGTAGAATTGGAATCTCTCCTCGGTGTCCCGGAGGTCTCGTCGCTCCAGACCAGAGAACCGGTTCGAAAGGGCCATAACTTTTGATCCGACCGTTGGATCACTCTAAAATTTTCACAGGAGTTTTCGGACGCTGTTTTCCTTGGAGCAGAGGTGGAATCTCTCCTCGGTGTCCCGGAGGTCTCGTCGCTCCTGACCAGAGTACCGGTTCGAAAGGGCCATAACTTTTGATCCGACCGTTGGATCACTCTAAAATTTTCACAGGAGTTTCCGGACGCTGTTTTCCTTGGAATAGAAGTGGAATCTCTCCTCGGTGTCACGGAGGTCTCGTCGCTCTAAACCATAGTACCGGTTCGAAAGGGCCATAACTTTTGATCCGAGCGTTGGATCACTCTAAAATTTTCACAGGAGTTTCCGGACGCTGTTTTCCTTGGAGTAGAATTGGAATCTCTCCTCGGTGTCCCGGAGGTATCGTCGCTCCAGACCAGAGTACCGGTTCGAAAGGGCCATAACTTTTGATCCGATCGTTGGATCACTCTAAAATTTTCACAGGAGTTTCCGGACGCTGTTTTCCTTGGAGCAGAGGTGGAATCTCCCCTCGGTGTCCCGGAGGTCTCGTCGCTCCCGACCAGAATACCGGTTCGAAAGGGCCATAAGTTTTGATCCGACCGTTGGATCACTCTAAAATTTTCACAGGAGTTTCCGGACGCTGTTTTCCTTGGAGTAGAATTGGAATCTCTCCTCGGTGTCCCCGAGGTCTCGTCGCTCCAGACCAGAGAACCGGTTCGAAAGGGCCATAACTTTTGATCCGACCGTTGGATCACTCTAAAATTTTCACAGGAGTTTTCGGACGCTGTTTTCCTTGGAGCAGAGGTGGAATCTCTCCTCGGTGTCCCGGAGTTCTCGTCGCTCCAGACCAGAGTACCGGTTCGAAAGGGCCATAACTTTTGATCCGACCGTTGGATCACTCTAAAATTTTCACAGGAGTTTCCGGACTCTGTTTTCCTTGGAATAGAAGTGGAATCTCTCTTCGGTGTCCCGGAGGTCTCGTCGCTCCAGACCAGAGTATCGGTTCGAAAGGGCCATAACTTTTGATCCGACCGTTGGATCACTCTAAAATTTTCGCAGGAGTTTCCGGACGCTGTTTTCCTTGGAGTAGAATTGGAATCTCTCCTCGGTGTCCCGGAGGTCTCGTCGCTCCCGACAAGAGTACCGGTTCGAAAGGGCCATAACTTTTGATCCGACCGTTGGATCACTCTAAAATTTTCACAGGAGTTTCCGGACGCTGTTTTCCTTGGAATAGAAGTGGAATCTCTCCTCGGTGTCCCGGAGGTCTCGTCGCTCCAGACCAGAGTACCGGTTCGAAAGGGCCATAACTTTTGATCCGACCGTTGGATCACTCTAAAATTTTCACAGGAGTTTCCGGACGCTGTTTTCCTTGGAGTAGAAGTGGAATCTCTCCTCGGTGTCTCGGAGGTCTCGTCGCTCTAAACCAGAGTACCGGTTCGAAAGGGCCATAACTTTTGATCCGATCGTTGGATCACTCTAAAATTTTCACAGGAGTTTCCGGACGCTGTTTTCCTTGGAGCAGAGGTGGAATCTCCCCTCGGTGTCCCGGAGGTCTCGTCGCTCCCGACCAGAATACCGGTTCGAAAGGGCCATAAGTTTTGATCCGACCGTTGGATCACTCTAAAATTTTCACAGGAGTTTCCGGACGCTGTTTTCCTTGGAGTAGAATTGGAATCTCTCCTCGGTGTCCCCGAGGTCTCGTCGCTCCAGACCAGAGAACCGGTTCGAAAGGGCCATAACTTTTGATCCGACCGTTGGATCACTCTAAAATTTTCACAGGAGTTTTCGGACGCTGTTTTCCTTGGAGCAGAGGTGGAATCTCTCCTCGGTGTCCCGGAGTTCTCGTCGCTCCAGACCAGAGTACCGGTTCGAAAGGGCCATAACTTTTGATCCGACCGTTGGATCACTCTAAAATTTTCACAGGAGTTTCCGGACGCTGTTTTCCTTGGAATAGAAGTGGAATCTCTCTTCGGTGTCCCGGAGGTCTCGTCGCTCCAGACCAGAGTATCGGTTCGAAAGGGCCATAACTTTTGATCCGACCGTTGGATCACTCTAAAATTTTCGCAGGAGTTTCCGGACGCTGTTTTCCTTGGAGTAGAATTGGAATCTCTCCTCGGTGTCCCGGAGGTCTCGTCGCTCCCGACAAGAGTACCGGTTCGAAAGGGCCATAACTTTTGATCCGACCGTTGGATCACTCTAAAATTTTCACAGGAGTTTCCGGACGCTGTTTTCCTTGGAATAGAAGTGGAATCTCTCCTCGGTGTCCCGGAGGTCTCGTCGCTCCAGACCAGAGTACCGGTTCGAAAGGGCCATAACTTTTGATCCGACCGTTGGATCACTCTAAAATTTTCACAGGAGTTTCCGGACGCTGTTTTCCTTGGAGTAGAAGTGGAATCTCTCCTCGGTGTCTCGGAGGTCTCGTCGCTCTAAACCAGAGTACCGGTTCGAAAGGGCCATAACTTTTGATCCGACCGTTGGATCACTCTAAAATTTTCACAGGAGTTTCCGGACGCTGTTTTCCTTGGAGTAGAATTGGAATCTCTCCTCGGTGTCCCGGAGGTATCGTCGCTCCAGACCAGAGTACCGGTTCGAAAGGGCCATAACTTTTGATCCGATCGTTGGATCACTCTAAAATTTTCACAGGAGTTTCCGGACGCTGTTTTCCTTGGAGCAGAGGTGGAATCTCTCCTCGGTGTCCCGAAGGTCTCGTCGCTCCAGACCAGAGTACCGGTTCGAAAGGGCCATAACTTTTGATCCGACCGTTGGATCACTCTAAAATTTTCACAGGAGTTTTCGGACGCTGTTTTCCTTGGAGCAGAGGTGGAATCTCTCCTCGGTGTCCCGGAGGTCTCGTCGCTCCAGACCAGAGTACCGGTTCGAAAGGGCCATAACTTTTGATCCGACCGTTGGATCACTCTAAAATTTTCACAGGAGTTTTCGGACGCTGTTTTCCTTGGAGCAGAGGTGGAATCTCTCCTCGGTGTCCCGGAGGTCTCGTCGCTCCAGACCAGAGTATCGGTTCGAAAGGGCCATAACTTTTGATCCGACCGTTGGATCACTCTAAAATTTTCGCAGGAGTTTCCGGACGCTGTTTTCCTTGGAGTAGAATTGGAATCTCTCCTCGGTGTCCCGGAGGTCTCGTCGCTCCCGACGAGAGTACCGGTTCGAAAGGGCCATAACTTTTGATCCGACCGTTGGATCACTCTAAAATTTTCACAGGAGTTTCCGGACGCTGTTTTCCTTGGAATAGAAGTGGAATCTCTCCTCGGTGTCCCGGAGGTCTCGTCGCTCCAGACCAGAGTACCGGTTCGAAAGGGCCATAACTTTTGATCCGACCGTTGGATCACTCTAAAATTTTCACAGGAGTTTCCGGACGCTGTTTTCCTTGGAGTAGAAGTGGAATCTCTTCTCGGTGTCACGGAGGTCTTGTCGCTCCAGACAGAGTACCGGTTCGAAAGGGCCATAACTTTTGATCCGATCATTGGATCACTCTAAAATTTTCACAGGAGTTTCCGGACGCTGTTTTCCTTGGAGTAGAAGTGGAATCTCTCCTCGGTGTCACGGAGGTCTCGTCGCTCTAAACCAGAGTACCGGTTCGAAAGGGCCATAACTTTTGATCCGAGCGTTGGATCACTCTAAAATTTTCACAGGAGTTTCCGGACGCTGTTTTCCTTGGAGTAGAATTGGAATCTCTCCTCGGTGTCCCGGAGGTATCGTCGCTCCAGACCAGAGTACCGGTTCGAAAGGGCCATAACTTTTGATCCGATCGTTGGATCACTCTAAAATTTTCACAGGAGTTTCCGGACGCTGTTTTCCTTGGAGCAGAGGTGGAATCTCCCCTCGGTGTCCCGGAGGTCTCGTCGCTCCCGACCAGAATACCGGTTCGAAAGGGCCATAAGTTTTGATCCGACCGTTGGATCACTCTAAAATTTTCACAGGAGTTTCCGGACGCTGTTTTCCTTGGAGTAGAATTGGAATCTCTCCTCGGTGTCCCCGAGGTCTCGTCGCTCCAGACCAGAGAACCGGTTCGAAAGGGCCATAACTTTTGATCCGACCGTTGGATCATTCTAAAATTTTCACAGGATTTTTCGGACGCTGTTTTCCTTGGAGCAGAGGTGGAATCTCTCCTCGGTGTCCCGGAGTTCTCGTCGCTCCAGACCAGAGTACCGGTTCGAAAGGGCCATAACTTTTGATCCGACCGTTGGATCACTCTAAAATTTTCACAGGAGTTTCCGGACGCTGTTTTCCTTGGAGTAGAATTGGAATCTCTCCTCGGTGTCCCGGAGGTATCGTCGCTCCAGACCAGAGTACCGGTTCGAAAGGGCCATAACTTTTGATCCGATCGTTGGATCACTCTAAAATTTTCACAGGAGTTTCCGGACGCTGTTTTCCTTGGAGCAGAGGTGGAATCTCTCCTCGGTGTCCCGGAGGTCTCGTCGCTCCAGACCAGAGTACCGGTTCGAAAGGGCCATAACTTTTGATCCGACCGTTGGATCACTCTAAAATTTTCACAGGAGTTTTCGGACGCTGTTTTCCTTGGAGCAGAGGTGGAATCTCTCCTCGGTGTCCCGGAGGTCTCGTCGCTCCAGACCAGAGTACCGGTTCGAAAGGGCCATAACTTTTGATCCGACCGTTGGATCACTCTAAAATTTTCACAGGAGTTTTCGGACGCTGTTTTCCTTGGAGCAGAGGTGGAATCTCTCCTCGGTGTCCCGGAGGTCTCGTCGCTCCAGACCAGAGTAGCGGTTCGAAAGGGCCATAACTTTTGATCCGACCGTTGGATCACTCTAAAATTTTCGCAGGAGTTTCCGGACGCTGTTTTCCTTGGAGTAGAATTGGAATCTCTCCTCGGTGTCCCGGAGGTCTCGTCGCTCCCGACGAGAGTACCGGTTCGAAAGGGCCATAACTTTTGATCCGACCGTTGGATCACTCTAAAATTTTCACAGGAGTTTCCGGACGCTGTTTTCCTTGGAATAGAAGTGGAATCTCTCCTCGGTGTCCCGGAGGTCTCGTCGCTCCAGACCAGAGTACCGGTTCGAAAGGGCCATAACTTTTGATCCGACCGTTGGATCACTCTAAAATTTTCACAGGAGTTTCCGGACGCTGTTTTCCTTGGAGTAGAAGTGGAATCTCTTCTCGGTGTCACGGAGGTCTTGTCGCTCCAGACAGAGTACCGGTTCGAAAGGGCCATAACTTTTGATCCGATCCTTGGATCACTCTAAAATTTTCACAGGAGTTTCCGGACGCTGTTTTCCTTGGAGTAAAAGTGGAATCTCTCCTCGGTGTCACGGAGGTCTCGTCGCTCTAAACCAGAGTACCGGTTCGAAAGGGCCATAACTTTTGATCCGAGCGTTGGATCACTCTAAAATTTTCACAGGAGTTTCCGGACGCTGTTTTCCTTGGAGTAGAATTGGAATCTCTCCTCGGTGTCCCGGAGGTATCGTCGCTCCAGACCAGAGTACCGGTTCGAAAGGGCCATAACTTTTGATCCGATCGTTGGATCACTCTAAAATTTTCACAGGAGTTTCCGGACGCTGTTTTCCTTGGAGCAGAGGTGGAATCTCCCCTCGGTGTCCCGGAGGTCTCGTCGCTCCCGACCAGAATACCGGTTCGAAAGGGCCATAAGTTTTGATCCGACCGTTGGATCACTCTAAAATTTTCACAGGAGTTTCCGGACGCTGTTTTCCTTGGAGTAGAATTGGAATCTCTCCTTGGTGTCCCGGAGGTCTCGTCGCTCCAGACCAGAGTACCGGTTCGAAAGGGCCATAAATTTTGATCCGACCGTTGGATCACTCTAAAATTTTCACAGGAGTTTCCGGACGCTGTTTTCCTTGGAATAGAAGTGGAATCTCTCTTCGGTGTCCCGGAGGTCTCGTCGCTCCAGACCAGAGTATCGGTTCGAAAGGGCCATAACTTTTGATCCGACCGTTGGATCACTCTAAAATTTTCGCAGGAGTTTCCGGACGCTGTTTTCCTTGGAGTAGAATTGGAATCTCTCCTCGGTGTCCCGGAGGTCTCGTCGCTCCCGACAAGAGTACCGGTTCGAAAGGGCCATAACTTTTGATCCGACCGTTGGATCACTCTAAAATTTTCACAGGAGTTTCCGGACGCTGTTTTCCTTGGAATAGAAGTGGAATCTCTCCTCGGTGTCCCGGAGGTCTCGTCGCTCCAGACCAGAGTACCGGTTCGAAAGGGCCATAACTTTTGATCCGACCGTTGGATCACTCTAAAATTTTCACAGGAGTTTCCGGACGCTGTTTTCCTTGGAGTAGAAGTGGAATCTCTCCTCGGTGTCTCGGAGGTCTCGTCGCTCTAAACCAGAGTACCGGTTCGAAAGGGCCATAACTTTTGATCCGACCGTTGGATCACTCTAAAATTTTCACAGGAGTTTCCGGACGCTGTTTTCCTTGGAGTAGAATTGGAATCTCTCCTCGGTGTCCCGGAGGTATCGTCGCTCCAGACCAGAGTACCGGTTCGAAAGGGCCATAACTTTTGATCCGATCGTTGGATCACTCTAAAATTTTCACAGGAGTTTCCGGACGCTGTTTTCCTTGGAGCAGAGGTGGAATCTCCCCTCGGTGTCCCGGAGGTCTCGTCGCTCCCGACCAGAATACCGGTTCGAAAGGGCCATAACTTTTGATCCGACCGTTGGATCACTCTAAAATTTTCACAGGAGTTTCCGGACGCTGTTTTCCTTGGAGTAGAATTGGAATCTCTCCTTGGTGTCCCGGAGGTCTCGTCGCTCCAGACCAGAGAACCGGTTCGAAAGGGCCATAACTTTTGATCCGACCGTTGGATCACTCTAAAATTTTCACAGGAGTTTTCGGACGCTGTTTTCCTTGGAGCAGAGGTGGAATCTCTCCTCGGTGTCCCGGAGGTCTCGTCGCTCCAGACCAGAGTACCGGTTCGAAAGGGCCATAACTTTTGATCCGACCGTTGGATCACTCTAAAATTTTCACAGGAGTTTCCGGACGCTGTTTTCCTTGGAATAGAAGTGGAATCTCTCCTCGGTGTCCCGGAGGTATCGTCGCTCCAGACCAGAGTACCGGTTCGAAAGGGCCATAACTTTTGATCCGATCGTTGGATCACTCTAAAATTTTCACAGGAGTTTCCGGACGCTGTTTTCCTTGGAGCAGAGGTGGAATCTCCCCTCGGTGTCCCGGAGGTCTCGTCGCTCTAAACCAGAGTACCGGTTCGAAAGGGCCATAACTTTTGATCCGACCGTTGGATCACTCTAAAATTTTCACAGGAGTTTTCGGACGCTGTTTTCCTTGGAGCAGAGGTGGAATCTCTCCTCGGTGTCCCGGAGGTCTCGTCGCTCCAGACCAGAGTACCGGTTCGAAAGGGCCATAACTTTTGATCCGACCGTTGGATCACTCTAAAATTTTCACAGGAGTTTCCGGACGCTGTTTTCCTTGGAATAGAAGTGGAATCTCTCCTCGGTGTCCCGGAGGTCTCGTCGCTCCAGACCAGAGTACCGGTTCGAAAGGGCCATAACTTTTGATCCGACCGTTGGATCACTCTAAAATTTTCACAGGAGTTTCCGGACGCTGTTTTCCTTGGAGTAGAAGTGGAATCTCTTCTCGGTGTCACGGAGGTCTTGTCGCTCCAGACAGAGTACCGGTTCGAAAGGGCCATAACTTTTGATCCGATCATTGGATCACTCTAAAATTTTCACAGGAGTTTCCGGACGCTGTTTTCCTTGGAGTAGAAGTGGAATCTCTCCTCGGTGTCACGGAGGTCTCGTCGCTCTAAACCAGAGTACCGGTTCGAAAGGGCCATAACTTTTGATCCGAGCGTTGGATCACTCTAAAATTTTCACAGGAGTTTCCGGACGCTGTTTTCCTTGGAGTAGAATTGGAATCTCTCCTCGGTGTCCCGGAGGTATCGTCGCTCCAGACCAGAGTACCGGTTCGAAAGGGCCATAACTTTTGATCCGATCGTTGGATCACTCTAAAATTTTCACAGGAGTTTCCGGACGCTGTTTTCCTTGGAGCAGAGGTGGAATCTCCCCTCGGTGTCCCGGAGGTCTCGTCGCTCCCGACCAGAATACCGGTTCGAAAGGGCCATAAGTTTTGATCCGACCGTTGGATCACTCTAAAATTTTCACAGGAGTTTCCGGACGCTGTTTTCCTTGGAGTAGAATTGGAATCTCTCCTCGGTGTCCCCGAGGTCTCGTCGCTCCAGACCAGAGAACCGGTTCGAAAGGGCCATAACTTTTGATCCGACCGTTGGATCATTCTAAAATTTTCACAGGAGTTTCCGGACGCTGTTTTCCTTGGAGCAGAGGTGGAATCTCTCCTCGGTGTCCCGGAGTTCTCGTCGCTCCAGACCAGAGTACCGGTTCGAAAGGGCCATAACTTTTGATCCGACCGTTGGATCACTCTAAAATTTTCACAGGAGTTTCCGGACGCTGTTTTCCTTGGAATAGAAGTGGAATCTCTCTTCGGTGTCCCGGAGGTCTCGTCGCTCCAGACCAGAGTATCGGTTCGAAAGGGCCATAACTTTTGATCCGACCGTTGGATCACTCTAAAATTTTCACAGGAGTTTCCGGACGCTGTTTTCCTTGGAGTAGAATTGGAATCTCTCCTCGGTGTCCCGGAGGTCTCGTCGCTCCCGACAAGAGTACTGGTTCGAAAGGGCCATAACTTTTGATCCGACCGTTGGATCACTCTAAAATTTTCACAGGAGTTTCCGGACGCTGTTTTCCTTGGAATAGAAGTGGAATCTCTCCTCGGTGTCCCGGAGGTCTCGTCGCTCCAGACCAGAGTACCGGTTCGAAAGGGCCATAACTTTTGATCCGACCGTTGGATCACTCTAAAATTTTCACAGGAGTTTCCGGACGCTGTTTTCCTTGGAGTAGAAGTGGAATCTCTCCTCGGTGTCTCGGAGGTCTCGTCGCTCTAAACCAGAGTACCGGTTCGAAAGGGCCATAACTTTTGATCCGACCGTTGGATCACTCTAAAATTTTCACAGGAGTTTCCGGACGCTGTTTTCCTTGGAGTAGAATTGGAATCTCTCCTCGGTGTCCCGGAGGTATCGTCGCTCCAGACCAGAGTACCGGTTCGAAAGGGCCATAACTTTTGATCCGATCGTTGGATCACTCTAAAATTTTCACAGGAGTTTCCGGACGCTGTTTTCCTTGGAGCAGAGGTGGAATCTCCCCTCGGTGTCCCGGAGGTCTCGTCGCTCCCGACCAGAATACCGGTTCGAAAGGGCCATAACTTTTGATCCGACCGTTGGATCACTCTAAAATTTTCACAGGAGTTTCCGGACGCTGTTTTCCTTGGAGTAGAATTGGAATCTCTCCTCGGTGTCCCGGAGGTCTCGTCGCTCCAGACCAGAGAACCGGTTCGAAAGGGCCATAACTTTTGATCCGACCGTTGGATCACTCTAAAATTTTCACAGGAGTTTTCGGACGCTGTTTTCCTTGGAGCAGAGGTGGAATCTCTCCTCGGTGTCCCGGAGGTCTCGTCGCTCCAGACCAGAGTACCGGTTCGAAAGGGCCATAACTTTTGATCCGACCGTTGGATCACTCTAAAATTTTCACAGGAGTTTCCGGACGCTGTTTTCCTTGGAATAGAAGTGGAATCTCTCTTCGGTGTCCCGGAGGTCTCGTCGCTCCAGACCAGAGTAGCGGTTCGAAAGGGCCATAACTTTTGATCCGACCGATGGATCACTCTAAAAATTTCGCAGGAGTTTCCGGACGCTGTTTTCCTTGGAGTAGAATTGGAATCTCTCCTCGGTGTCCCGGAGGTCTCGTCGCTCCCGACTAGAGTACCGGTTCGAAAGGGCCATAACTTTTGATCCGACCGTTGGATCACTCTAAAATTTTCACAGGAGTTTCCGGACGCTGTTTTCCTTGGAATAGAAGTGGAATCTCTCCTCGGTGTCCCGGAGGTCTCGTCGCTCCAGACCAGAGTACCGGTTCGAAAGGGCCATAACTTTTGATCCGACCGTTGGATCACTCTAAAATTTTCACAGGAGTTTCCGGACGCTGTTTTCCTCGGAATAGAAGTGGAATCTCTCCTCGGTGTCCCGGAGGTCTCGTCGCTCCCGACCAGAGTACCGGTTCGAAAGGGCCATAACTTTTGATTCGACCGTTGGATCACTCTAAAATTTTCACAGGAGTTTTCGGACGCTGTTTTCCTTGGAGCAGAGGTGGAATCTCCCCTCGGTGTCCCGGAGGTCTCGTCGCTCCAAACCAGAGTACCGGTTCGAAAGGGCCATAACTTTTGATCCGACCGTTGGATCACTCTAAAATTTTCACAGGAGTTTCCGGACGCTGTTTTCCTTGGAGTAGAATTGGAATCTCTCCTCGGTGTCACGGAGGTCTCGTCGCTCTAAACCAGAGTACCGGTTCGAAAGGGCCATAACTTTTGATCCGACCGTTGGATCACTCTAAAATTTTCACAGGAGTTTCCGGACGCTGTTTTCCTTGGAGCAGAGGTGGAATCTCCCCTCGGTGTCCCGGAGGTCTCGTCGCTCCCGACCAGAATACCGGTTCGAAAGGGCCATAAGTTTTGATCCGACCGTTGGATCACTCTAAAATTTTCACAGGAGTTTCCGGACGCTGTTTTCCTTGGAGTAGAATTGGAATCTCTCCTCGGTGTCCCCGAGGTCTCGTCGCTCCAGACCAGAGAACCGGTTCGAAAGGGCCATAACTTTTGATCCGACCGTTGGATCATTCTAAAATTTTCACAGGAGTTTCCGGACGCTGTTTTCCTTGGAGCAGAGGTGGAATCTCTCCTCGGTGTCCCGGAGTTCTCGTCGCTCCAGACCAGAGTACCGGTTCGAAAGGGCCATAACTTTTGATCCGACCGTTGGATCACTCTAAAATTTTCACAGGAGTTTCCGGACGCTGTTTTCCTTGGAATAGAAGTGGAATCTCTCTTCGGTGTCCCGGAGGTCTCGTCGCTCCAGACCAGAGTATCGGTTCGAAAGGGCCATAACTTTTGATCCGACCGTTGGATCACTCTAAAATTTTCGCAGGAGTTTCCGGACGCTGTTTTCCTTGGAGTAGAATTGGAATCTCTCCTCGGTGTCCCGGAGGTCTCGTCGCTCCCGACAAGAGTACCGGTTCGAAAGGGCCATAACTTTTGATCCGACCGTTGGATCACTCTAAAATTTTCACAGGAGTTTCCGGACGCTGTTTTCCTTGGAATAGAAGTGGAATCTCTCCTCGGTGTCCCGGAGGTCTCGTCGCTCCAGACCAGAGTACCGGTTCGAAAGGGCCATAACTTTTGATCCGACCGTTGGATCACTCTAAAATTTTCACAGGAGTTTCCGGACGCTGTTTTCCTTGGAGTAGAAGTGGAATCTCTCCTCGGTGTCTCGGAGGTCTCGTCGCTCTAAACCAGAGTACCGGTTCGAAAGGGCCATAACTTTTGATCCGACCGTTGGATCACTCTAAAATTTTCACAGGAGTTTCCGGACGCTGTTTTCCTTGGAGTAGAATTGGAATCTCTCCTCGGTGTCCCGGAGGTATCGTCGCTCCAGACCAGAGTACCGGTTCGAAAGGGCCATAACTTTTGATCCGATCGTTGGATCACTCTAAAATTTTCACAGGAGTTTCCGGACGCTGTTTTCCTTGGAGCAGAGGTGGAATCTCCCCTCGGTGTCCCGGAGGTCTCGTCGCTCCCGACCAGAATACCGGTTCGAAAGGGCCATAACTTTTGATCCGACCGTTGGATCACTCTAAAATTTTCACAGGAGTTTCCGGACGCTGTTTTCCTTGGAGTAGAATTGGAATCTCTCCTCGGTGTCCCGGAGGTCTCGTCGCTCCAGACCAGAGAACCGGTTCGAAAGGGCCATAACTTTTGATCCGACCGTTGGATCACTCTAAAATTTTCACAGGAGTTTTCGGACGCTGTTTTCCTTGGAGCAGAGGTGGAATCTCTCCTCGGTGTCCCGGAGGTCTCGTCGCTCCAGACCAGAGTACCGGTTCGAAAGGGCCATAACTTTTGATCCGACCGTTGGATCACTCTAAAATTTTCACAGGAGTTTCCGGACGCTGTTTTCCTTGGAATAGAAGTGGAATCTCTCTTCGGTGTCCCGGAGGTCTCGTCGCTCCAGACCAGAGTAGCGGTTCGAAAGGGCCATAACTTTTGATCCGACCGATGGATCACTCTAAAAATTTCGCAGGAGTTTCCGGACGCTGTTTTCCTTGGAGTAGAATTGGAATCTCTCCTCGGTGTCCCGGAGGTCTCGTCGCTCCCGACTAGAGTACCGGTTCGAAAGGGCCATAACTTTTGATCCGACCGTTGGATCACTCTAAAATTTTCACAGGAGTTTCCGGACGCTGTTTTCCTTGGAATAGAAGTGGAATCTCTCCTCGGTGTCCCGGAGGTCTCGTCGCTCCAGACCAGAGTACCGGTTCGAAAGGGCCATAACTTTTGATCCGACCGTTGGATCACTCTAAAATTTTCACAGGAGTTTCCGGACGCTGTTTTCCTTGGAATAGAAGTGGAATCTCTCCTCGGTGTCCCGGAGGTCTCGTCGCTCCCGACCAGAGTACCGGTTCGAAAGGGCCATAACTTTTGATTCGACCGTTGGATCACTCTAAAATTTTCACAGGAGTTTTCGGACGCTGTTTTCCTTGGAGCAGAGGTGGAATCTCCCCTCGGTGTCCCGGAGGTCTCGTCGCTCCCGACCAGAGTACCGGTTCGAAAGGGCCATAACTTTTGATCCGACCGTTGGATCACTCTAAAATTTTCACAGGAGTTTCCGGACGCTGTTTTCCTTGGAGTAGAATTGGAATCTCTCCTCGGTGTCCCGGAGGTCTCGTCGCTCCAGACAGAGTACCGGTTTGAAAGGGCCATAACTTTTGATCCGATCTTTGGATCACTCTAAAATTTTCACAGGAGTTTCCGGACGCTGTTTTCCTTGGAGTAGAAGTGGAATCTCTCCTCGGTGTCACGGAGGTCTCGTCGCTCCACACCAGAGTACCGGTTCGAAAGGGCCATAACTTTTGATCCGACCGTTGGATCACTCTAAAATTTTCACAGGAGTTTCCGGACGCTGTTTTCCTTGGAGTAGAATTGGAATCTCTCCTCGGTGTCCCGGAGGTCTCGTCGCTCCAGACCAGAGTACCGGTTCGAAAGGGCCATAACTTTTGATCCGACCGTTGGATCACTCTAAAATTTTCACAGGAGTTTTCGGACGCTGTTTTCCTTGGAGCAGAGGTGGAATCTCCCCTCGGTGTCCCGGAGGTCTCGTTGCTCCCGACCAGAGTACCGGTTCGAAAGGGCCATAACTTTTGATCCGACCGTTGGATCACTCTAAAATTTTCACAGGAGTTTCCGGACGCTGTTTTCCTTGGAGTAGAATTGGAATCTCTCCTCGGTGTCCCGGAGGTCTCGTCGCTCCAGACCAGAGTACCGGTTCGAAAGGGCCATAACTTTTGATCCGACCGTTGGATCACTCTAAAATTTTCACAGGAGTTTCCGGACGCTGTTTTCCTTGGAATAGAAGTGGAATCTCTCCTCGGTGTCCCGGAGGTCTCGTCGCTCCCGACCAGAGTACCGGTTCGAAAGGGCCATAACTTTTGATCCGACCGTTGGATCACTCTAAAATTTTCACAGGAGTTTCCGGACGCTGTTTTCCTTGGAGTAGAATTGGAATCTCTCCTCGGTGTCCCGGAGGTCTCGTCGCTCCAGACAGAGTACCGGTTCGAAAGGGCCATAACTTTTGATCCGATCTTTGTATCACTCTAAAATTTTCACAGGAGTTTCCGGACGCTGTTTTCCTTGGAGTAGAAGTGGAATCTCTCCTCGGTGTCCCGGAGGTCTCGTCGCTCCCGACCAGAGTACCGGTTCGAAAGGGCCATAACTTTTGATCCGACCGTTGGATCACTCTAAAATTTTCACAGGAGTTTTCGGACGCTGTTTTCCTTGGAGCAGAGGTGGAATCTCCCCTCGGTGTCCCGAAGGTCTCGTCGCTCCCGACCAGAGTACCGGTTCGAAAGGGCCATAACTTTTGATCCGACCGTTGGATCACTCTAAAATTTTCACAGGAGTTTCCGGACGCTGTTTTCCTTGGAGTAGAATTGGAATCTCTCCTCGGTGTCCCGGAGGTCTCGTCGCTCCAGACAGAGTACCGGTTCGAAAGGGCCATAACTTTTGATCCGATCTTTGGATCACTCTAAAATTTTCACAGGAGTTTTCGGACGCTGTTTTCCTTGGAGCAGAGGTGGAATCTCCCCTCGGTGTCTCGGAGGTCTCGTCGCTCCCGACCAGAGTACCGGTTCGAAAGGGCCATAACTTTTGATCCGACCGTTGGATCACTCTAAAATTTTCACAGGAGTTTCCGGACGCTGTTTTCCTTGGATTAGAATTGGAATCTCTCCTCGGTGTCCCGGAGGTCTCGTCGCTCCAGACCAGAGTACCGGTTCGAAAGGGCCATAACTTTTGATCCGACCGTTGGATCACTCTAAAATTTTCACAGGAGTTTTCGGACGCTGTTTTCCTTGGAGCAGAGGTGGAATCTCCCCTCGGTGTCCCGGAGGTCTCGTTGCTCCCGACCAGAGTACCGGTTCGAAAGGGCCATAACTTTTGATCCGACCGTTGGATCACTCTAAAATTTTCACAGGAGTTTCCGGACGCTGTTTTCCTTGGAGTAGAATTGGAATCTCTCCTCGGTGTCCCGGAGGTCTCGTCGCTCCAGACCAGAGTACCGGTTCGAAAGGGCCATAACTTTTGATCCGACCGTTGGATCACTCTAAAATTTTCACAGGAGTTTCCGGACGCTGTTTTCCTTGGAATAGAAGTGGAATCTCTCCTCGGTGTCCCGGAGGTCTCGTCGCTCCCGACCAGAGTACCGGTTCGAAAGGGCCATAACTTTTGATCCGACCGTTGGATCACTCTAAAATTTTCACAGGAGTTTCCGGACGCTGTTTTCCTTGGAGTAGAATTGGAATCTCTCCTCGGTGTCCCGGAGGTCTCGTCGCTCCAGACAGAGTACCGGTTCGAAAGGGCCATAACTTTTGATCCGATCTTTGTATCACTCTAAAATTTTCACAGGAGTTTCCGGACGCTGTTTTCCTTGGAGTAGAAGTGGAATCTCTCCTCGGTGTCCCGGAGGTCTCGTCGCTCCCGACCAGAGTACCGGTTCGAAAGGGCCATAACTTTTGATCCGACCGTTGGATCACTCTAAAATTTTCACAGGAGTTTTCGGACGCTGTTTTCCTTGGAGCAGAGGTGGAATCTCCCCTCGGTGTCCCGAAGGTCTCGTCGCTCCCGACCAGAGTACCGGTTCGAAAGGGCCATAACTTTTGATCCGACCGTTGGATCACTCTAAAATTTTCACAGGAGTTTCCGGACGCTGTTTTCCTTGGAGTAGAATTGGAATCTCTCCTCGGTGTCCCGGAGGTCTCGTCGCTCCAGACAGAGTACCGGTTCGAAAGGGCCATAACTTTGGATCCGATCTTTGGATCACTCTAAAATTTTCACAGGAGTTTTCGGACGCTGTTTTCCTTGGAGCAGAGGTGGAATCTCCCCTCGGTGTCTCGGAGGTCTCGTCGCTCCCGACCAGAGTACCGGTTCGAAAGGGCCATAACTTTTGATCCGACCGTTGGATCACTCTAAAATTTTCACAGGAGTTTCCGGACGCTGTTTTCCTTGGATTAGAATTGGAATCTCTCCTCGGTGTCCCGGAGGTCTCGTCGCTCCAGACCAGAGTACCGGTTCGAAAGGGCCATAACTTTTGATCCGACCGTTGGATCACTCTAAAATTTTCACAGGAGTTTCCGGACGCTGTTTTCCTTGGAATAGAAGTGGAATCTCTCCTCGGTGTCCCGGAGGTCTCGTCGCTCCCGACCAGAGTACCGGTTCGAAAGGGCCATAACTTTTGATTCGACCGTTGGATCACTCTAAAATTTTCACAGGAGTTTTCGGACGCTGTTTTCCTTGGAGCAGAGGTGGAATCTCCCCTCGGTGTCCCGGAGGTCTCGTCGCTCCCGACTAGAGTACCGGTTCGAAAGGGCCATAACTTTTGATCCGACCGTTGGATCACTCTAAAATTTTCACAGGAGTTTTCGGACGCTGTTTTCCTTGGAGCAGAGGTGGAATCTCCCCACGGTGTCCCGGAGGTCTCGTCGCTCCCGACCAGAGTACCGGTTCGAAAGGGCCATAACTTTTGATCCGACCGTTGGATCACTCTAAAATTTTCACAGGAGTTTCCGGACGCTGTTTTCCTTGGAGTAGAATTGGAATCTCTCCTCGGTGTCCCGGAGGTCTCGTCGCTCCCGACTAGAGTACCGGTTCGAAAGGGCCATAACTTTTGATCCGACCGTGGGATCACTCTAAAATTTTCACAGGAGTTTGCGGACGCTGTTTTCCTTGGAGCAGAGGTGGAATCTCTCCTCGGTGTCCCGGAGGTCTCGTCGCTCCAGACCAGAGTACCGGTTCGAAAGGGCCATAACTTTTGATCCGACCGTTGGATCACTCTAAAATTTTCACAGGAGTTTCCGGACGCTGTTTTCCTTGGAATAGAAGTGGAATCTCTCCTCGGTGTCCCGGAGGTCTCGTCGCTCCCGACCAGAGTACCGGTTCGAAAGGGCCATAACTTTTGATTCGACCGTTGGATCACTCTAAAATTTTCACAGGAGTTTTCGGACGCTGTTTTCCTTGGAGCAGAGGTGGAATCTCCCCTCGGTGTCCCGGAGGTCTCGTCGCTCCCGACCAGAGTACCGGTTCGAAAGGGCCATAACTTTTGATCCGACCGTTGGATCACTCTAAAATTTTCACAGGAGTTTCCGGACGCTGTTTTCCTTGGAGTAGAATTGGAATCTCTCCTCGGTGTCCCGGAGGTCTCGTCGCTCCAGACAGAGTACCGATTCGAAAGGGCCATAACTTTTGATCCGATCTTTGGATCACTCTAAAATTTTCACAGGAGTTTCCGGACGCTGTTTTCCTTGGAGTAGAAGTGGAATCTCTCCTCGGTGTCACGGAGGTCTCGTCGCTCCAAACCAGAGTACCGGTTCGAAAGGGCCATAACTTTTGATCCGACCGTTGGATCACTCTAAAATTTTCACAGGTGTTTTCGGACGCTGTTTTCCTTGGAGCAGAGGTGGAATCTCCCCTCGGTGTCCCGGAGGTCTCGTCGTTCCCGACCAGAGTACCGGTTCGAAAGGGCCATAACTTTTGATCCGACCGTTGGATCACTCTAAAATTTTCACAGGAGTTTCCGGACGCTGTTTTCCTTGGAGTAGAATTGGAATCTCTCCTCGGTGTCCCGGAGGTCTCGTCGCTCCCGACTAGAGTACCGGTTCGAAAGGGCCATAACTTTTGATCCGACCGTTGGATCACTCTAAAATTTTCACAGGAGTTTTCGGACGCTGTTTTCCTTGGAGCAGAGGTGGAATCTCTCCTCGGTGTCCCGGAGGTCTCGTCGCTCCAGACCAGAGTACCGGTTCGAAAGGGCCATAACTTTTGATCCGACCGTTGGATCACTCTAAAATTTTCACAGGAGTTTCCGGATGCTGTTTTCCTAGGAATAGAAGTGGAATCTCTCTTCGGTGTCCCGGAGGTCTCGTCGCTCCAGACCAGAGTAACGGTTCGAAAGGGCCATAACTTTTGATCCGACCGTTGGATCACTCTAAAATTTTCGCAGGAGTTTCCGGACGCTGTTTTCCTTGGAGTAGAATTGGAATCTCTCCTCGGTGTCCCGGAGGTCTCGTCGCTCCCGACTAGAGTACCGGTTCGAAAGGGCCATAACTTTTGATCCGACCGTTGGATCACTCTAAAATTTTCACAGGAGTTTCCGGACGCTGTTTTCCTTGGAATAGAAGTGGAATCTCTCCTCGGTGTCCCGGAGGTCTCGTCGCTCCAGACCAGAGTACCGGTTCGAAAGGGCCATAACTTTTGATCCGACCGTTGGATCACTCTAAAATTTTCACAGGAGTTTCCGGACGCTGTTTTCCTTGGAGCAGAGGTGGAATCTCCCCTCGGTGTCCCGGAGGTCTCGTCGCTCCCGACCAGAGTACCGGTTCGAAAGGGCCATAACTTTTGATCCGACCGTTGGATCACTCTAAAATTTTCACAGGAGTTTCCGGACGCTGTTTTCCTTGGAGTAGAATTGGAATCTCTCCTCGGTGTCCCGGAGGTCTCGTCGCTCCAGACAGAGTACCGGTTCGAAAGGGCCATAACTTTTGATCCGATCTTTGGATCACTCTAAAATTTTCACAGGAGTTTCCGGACGCTGTTTTCCTTGGAGTAGAAGTGGAATCTCTCCTCGGTGTCACGGAGGTCTCGTCGCTCCAAACCAGAGTACCGGTTCGAAAGGGCCATAACTTTTGATCCGACCGTTGGATCACTCTAAAATTTTCACAGGAGTTTCCGGACGCTGTTTTCCTTGGAGTAGAATTGGAATCTCTCCTCGGTGTCCCGGAGGTCTCGTCGCTCCAGACCAGAGTACCGGTTCGAAAGGGCCATAACTTTTGATCCGACCGTTGGATCACTCTAAAATTTTCACAGGAGTTTCCGGACGCTGTTTTCCTTGGAGTAGAATTGGAATCTCTCCTCGGTGTCCCGGAGGTCTCGTCGCTCCAGACCAGAGTACCGGTTCGAAAGGGCCATAACTTTTGATCCGACCGTTGGATCACTCTAAAATTTTCACAGGAGTTTTCGGACGCTGTTTTCCTTGGAGCAGAGGTGGAATCTCCCCTCGGTGTCCCGGAGGTCTCGTCGCTCCCGACCAGAGTACCGGTTCGAAAGGGCCATAACTTTTGATCCGACCGTTGGATCACTCTAAAATTTTCACAGGAGTTTCCGGACGCTGTTTTCCTTGGAGTAGAATTGGAATCTCTCCTCGGTGTCCCGAAGGTCTCGTCGCTCCCGACCAGAGTACCAGTTCGAAAGGGCCATAACTTTTGATCCGACCGTTGGATCACTCTAAAATTTTCACAGGAGTTTCCGGACGCTGTTTTCCTTGGAATAGAAGTGGAATCTCTCCTCGGTGTCCCGGAGGTCTCGTCGCTCCCGACCAGAGTACCGGTTCGAAAGGGCCATAACTTTTGATCCGACCGTTGGATCACTCTAAAATTTTCACAGGAGTTTTCGGACGTTGTTTTCCTTGGAGCAGAGGTGGAATCTCCCCTCGGTGTCCCGGAGGTCTCGTCGCTCCCGACCAGAGTACCGGTTCGAAAGGGCCATAACTTTTGATCCGACCGTTGGATCACTCTAAAATTTTCACAGGAGTTTCCGGACGCTGTTTTCCTTGGAGTAGAATTGGAATCTCTCCTCGGTGTCCCGGAGGTCTCGTCGCTCCAGACAGAGTACCGGTTCGAAAGGGCCATAACTTTTGATCCGATCTTTGGATCACTCTAAAATTTTCACAGGAGTTTCCGGACGCTGTTTTCCTTGGAGTAGAAGTGGAATCTCTCCTCGGTGTCCCGGAGGTCTCGTCGCTCCAGACCAGAGTACCGGTTCGAAAGGGCCATAACTTTTGATCCGACCGTTGGATCACTCTAAAATTTTCACAGGAGTTTCCGGACGCTGTTTTCCTTGGAATAGAAGTGGAATCTCTCTTCGGTGTCCCGGAGGTCTCGTCGCTCCAGACCAGAGTATCGGTTCGAAAGGGCCATAACTTTTGATCCGACCGTTGGATCACTCTAAAATTTTCGCAGGAGTTTCCGGACGCTGTTTTCCTTGGAGTAGAATTGGAATCTCTCCTCGGTGTCCCGGAGGTCTCGTCGCTCCCGACTAGAGTACCGGTTCGAAAGGGCCATAACTTTTGATCCGACCGTTGGATCACTCTAAAATTTTCACAGGAGTTTCCGGACGCTGTTTTCCTTGGAATAGAAGTGGAATCTCTCCTCGGTGTCCCGGAGGTCTCGTCGCTCCAGACCAGAGTACCGGTTCGAAAGGGCCATAACTTTTGATCCGACCGTTGGATCACTCTAAAATTTTCACAGGAGTTTCCGGACGCTGTTTTCCTTGGAGCAGAGGTGGAATCTCCCCTCGGTGTCCCGGAGGTCTCGTCGCTCCCGACCAGAATACCGGTTCGAAAGGGCCATAACTTTTGATCCGACCGTTGGATCACTCTAAAATTTTCACAGGAGTTTCCGGACGCTGTTTTCCTTGGAGCAGAGGTGGAATCTCCCCTCGGTGTCCCGGAGGTCTCGTCGCTCCCGACCAGAGTACCGGTTCGAAAGGGCCATAACTTTTGATCCGACCGTTGGATCACTCTAAAATTTTCACAGGAGTTTCCGGACGCTGTTTTCCTTGGAGTAGAATTGGAATCTCTCCTCGGTGTCCCGGAGGTCTCGTCGCTCCAGACACAGTACCGGTTCGAAAGGGCCATAACTTTTGATCCGATCTTTGGATCACTCTAAAATTTTCACAGGAGTTTCCGGACGCTGTTTTCCTTGGAGTAGAAGTGGAATCTCTCCTCGGTGTCACGGAGGTCTCGTCGCTCCAGACCAGAGTACCGGTTCGAAAGGGCCATAACTTTTGATCCGACCGTTGGATCACTCTAAAATTTTCACAGGAGTTTCCGGACGCTGTTTTCCTTGGAGTAGAATTGGAATCTCTCCTCGGTGTCCCGAAGGTCTCGTCGCTCCAGACCAGAGTACCGGTTCGAAAGGGCCATAACTTTTGATCCGACCGTTGGATCACTCTAAAATTTTCACAGGAGTTTCCGGACGCTGTTTTCCTTGGAGTAGAATTGGAATCTCTCCTCGGTGTCCCGGAGGTCTCGTCGCTCCAGACCAGAGTACCGGTTCGAAAGGGCCATAACTTTTGATCCGACCGTTGGATCACTCTAAAATTTTCACAGGAGTTTTCGGACGCTGTTTTCCTTGGAGCAGAGGTGGAATCTCCCCTCGGTGTCCCGGAGGTCTCGTCGCTCCCGACCAGAGTACCGGTTCGAAAGGGCCATAACTTTTGATCCGACCGTTGGATCACTCTAAAATTTTCACAGGAGTTTCCGGACGCTGTTTTCCTTGGAGTAGAATTGGAATCTCTCCTCGTTGTCCCGGAGGTCTCGTCGCTCCCGACCAGAGTACCAGTTCGAAAGGGCCATAACTTTTGATCCGACCGTTGGATCACTCTAAAATTTTCACAGGAGTTTCCGGACGCTGTTTTCCTTGGAATAGAAGTGGAATCTCTCCTCGGTGTCCCGGAGGTCTCGTCGCTCCAGACCAGAGTACCGGTTCGAAAGGGCCATAACTTTTGATCCGACCGTTGGATCACTCTAAAATTTTCACAGGAGTTTCCGGACGCTGTTTTCCTTGGAATAGAAGTGGAATCTCTCCTCGGTGTCCCGGAGGTCTCGTCGCTCCCGACCAGAGTACCGGTTCGAAAGGGCCATAACTTTTGATCCGACCGTTGGATCACTCTAAAATTTTCACAGGAGTTTTCGGACGCTGTTTTCCTTGGAGCAGAGGTGGAATCTCTCCTCGGTGTCCCGGAGGTCTCGTCGCTCCAGACCAGAGTACCGGTTCGAAAGGGCCATAACTTTTGATCCGACCGTTGGATCACTCTAAAATTTTCACAGGAGTTTCCGGACGCTGTTTTCCTTGGAGTAGAAGTGGAATCTCCCCTCGGTGTCCCGGAGGTCTCGTCGCTCCCGACCAGAGTACCGGTTCGAAAGGGCCATAACTTTTGATCCGACCGTTGGATCACTCTAAAATTTTCACAGGAGTTTCCGGACGCTGTTTTCCTTGGAGTAGAATTGGAATATCTCCTCGGTGTCCCGGAGGTCTCGTCGCTCCAGACAGAGTACCGGTTCGAAAGGGCCATAACTTTTGATCCGATCTTTGAATCACTCTAAAATTTTCACAGGAGTTTCCGGACGCTGTTTTCCTTGGAGTAGAAGTGGAATCTCTCCTCGGTGTCACGGAGGTCTCGTCGCTCCAAACCAGAGTACCGGTTCGAAAGGGCCATAACTTTTGATCCGACCGTTGGATCACTCTAAAATTTTCACAGGAGTTTCCGGACGCTGTTTTCCTTGGAGTAGAATTGGAATCTCTCCTCGGTGTCCCGGAGGTCTCGTCGCTCCAGACAGAGTACCGGTTCGAAAGGGCCATAACTTTTGATCCGATCTTTGGATCACTCTAAAATTTTCACAGGAGTTTCCGGACGCTGTTTTCCTTGGAGTAGAAGTGGAATCTCCCCTCGGTGTCCCGGAGGTCTCGTCGCTCCCGACCAGAGTACCGGTTCGAAAGGGCCATAACTTTTGATCCGACCGTTGGATCACTCTAAAATTTTCACAGGAGTTTCCGGACGCTGTTTTCCTTGGAGTAGAATTGGAATATCTCCTCGGTGTCCCGGAGGTCTCGTCGCTCCAGACAGAGTACCGGTTCGAAAGGGCCATAACTTTTGATCCGATCTTTGGATCACTCTAAAATTTTCACAGGAGTTTCCGGACGCTGTTTTCCTTGGAATAGAAGTGGAATCTGTCCTCGGTGTCACGGAGGTCTCGTCGCTCCCGACCAGAGTACCGGTTCGAAAGGGCCATAACTTTTGATCCGACCGTTGGATCACTCTAAAATTTTCACAGGAGTTTCCGGACGCTGTTTTCCTTGGAGCAGAGGTGGAATCTCCCGTCGGTGTCCCGGAGGTCTCGTCGCTCCCGACCAGAGTACCGGTTCGAAAGGGCCATAACTTTTGATCCGACTGTTGGATCACTCTAAAATTTTCACAGGAGTTTCCGGACGCTGTTTTCCTTGGAGTAGAAGTGGAATCTCTCCTCGGTGTCCCGGAGGTCTCGTCGCTCCAGACCAGAGAACCGGTTCGAAAGGGCCATAACTTTTGATCCGACCGTTGGATCACTCTAAAATTTTCACAGGAGTTTCCGGACGCTGTTTTCCTTGGAGTAGAAGTGGAATCTCTCCTCGGTGTCCCGGAGGTCTCGTCGCTCCAGACCAGAGTACCGGTTCGAAAGGGCCATAACTTTTGATCCGACCGTTGGATCACTCTAAAATTTTCACAGGAGTTTCCGGACGCTGTTTTCCTTGGAGTAGAATTGGAATCTCTCCTCGGTGTCCCGGAGGTCTCGTCGCTCCAGACCAGAGAACCGGTTCGAAAGGGCCATTACTTTTGATCCGACCGTTGGATCACTCTAAAATTTTCACAGGAGTTTCCGGACGCTGTTTTCCTTGGAGCAGAGGTGGAATCTCCCCTCGGTGTCCCGGAGGTCTCGTCGCTCCTGACCAGAGTACCGGTTCGAAAGGGCCATAACTTTGGATCCGACGTTGGATCACTCTAAAATTTTCACAGGAGTTTCCGGACTCTGTTTTCCTTGGAATAGAAGTGGAATCTCTCCTCGGTGTCCCGGAGCTCTCGTCGCTCCAGACCAGAGTACCGGTTCGAAAGGGCCATAACTTTTGATCAGACCGTTGGATCACTCTAAAATTTTCACAGGAGTTTCCGGACGCTGTTTTCCTTGGAATAGAAGTGGAATCTCTCCTCGGTGTCCCGGAGGTCTCGTCGCTCCTGACCAGAGTACCGGTTCGAAAGGGCCATAACTTTTGATTCGACCGTTGGATCACTCTAAAATTTTCACAGGAGTTTTCGGACTCTGTTTTCCTTGGAATAGAAGTGGAATCTCTCCTCGGTGTCCCGGAGCTCTCGTCGCTCCAGACCAGAGTACCGGTTCGAAAGGGCCATAACTTTTGATCAGACCGTTGGATCACTCTAAAATTTTCACAGGAGTTTCCGGACGTTGTTTTCCTTGGAATAGAAGTGGAATCTCTCCTTGGTGTCCCGGAGGTCTCGTCGCTTCTGACCAGAGTACCGGTTCGAAAGGGCCATAACTTTTGATTCGACCGTTGGATCACTCTAAAATTTTCACAGGAGTTTCCGGACGCTGTTTTCCTTGGAGTAGAATTGGAATCTCTCCTCGGTGTCCCGGAGGTCTCGTCGCTCCCGACTAGAGTACCGGTTCGAAAGGGCCATAACTTTTGATCCGACCGTTGGATCACTCTAAAATTTTCACAGGAGTTTCCGGACGCTGTTTTCCTTTGAGTAGATGTGGAATCTCTCCTCGGTGTCCCGGAGGTCTCGTCGCTCCCGACCAGAGTACCGGTTCGAAAGGGCCATAACTTTTGATCCGACCGTTGGATCACTCTAAAATTTTCACAGGAGTTTCCGGACGCCGTTTTCCTTGGAGTAGAAATGGAATCTCTCCTCGGTGTCCCGGAGGTCTCGTCGCTCCCGACCAGAGTATCGGTTCGAAAGGGCCATAACTTTTGATCCGACCGTTGGATCACTCTAAAATTTTCACAGGAGTTTCCGGACGCTGTTTTCCTTGGAATAGAAATGGAATCTCTCCTCGGTGTCCCGGAGCTCTCGTCGCTCCAGACCAGAGTACTGGTTCGAAAGGGCCATAACTTTTGATCCGACCGTTGGATCACTCTAAAATTTTCACAGGAGTTTCCGGACGCTGTTTTCCTTGGAATAGAAGTGGAATCTCTCCTCGGTGTCCCGGAGGTCTCGTCGCTCCCGACCAGAGTAGCGGTTCGAAAGGGCCATAACTTTTGATTCGACCGTTGGATCACTCTAAAATTTTCACAGGAGTTTCCGGACGCTGTTTTCCTTGGAGTAGAATTGGAATCTCTACTCGGTGTCCCGGAGGTCTCGTCGCTCCAGACCAGAGAACCGGTTCGAAAGGGCCATTACTTTTGATCCGACCGTTGGATCACTCTAAAATTTTCACAGGAGTTTTCGGACGCTGTTTTCCTTGGAGCAGAGGTGGAATCTCCCCTCGGTGTCCCGGAGGTCTCGTCTCTCCCGACCAGAGTATCGGTTCGAAAGGGCCATAACTTTTGATCCGACCGTTGGATCACTCTAAAATTTTCACAGGAGTTTCCGGACGCTGTTTTCCTTGGAGTAGATGTGGAATCTCTCCTCGGTGTCCCGGAGGTCTCGTCGCTCCCGACCAGAGTACCGGTTCGAAAGGGCCATAACTTTTGATCCGACCGTTGGATCACTCTAAAATTTTCACAGGAGTTTCCGGACGCCGTTTTCCTTGGAGTAGAAATGGAATCTCTCCTCGGTGTCCCGGAGGTCTCGTCGCTCCCGACCAGAGTATCGGTTCGAAAGGGCCATAACTTTTGATCCGACCGTTGGATCACTCTAAAATTTTCACAGGAGTTTCCGGACGCTGTTTTCCTTGGAATAGAAGTGGAATCTCTCCTCGGTGTCCCGGAGCTCTCGTCGCTCCAGACCAGAGTACTGGTTCGAAAGGGCCATAACTTTTGATCCGACCGTTGGATCACTCTAAAATTTTCACAGGAGTTTCCGGACGCTGTTTTCCTTGGAATAGAAGTGGAATCTCTCCTCGGTGTCCCGGAGGTCTCGTCGCTCCCGACCAGAGTAGCGGTTCGAAAGGGCCATAACTTT